>NC_141549.1:37483750-37835000 GCF_021556685.1 Rattus norvegicus
TACATTTGGGGTCTCGAGCCCCTTCAAGCTCTTCCAGTTCTTTCTCTGATTCCTTCAACGGGGGTCCTATTCTCAGTTCAGTGGTTTGCTGCTGGCATTCGCCTCTGTATTTGCTGTATTCTGGCTGTGTCTCTCAGGAGCGATCTACATCCGGCTCCTGTCAGTCTGCACTTCTTTGCTTCATCCATCTTGTCTAATTGGGTGGCTGTATATGTATGGGCCACATGTGGGGCAGGCTCTGAATGGGTGTTCCTTCAGTCTCTGTTTTAATCTTTGCCTCTCCCTTCCCTGCCAAGGGTATTCTTGTTCCCCTTTTAAAGAAGGAGTGAAGCATTCACATTTTGATCATCCGTCTTGAGTTTCATTTGTTCTAGGCATCTAGGGTAATTCAAGCATTTGGGCTAATAGTCACTTATCAATGAGTGCATACCATGTATGTCTTTCTGTGATTGGGTTAGCTCACTCAGGATGATATTTTCCAGTTCCAACCATTTGCCTACGAATTTCATAAACTCGTTGTTTTTGATAGCTGAGTAATATTCCATTGTGTAGATGTACCACATTTTCTGTATCCATTCCTCTGTTGAAGGGCATCTGGGTTCTTTCCAGCTTCTGGCTATTATAAATAAGGCTGCAATGAACATAGTGGAGCACGTGTCTTTTTTATATGTTGGGGCATCTTTTGGGTATATGCCCAAGAGAGGTATAGCTGGATCCTCAGGCAGTTCAATGTCCAATTTTCTGAGGAACCTCCAGACTGATTTCCAGAATGGTTTTACCAGTCTGCAATCCCACCAACAATGGAGGAGTGTTCCTCTTTCTCCACATCCTTGCCAGCATCTGTTGTCCCCTGAGTTTTTGATCTTAGCCATTCTCACTGGTGTGAGGTGAAATCTCAGGGTTGTTTTGATTTGCATTTCCCTTATGACTAAAGATGTTGAACATCGGTGTTTTCAAGACACAGTTTACCTGTATAGCTCTGGCTATACTGGAATTCACTCTGTAAGCCCGGCTGGCCTCAAACTTGGAGATCTGCCAGTCTTTGCCTTCAGAGTGCTGAGATGAAAGGTAACCATATAAATCATTCACTAGTTTGTTTAGAGTTACCCCCAAGGTATTTTATAGTGTTAGAAACTATTGTGAGGGGTTTAATTTCTGTTTTTTATTTCTTAGCTGACTTGACATTTGGATAGAGGATATATTTGTCATGTTGGTGTTTTTAAGGATCATCTTTGTATCCAGAAAGCTTCCTGAAAGTTTTTATCAGTTATTGGGCTTCCCTAGTGGACTACATATGGTCACTTATCATATTACTATTAGAGTACTATCATATAATCTGTAAATAATGCTACTAAACTTCTTTCTGTCCATTTGGTACTCATTTCATCTAATTCAGTTGTCTTAATAGTCTAGGTAAAGCTTAAAGTACTATTGATGGTCATGAAAGACTTTGTAAACAAAGCCATCATCTTAGACACTTTCTCTTTCTAGCTCTAGGAGATGACATATCAATCCCTTGTCTACCTCATCACTCATATCCACTTTAGATAGAGCAGTACAATACATTCAGTTCAAATAATTCCAATATCTTTCTCAGGTCTCATATATAAAGTGATAGCACAAATTTAAAATCTCTATAAATATTTTTGTGCTATTTTTAGCCATGCTGCAAATGTTTCCTAAATTTCCATTAGAGTTTTCCTGATGAGAAGAATGTTCTTATAGTCTGAATGTGTGATATTTTCTCAGGTTCTAGATTCTCTGTGTGTCATGTATTCATATATGTGTGCATAATTGCACAAGTACACATGTGGAAGTCAGGAAACATTCTCAGGCATTGCTTCCTCAGTTACCATCTACTATTTTTCCTGTTTGTTTTTTCTTTGTTTGTTTATTCTATCTCACTGGCCTAGAAGACACTAATGAGGCTAGGGTGGCTCGCGAGCAATCCATCTGCTGTTTCTACCTCTATAGTCTTGTGATTCATGTATATTGTGATGCATGTGCAATTATGAACTGATTAACTCTACCTTTGGTCTAGCGGGTCATATTGAGGCCAGGACCTCTGCAACTAAACTTCCTCCCTGGATTCTTTCAATCTATGTTGTTAAATTCTAAATTATCCAACAATTTTTCTTCTGTCAGTAGTAACTTCATCCCTAAATTTTTCCCACAGGTGGAAATTCTTTTATTGTGCTTCTTGTCCCATTTCTCCTGTTGATACAAATCATTTTTCCCTTATGAGAAACAAATACAGAAATCCTATGTAGATGTAGATAGCTTTATTTTGTTAAACATTTTCTATGTGTCATCTCTCTGCACACGTTTTCTATACCTATCATCTATTCATATATCTATCTAAATATCTATAAATTATATATATGCATAAAATCATGAGAATATATAAATTTTATAAGTTACAAACCTTTGTATAATGTAGCTAAATTTATATATGGATAAATAATAGTGAAAGTGATACAAATATCTTACTAAGTATAGCACAGCAAGTAATATTGAATCTTAGGACATTTTTATATATGCATAAGTTGAAGAAAATAAGTTGGC
Organism: Rattus norvegicus; assembly: GCF_021556685.1. Lineage (NCBI taxonomy): Eukaryota > Metazoa > Chordata > Mammalia > Rodentia > Muridae > Rattus > Rattus norvegicus. The sequence goes on from NC_141549.1 coordinate 37,486,316, forward strand.
AAATCAATTATAGACTGTAATCAATGAAAACATTACAGAGATATCGTAAAGAATAAACTTTAAAGAATAAACATTGCTAATTTAAATTTTCTTGATTTGGATTGTATTTTAGTGTTAGGCACACAGGTTTTGATAACAAGAACATAAAATATTCTATCCATACAAATGCAGTTCAAATAAGATTCACACTATTCAGTTTTGGAGAACATTCTCTTATGTTATGGGCATGCTTAAAGCCAGTTTGATGATCTGACTGCCACTTTGCAAATAATGTAATATTGGTGGGTATGTTGAACAGTTTTCTGTCAGTACAGCAGTGAGTCAGCTCACCAGGGGACACTACTGCTATAGGCTTTTGCCACAATCTGCTCCTAACTGCCCTTTCATTTGTCAACTCAAGAGTATCTAAAGATATGGATAAGATCACATCTCTTTTCTGTTAATGAAAATATTTTCTCCTGTGCTTCCTGGAAACACAGGTTAGCTCTACTTTAGTTGTGAGTCCAACTGTTGATTCTTATTCTCCATACATTATTCCATTGATAGTTTTAGAGTTTCATGCCAGCTTCTCCTGAAATTCATTTCTCTGGTAATGCCAAGAATCTGTTTTCACCTGAGTAACTATCATTGAAAAATTAAGAAAACACCTGTGGCTGTGAACCACAGAGAGCAAATAATTATGAGTCCATAGGACTTATCATAACCCAGAATGAAATGTCGTGTGCAAACTTTTACTCCTTATTGATTGATTTTATTCTCAATACATTAAAAGGAAAGGAGTCTGATGTTTCATGATTTTCATGTTTTTAAAAAATGAGTTACAGTTACATAGCCCAGGCTGATCTCAAAGTGATAATTCTCCTGCCTCAAATTTTTCATTGTTGTGATTAAACCCATTCATCTCTATCACTATCTTATAATTATATCATGTTCATTATTATAGACACACATCTACAAACATAACAAACACATGATTTTGATTTATTCCTTTTTAATTCTTTAAAATTTTGCTATATTTTGATGACAATCCTGTTCCATCCTCCAAATCCTTCTAGATTTATGACTTTTCCTACTCTCCACAATTTTGGGTCCTCTAATTAGTTTTAATAACTCACAGAACCCAATTTGCATAGCCTATATTCCCATGGGTATAGAACTATCCACTGGATTGGAACATAGTTACCTACCAGGAACCAGAGGTTAATAAATTCCCCTCTTTAGAAGTCGTCAACTATCAACAGTTCCTATGTTAGTGTGTAGGCCAGTGAGCCTCCACCCTCAAAGCCAGACTTTGACTGATTTGACTTTGTACCTGTCTTATACAGACACCAATAGCCACTGTGAGTTCAAGACTACAGCTATCCTGTCATATCCATAACTGGCAGATTTGTAACTGTCATTCTTCCTCACATTCTTTGGAATATGCTGCATCCCAAGCACTGGGATTGTTTAATAACCTTCCATGTAACTACATTTATTCCTTGTTTTAATGTTTTTACTTGTTACTGTAAGTAAATAATTCTTCATAAAACAGTTGGTTGTTTCATGCTTATGCCTTTATAAATATGCATTGTCATACTTCTATAATTTTGTCCCATTTGTTTAAAAAAGATGTTTTTCTAAAAATTATTTTGAGAGTGGATAATTATGTTTCCAGATAAATACTAGTTGATAAAAAGAAAGTACTCAGTATGACTTGACACAATGATAAAACATTGAATATATAATAGTAAGCCTCTTTATATTTAACAAAAATTGACATCCTATTAATCTTTAACTTATTATGTAGAATACATAATTGTGTCATTTGTAAACATTTTATTTAAAAATATTCATTTTTATGTATGTGCATGTGTGTGTGTGTGTGTTTGCTTGTCTATATGTGTACCATGTGTCTCTAGGGACTTCTAATGCCAGAAAAGGCCATCAAATTTCCTAGAGACAAAAATCCAAGCAATTAGTTGTGAGATGCTAGATACATATCATGGGAACCAAACAAAACCAAATGTTCTCAATCACTGAACCATCTCTCAAGACACTTCTTCAAGTTTTGTTACTATTATTAATTTACTTAGTTCCTAGTCTATGGACAGATCCTTTTGCTAAAACTTAGGTTTATGTTTTGGTTTTTAAATACTGACCATTAAGCTATTATAAGGTTGAATGTAAAATTGTTCTTTCTATTTTATTATTGCTTTTAAGAAGTTTAAGCACATTTGATTTTAGATAAAGCTGTCATTGTTATATTTTTTAATTTTTATTTCAATTTTCACATTGTTACAGTGTCAACTATTTAAGTAAAGTGAAAATAATGTTAGTGAGAGATTGAAACCATGTGTTTTATGCTCATGACCAGCATGACTTACATGAACTCTCAAAGACATAAGCATTCACTCAGAGCACACAACAGTGGCTACACATATCACCCACTGCTTTTCTGTTCATATACTAGTTAGAATAGTAAGTGAAACACGTTGAAACAAGAAGGCAGGGAAGTGTGCAATGAGGTAAATTATTTCAAGAATAAAAATATCACAGCAAAATTATTTGGGGTTTTTCTGCTTCCTTTTTAAAATGTTGTATTATTAATATGCCAAAGCATAATCTTTAGAGAAATCAATTCTCTATTAAAAGTTTACAGTAGCTTTCTCAGATTGGTGCAAAGAAATAGCTACTCTACCTTCCAGCCTCAGTTTCTCAATTCCTAAAAGCATATTTGGTTGGCCTTCTTGAAGTGTTTTAATATTTAATTAATTTGTTCTTGATAAATGCTTCACTACAAAAGGTCCCATTTAAATTCAGGTGTTCTTAATCAGTGACTAGAGATTTAACAGTTTTACCTTTTAAATTTCTAGCATCTCTAAGCATAGTTTGAGACACACCCTTACTGATTTCTTTAGAAGACTGCTACATGAATATATTCAGTCTTCTTCTTTTTAATGTTTCCAACAAGCACCTCTTTAACACACACAAAAATTAAACCTGTAAATTCCTAAAATTATTATGTGTTTTGTAGTGTTTCCTTCTATTTTTTGAAATGTATGCTTTTAACTGTGTCTGATTGCATTAATTTGTAGCCAGCTGATGAATGAAACTGAGACTTAAATTGTCAGTCTACTACTAATAACTTTGCAGGAGCAATATATCCTTTGAAAATAATATTTTATGAACAGTTAACTATTACAATTCTGTGCAAATTCTCAAGATTTATATGGGTACTGCCTTGAATTGAAAGGAAAAGTGCTAAGATCATGCTTATGGCTCCACCATGGAGCTGAGACAAGTAACTGCAAGTTATAGAACTCAGACTTTATACAGTAATGATTCAGGCAGAAAAGACCACAGGAATTATCATTTTCCAGTGCATAATATAGGCTTCAAAATGTTCAATAATAAAAGCTAAACATATGCCTGAATGTTGTGGAGAGGGGGGAATCAATCTGCTTGAAATTCTTATCTGTGTAGTTTTATTTCACAAGCACACACTGGAGAAAAATGAGACTGCTTGCCAGAATTATACAAGATGATTTTTTTGTTTTAAAGATGGGTTTCTTAATTATTTTGGACACTGTTGTTTTACAGACTTATTATAGCTTAAAATATGCATTTAAAGTTCAAAAAATCTGTGTTTGTTAAGGCAGATTTCACTTTCATAAAGATAATTTCTTATACATTCCTCCCAAGAAACAATAGGTCTATACCAGGTCTTTTACATATTCATATAACTATTAGTTTAGTATATCTTTGGGATTCTAGACTATGAGTGGGTCTCTAACTCTTTTGCCTGCTCTTGGGGCTCTTTTTCAATGTTGGGTTACTGTGTTTAACTTTAATATGAATGTTCTTGCTTCATCTTCCTTTACTTTGTTTTGTCATGTTTGGTTGCCATCTCTTAGAAGTCTGCTCTTTTCTAGTGAGAAAAAATAAAGGGAATGGATCCAAGTGAGAGGATAGGTGGGGAAGGAATGGAAAGAGTAGAGGGAGGGGAAATTATAACCAGGATATACTGTCTGAGAAAATAATATATTTCAATACAGAAAAGAAGCAGTGACATTTAAAACAATTGTATCTAAAGATGTTTACATAGTAAATGCTAAAACAGACTTATTTTAATGAAATTTGTAGAAAAGGAAGCTGTTGGGGACTGGTTCTAATCCTATGGCCCCAAATCACATGCGAATCTTCATGTCCAGTCGCTGAGGGTCTCTGTATCCAATTGGTTATTGATTAATCAATAAGGAGCTAATGACCAATGGCTGAGGAGGGTAAAAGAGGCAGGACATTTAAGATTCAAAGGGAAAGAAACATAGAGAGAACTGCCATGACTTGGAAGCAGAGAGATCAGATTTAAGAATAGTAGGAGAGAAATCATCCAGCAATGTAGGTGCAGGGGGAAAGAAAACCCATGGGAGGACTGCCCAGAAGGAAACAGGGCAGCAAAGATAAAATATAGATTTAGAAATTGTTGTTAACTCAGGAATACTGGAGGGAAATGTGTGCTAGCCCTGGGGAGTTTTAGAAGTCCCCAGCCATTGAGCTAGTCAAGGCATATCAAAATAGAAAGGTTGAGTGTGCTTTTCTTTCATTTGTGAATCCAGGGCTCTTGGGCTCTTGAGCTGCATGAGCTTCCACCAAGAGCTCTCGACCAGATTGGATTAACAATTACAGCTACAAGAAATACCTGAGTTTGCAAAATTAACAAAATAAACAATTCTACAATTACTAAAGCAAAGCAACAATGCACTGTTTCTTTATTAGTAATATTGGATATTCTCACACTTTACTATTTGCGGAATTCTTGCAAAGACTTAAATTATGGGAAAAAATGTTAAAAACTTTTAAGTTCTTTATTTTGTTAAAGTAAATCCCTTAACTAATCTTTCTTCTGAATAGAAGTGATATTTAATCTGTATTTCTTTTCAAGAGCTAATTATTTTGAATTATTTCATGATAACAATTTCAAAATATATCATCTTTATATTATACAACCACTATTCTTGTTGAGTTGAATATTTATGTTTATCCAAATGTTAGTTGAAAAGGTATTATGGTTATTGTTATCAGGCAAACTTCCCTACTGAGATCAGACATTTCCAGCTTTTCTAGTCAATGGCCCACAACTTCTACTGTCCTACTTATCAGTGGATATGGTGGCCCCAGAAAGTGCTTTAGAGTATATTAACAAGAGCATGCCACATCTCCATCTAAACTTGTTGCTTGTCTTCTCTTTACAACAAGAGGACTCCTTTATTTTAAATCAGATATTGTGACATAAACGTGTACAAGTACCTTTTTCAATAACCCCTCTTTTGAAAAATTTACTTCTTCATCCCATAATATAATTCTCTACATTCTGTGTACATTACAATTATAGGTACTATACATTATTATTTGTAACACATTACTCAGATTTACTACAAAAAGACAGATGGTTACTTCTTTATTTTCGATCTAGCAAGTGGTTGCCCTGGCTCTTCTGTTCAAATTCTCTGTGACTTTAGACAAATACATATTCTCTAACTCATCTGGTAAACAGAATTTACTTACAGTTCAGTGAGTGAATTCACACTCTTAGCATAGTGACAGCAGTGCCTCAAAAATTCCATGAATGTAAACAGACATTATTGAATCTATTATTCACATTCGAAATTTTTTTCATCAATGTGAGGTTAACAAAAGTTATTCAATATTTCTGAGCTTTAAGTAGAGAACCAAGGAGTCCTAACTGTTCATTAAAGTGAGCAGTGATCAACAACCTAATTATCATCAATATCATCACCTTCAAAACACTTCACCTGAGCCAGGTGTGCTAACTTAATTAATAGTAAGATGCATGTTTACACTTGTACTTATATCCTATGGGAATATCATCAACATATAGTGCTATTTTGTAAGTGACTTGGCACTTTCAACTTACAAACTAGCAGTATGCTGTGTGACAAGGGCAGAGTTACTAATATTTTTATAATGATAGTTACAGAAAGGAGTCATAATTTTCCATTGGCAGTGCCAGCAAAATGTATGTTTATGAGGAGCACATGTTGTAGATGACATTGAGTAATGGAAAGAAAAGTGTCAATAGGTTTATTGTATTTTGCATATCCGCTATAACACATATAAAACAGGAAGGTAAAAAAATCTCACATTTCATTTGAAACTACAACTTTGGTTCAACTCAATGAATTCTAAAGCTGAATTCACTGAAATTTTGGGGAAAATAAATTATGAGGCAAGTAGTTTTACCAATTTTATAATATTCAGATCAAACTAATTTCACTGATTTTATTGAACTTGAGTTCAACATTTATCTCCATGGATTATTCTTTGACATATTTTTTTTTCAGAGCTGGGGACCGAACCCAGGGCCTTGCGCTTCCTAGGCAAGCGCTCTACCACTGAGCTAAATCCCCAACCCCCTTTGACATATTTTTTAAAATATAAGTAAGCTTAGATTTTCTTTCAGTACATTTTGCTATTGCCTTAATGTCCATTTATTATGCCCAGGAAAAAGAAAACTAAATGTTATCCCCCTCTCTCCCTCTCTCTCACCCTCCTTCCTTCTTCCCTCTCTTCATCCCTCCATTCTTCCCTCCTTCACTTTCTTCCTCTCCCTCCCTCTTTCCCTCTCTCCCTCCATTCCTCCCTCCCTCCCTCCCTCCTTCCCTCTCTCCTTGAAAGTTTAAATCATTATATTTAATTATTTTATGGGTATCTGCCAAAAGTCTGAGCATCTTCTCACTAATATTTTGGGCATTTCATTTATCCTCCACCCCATCTACCATTCATCTGCTCGCCAAACTCCATTGTTAAATACTTGGGCTTTCCTGGATCCTAACTCAAAAGTATGGCTTTTTCCTTCTCTTCTTTTTATCCATCTCTTTCCTCCAAGTAGCTGCTAAGAAAGACTGTTTTCCCACATTGTTGTTTTTCTTTCAAAATATAATAAAATGTTCACCAAGCTTCCTTGTGAAAAAGAATGAGGATTGATGGTTATTTATGGTAAAAACATAAACTTAAAAATAAATTTTTAAATAAAATTGCTCACAGGACAGTGAATTAATTTTGTTTAATAAAACATTGTTTAAATTTTCAGGATGTATTTTTTGTTGATTTGATTGCTTTTGTCTTTCACAGACAAGAGAAGTATGTATTTGCATACTTCCCTGTTTCTTAATTTGCATGTTGTGTAAGTTCTGCCACCATCATTGCTTATGTAAATATTTGACCATCATACTACACTCTAATGCCATAATTCAAAAGATTTTAGATAGAATGAATTATTTTTAAGTGAAATTTTGTTATAGGACAACTTTGTCCAATTTAGACTCATGTTCCTAAGAGCTCTTCTCCCTAAAATTTAGATTGAACCTACTATAGATCCATACTAAAAAAAAATGAAAGCATAGTGCAATACAGGTTTTGACTGGATTCCTTTGCCACTATTGTCAATATTAGAGATCTTAACCATCTTCTTTTTTGGAAGAGGAATCTTTTCTGAACTCTCTCCCCATTCTCGCTGCTAGCATCTAACTCTGAAGCAATTTCATTACTAAATTATTTAAAAACCTCTTGATTATTATTTATATTGATTCAAATATCTCATAAAAGAATCCATATTCCATAACAGCCATGTAGGAATTCTTTATGTAACCATATGTTGTAATTTTTAGATGCTTTGGATAGCTCATTCTCTCCTATTTGCAGGGTGAGAAATAGATTCCCTATAGTTTCCATTTCTCATCAGGTTTATCTGGCACACCAAATAGAAAAAGACTGTAATAAAAGAATAATGCTCGATTAGTGACATCTGAACGGCGAAAAGAATTGTGACAGATTAGTGCAGTCTGCCACAGAAGTAGACATCTGACTCGCTTCCTACGTGGAGTGAATTCTGCTGTTCGAATAAAGTGGGACATCATAGCTCATCTCCAGTGGAGATGCTGCAGGTGTGTCTCTATAGGAAATGGTGCCTATGAACTGCATTCATCTGGGACACAGTGTAGCAGAGATCAGTTCCCAGCTGTTAATGCAGAGATACGTATAACTTAGTAGTTTGTTGTATAAGCTGCTTCACCTTCCTGTGATAATAGGAGTGTTATAAAATTTTAATGTGTAAATTCATATTCACTTTGGAGAAATCCTTAAACAGCATGACAGTTATCATCTTTATTATTTTATTTTGCAATCCTTACAGAAATCTCTAGAAAAACAAATTTGAGAAGAACCATCAAAGTATATTTTCTTCATGTTTACTTTCCATGACTTTGCATATAAGAGCAAGTATCTCCATGTATCTCTAAATATCTATGTATATGTATGAATATTTGATAATATACAATAATGTATAAAAAGATATATAACATATATATAAAAGTATATTAAGCATATCAACATATTACATGTAAGTAAATATATATTAATAGAAATTTCTTTTAAAATTTGTCAATAATCCTGTTAAAATTATAGTTTTACTAAAAATAATTAAAAATAAGAAAACTAAAGATTTTAAAGGAAAAAGAAAATTTGCCTTCCAGAGGAAATACAATACAGTAACTCAATGAAGTACCAGAATGTGCCCAGCCCAGAACTTTGCACATTTCTTTTCCTCCCTGGACATAGCACTAGTTATCTCTCAGCAAATCAAATAGTTTATTGGCTACTCTCTCAAAGATGAGCTCACATTTCTCTCTCTTCCTACTGCACTAATACTCAGATGAAAACAACTTGAGGGAGAAAGGGTTTATTGTGCCTCACAATTCAAGGTTACAGTCCATTATAACATGGAAATGAAGTCTGCAGAATCTTAAATAATTGGTCACAGCACATCTGCAATCTTGAGTTACAGTGTGATATATGCATAGTCATCTCTCTCCTTAGGTGGTCTACCATTCCACGGTGAGTGTGTCTTCCCTGCCTAGATTAGTTTAGTAGAGGTAACTCCTGTGGGTTTCTTAAGATACTAACCTAACTTAATTAATCCTGTAGAAGTGTTAAGTCCAGGATTGTCTCCTAGATGGTTTTAGACTTTTAATATTGATAATACACAGGGTCCAGGAGGCTGGCCATTAGACCCTTTCTGAACAGAATACCCTTTCCATGAATATCCTCACTCTCAGCTTTAATTTCTTCCATGATGCACTAGTTATTTTCCTTTATCTTGCCCTAAAGCCATAAATTTTTAGTTAGCATGCTAACTGATGGATTACATTGTGGTTCTTGCAACTTGCAATGGCCTTGCATTTTTTCCTCCCACTTTGGCTTTTCCATTCCTAATATTCACCTTTATCCCAATCCTTTGTTTTACATATACTGTTTCTATAATATAGTATAAGGTACATCAGGAGACAGGACTTTGATTGCTACTGTATCTATATTTCCTACAAGATTGGCCTAACCACAAGTAAGAACAAATCCATTTTATGGAAAAATGGTGGAATAGTTATTTCATTTGAAATTGATATATATTTATTCACTTCAATATATTTATATATACATATATATTGTTTTTACCTTTAGAGATTGAGGAATAAATCAGAATTGTAAATGAGTCCTTAGCATCTCTAGACACTTTTAAATTAATGTATAGCTGTGTTAGGAAAACTGAATCTCGAGGTTTAACTAAAAATAAATATTATAACCATACACACTTGTTATATACATATATATATTTTAAATTTTAGCAAACATTTTGGAATATTCCTTGAGGAAAGTAAAGTCTACTATCTATTCCAGAAGACATTTATATGCAGTCATCTGGCCTGGTCTAAGTCTGTCTGAAACAATTGAGAGGTAATTCAAGGTGAGTGTAACTTTATGTATATTTTACCTTTCATGAAGGCCAAACCAGAGGAAAAGGTAAAAAAGCTATTGTCCCCTTTACATCAATGCAATGCCCTTTTCTGGAAACATCTTTGGTGGCGCGATTGTTATTCATGAAAACTGTCAGTTTTCTGAAGTTTCCTCTGTAATAGGATAGGTGAGTGACAGACAGGGGGCTATTATCTTGACAAGGTACATCTTAGCTTGCAAAAAAATCAAGTTAAAGGACATCTAAAATAAGAGGGTAAGAATGCTATTATTTAGTATTCAATGTTACTTATACCATCTTCGAATCCTCAATACACTGATTGTTCTCCATTAATACTGTTTTTTTTTTCTGGCTCACATTTTGCCATTTTCTACAACTAAGATTGAGAAAAAGAGACATTCATTCAACTGATGATTTAATGGTAATGTATTAGGTTTTAGCACGACATGCCTAATATTAAGGAGCATTTGTTTTAATGTTTTGGCATTAAAAATAGTCATAATGGCTCTGGATATATTGTTTTTATTCCTCCCTAAGCAATCTTTTGTATAAACTATATTATCAATGTTAATTAAACAGGGACCGTAAAATGTCCTTAAGTCATTTTCAGAAAATGTCTGCAAAGCAATTTCATATCATGGCTTAATATATGCTTATAATTTTAAGAAAATATCATAGTTACTTAAGATGAGTGCAGAATGAATTACAGGGAATTTCCCAAGTGAGGTCTGAGGCAAAAGGTTTTGGGCAGAAGATACAACTGCAAGATGACTTCAGCGGAGATGGCAATTGAATCCATGAGCAGTTCTGGAACTGTCAAGAGTCAGCACTGATATACCTCAGGGTAAAACAAGGAGGGCTGCGTGTGGAGTTGGTAATTAGTCACCCAGCAGAGTTCTCCTAACAGCAAAACATAATTCTCTGGGGCCAGCAAGAAAGTCCCCTGCCACACACACCCATATTTGGTAGCTGAAGCAAGTTCCAACAAGCTCCCACGGCTTCACATGTACACAAACACATACACACACACGCACACACACACACATATATATTACATACATACATACATACATACATACATACATACATACATACCGACATATATATAAGATGGAAACAAAGTTTGGAGCAGAGACTGAAGGAATGGCCATTCAGAGCCTGACCCACCTGGAGATCTGTCCCACATATATATACAGCCACCTAAACTAGACAATATTGATGAAGCCAAAAAGCACATGTTGACAGGAGTCTGATATAGTTGTCTCCTGAGTGACTCAGCCAGAGTGTGACAAATACAGAAGCAAATGCTAGTAGCAAACCATTGAACTGGGAAGGGGTTCCCTCTTGGAGAAGTTAAAGAATGGATTGAAAGAGCTGAAGGGGCTTGCAACCCCATAAGAACAGCAATGTCAACCAAACAGAGCTCCCAGGAACTAAATTGCCATCCAAAGACTGTACATGGACAGACCCATGGCTCCAACTGCAGTAGCAGAGGATGGTCTTGTTGGGTACCCATGCGAGGAGAAGCCCTTGGTCCTGCCAAGGCTGTACCCCACCCCACCCCAGTGCAGGGGAATGTCAGGGTGGAGAGGGGGAAGGGGGATGGTTTGGGAGGGGAAACACCCTTATAGAAGAAGGGTGAGGGTGAGGGGTTGGGGGCATATGTCGGGGAAACGGGGAAAGAGAATAATATTTAAAATGCAAATAAAAAATATCCCCCCCCAAAAAAAGATGGATGGAGCCTACCTCCAAAGAGCATGCTCCAACAATTTTATTTTTTCTCTTAGTCTTTTTACACCACCACGTGAGACAGAGTTCTCCATGTTAAAAAAAATTAAAAAAAGATTACCTCAAAGCTACAGGTTACATGTTCTCTAAGGACAAGGTGGCAACTCAGCTGGTTTTCTGAACCAAAAACAGAAAGTTATTTGGTATTTAACAGTAGTATAAGCTAAAATTTATTTCACCATGAAAGGAGAACCCTCAAACCCCCCAAACCTTCACTAACTGCAGACACAGTGGAAAGATATACAAGCTCCCCATTGGGTTATTCTTAATTCTTACTTACTTCCATTCTTTGTTTTATTGGCCCATGCTCTTTAAATATCTTAATTCTTGGAAGCCAATACATAAAGCATATCCTCTCCCACCCTGTGCTTCCTATTTGCCTTCAAAACCTTGTTACATTTTACTACTCAGGCAGTCAGTCACCTTGGATTGGTGTCATACTTGGTAACAAACATGTATTTCTGATCACGTGACTATTTTCCTTTTTTAATTTTTTCCCTTTAACATAAACTTCATGAACAGTTGAACATCTTATAGGATAATCTATCTTGGATGTCAAGATATAATTATCCTGGTTGACAAGATACTTAGTGGAGTTCATGCTATAACGTTTATGTAATGGCGTTCCTTAAGATGCTAAGGTCAAGGAAGATAATGCATATCTGGATGGATTCCATTTATAATGAGCGTCCATTATACCTTCTTGGTTGGAGTTAAGTCAGTACAATTAGCTTAGCTCTAAATCGTTGTTGCTAGTTAGGTGGTAGTTAGTTCAGCATTACTGAGAGCAAAGTGCTGTGGTTATGAGTATTACATCCGTCATTCCTGCCACTATAGCTATTCTATTAACTAGTCTGTTATGCCTACCCTGAGGAAACTCAGCCTCCAGCTGATGTAAGCCAAGATAAGTCCATTTATTTATTTGTTTATTTGTTTATATTTATTTATTGTACCACTGAGGTACACCAGCTAAGGACATTGATGGATGGATGGATGGATTGATTGATTGATTGATTGATTGACTGATTGATTGGTTGACTGTACCACGTCCATCATGGAGTCCCTGCCTGTCATTGTTTTTCTACAAGTGGTTTCCATTTTAGATAATTCTTTAGAAAATTTTGATAATATTTTCTGTATTTCTAAACGTTAATACTTTTCCTGATATATCACTGAAGGACACCAAGATCATCTGTATTATGTATGACCTATTTTACTGCCTCATCTATTGGATAGACCCTTCACCACTGAATGATAGAATTCCCCAAGCAGCAATATACTGTTGAATGTCAATAATGGATAAAACCCCTCTCTCTAAAAATCAAGCTTCAAGTTTTCTTCATCATTAGGAGCTGGTGGCCATAAATATCAAGTAATATGAAGACTGTGATGTACTAGTTGAGGATGACAGATATATTAGCTTCATTTTTGTACCATGTGATCAAGTGTTTTTGGAATTACTTGTGCTTACTCCTCAATGAAAATAAACATACTGAGGAGAATGTCTACCAATATCTTCTAATGTTGTGACCCTCCAACGATAAACTCCACCTCATCTGAGGCAGCTCTTACATGAGAGTTATTTGCTGACATCATAGAAGATAGCTCTTGTAGGATGGCCAATTGCTGATGGCTAACCCAGGAATCTCTTCATCAAGAAGAGCTTCACATCAGTAATTATTTTCAAAAACGGGCTATTTTCTCTTTCAAATGATGACCTGTTCTATTAGATTAGAAGCTGTGTTGTGATTCTCCTGGTGCATGTACTATGAGTTAGATGTCATTATTTCTCATCTGTCCGTGCTGCATCATCGACCCCCTAAACCACTGTGTAGACAAGCAGTGTTTGTCTTGCTCTGTGCTCCATTCAGGTCTGGTATTCTGCCCTATCAGTCAAGCATGGTTGGACAATACTCTGTAATTGTAAATGAATCTCCAAAAGTGAGAGAGGCATAACATAGCATTAGTAGGAAATATGATGCACAATATGTGCTTTTTCTGTCCCAGGTGTGATAAATGATACTCTTCTCATTATTCTGACATCATCATAAGATGGTAGTCCCCAGATTTTCTGTTACTGTGAACTCATAGACCTCCTGAATATCATGAGATGTTTTCTGTTCATGTCTAGAGCCTCTAGTTGATAATATATTTAAGAAGTTGACTGTTTGATTATTCATATAAATTATCACAATCTATTGGTCCAGGATAAGGCACCTTATAAATCACTGAACATGAAAGGGTTAACACAGTCCTCAAGCAATGAGGACTCATCTGCTTCCTTCTAGAAAGGGAACGTTTTTTATTGTACCACTTCCTGTTTGTACCAAAGTAGAAGGAAAAATACAATGAACAGATTAATGACCATATATTGTGTACCTTAGATATAGTTATCTTATTTTGATATCTTTAAAAGTAAAGCATCCTAAACTGATTTTTCTCCAAACCCAAGATGTTGAGAAAAATATCAACAAAGTACTTAAGTTTTTGCTTATTATGAAGGATTCAGATGTTACGATCAGAATTATGCATATTAATTTCCCAGATGTTTTATGTATTAGCTGATTAAAATTTCAAATTTCTTTAACCTACTGATGCTTGAGTACCATAACTTTAAAATGAGAATATTCATTAAAATTAATTGTGATACAAAGATTTTGAAAGGATTTATTCACTTAATAAAAGTAAAATATGTTTAATAATATGTCTAGGTCTTGATATCAAGTAGTAATAAGTAGTATAATAAATGAAAATTATTGCAAAATATTTTAGTGAATTATTAGTGATAATAATATATTACATAAGTAGTGACATTATTATTGTTAATAATAAAACTTTATAATTACTTAGTGTCCCAAAAGGATTTCCTGTATTACAATTTAAATTTAGACTGAGACAAGTGTTAGCATTAAGGGTGATTTGGGAGGATTCTTTTTTTGAAGGATATATTGCCTTTAATTAAATTCTCATTCAAATTTATATGACAAAAACATGGTATGGTATTAACTTATGAATAAGTCTCATCATCTGCATAATAGTTTTGATTCTGCTTTCTATGTAAATAAAAAATCTGGACATTTAAAAAACCTTATTTCTGTTTAAATCATTTGGTTTTGGCCACCATAGTAAAGCTAGAAATGTAAGAATTTCACTCTTTCCTCCTCATAGTCTACAAGAGTCACATCACTGCAGAAATTTCAAGTTTATTGAGATGACTTGGTTGGCTGTAAGTGCTTGCATAGTAAAGGATGAAAAAGAACAAGATATATAAATGAATGAATAGCACAGAATAAAATAAAATCCTTTGTTCACTGCATAACTCAAAATTCTTGTGAACAAATAACATACAGAATCATTTAATTTTCTTTTGATAATTGCTTTCAGAGACAAATACAATATGCTTATATTACACGAAATTAAATGCATTCTGTGCTACAGTCATTAAGTGTTTAACACAATTACACTAATTAAAACTTTATCAGATATTTTGTAGAGGTCATCTTTTTTAGCATCTAAAAAGCTACTTGTTCTTAAGGCTGCTGACACTTTAGTTCTTAATAGTTTAAGCAAATTTTGCAATAGTTACATAGAGTGAAGATTTCTCCAATCTCAGCGGTTTTGTCAACTTCATTTTATGAAGAGTGGCCTCCTGCCCTCATCCTTTGATTCTACCATTTTTTTCAACTGAAATTAATTATTTGTTTCAAGGTCTTCTGGTGCTTTCTCCTGTCTACAATCTTGGTTTGAAACAGTGGCTAATTCCCTTTTACAAAGGCTCATCTTCTGTATATTCTTATTGTCTTATGGACTGAGGTGCTCCAAGGGCTTATACATTTATATTTCTTCCTGACAGCCTACACATGCTTTTCTGATAAATTGCAAATGCTTACAAATCGTTTGACTCTTATCTGTGCAAACTCAACAGTTCCATACAAATATTGTATCTCCTCTTAAAGCCTGAACCTTCCAAGCGTTTGCCTTTTACTAGTGGCAAGCATAGTGCTTAAAATGCTTCTATTAGGAGCTTCAGATAGCGTTGGGCCACTTGTCGGAGCACACATTCATTCTTAAAAACCACTGAGGTCACTGTGATAGTGAGAATATTCGGGAATACTCTTTCTTCAGCCTCGTTACTGTTAGTGTTATGTAAGACACCATCACCCATGGTTTACTGATGGTAATCATTCCTGTTTCTTTACCCTCCTATAATTTTATAGCTCAGCTGCCAGCTTTAGCATGGTTAAATACAAGTTAGACTATGTTACCAACTATTCATACTTTTTGAGTGTTTCTTAATCTAATGTAGACTAGAAGGTAAAACATGTATGCCAAGAATATCTGATCTAGGCCTCCATTCCTGCCAGTTTACTCCCTTGTATGTTTAGATATATGTCTGGTAAATAATAATTACATAATATTGGTTTAACAAGCAAGTCATAAAACATACACATAAATATAGCCATGTAGCCATAACTGTGAATTCCCTGTCTAGGAACTCAAGTCCCCCAATAGAAGATAACTTTAAATTGCTATGATTTTGGAATGCATACAATAGAGAATTTCCTACTAGTGATTATTCTCTAAACAGCAAACATAATGGTTCCTATGATGTTTATATTACATTAAATCATCTAAAGATTTTAAAGAATATGTGAAGATGTAAATTCTGTGATATCTATATCATATCTAATATATCTATATATCTATATATCTATATATCTATATATCTATATATCTATATATCTATATATCTATATATCTATATATCTATATATCTATATATCTATATAATCTATATCTATATCTTTATGTAGATTTATATATATCATCTATTAAACTTGATATGGGCATGTAGTCCTAAACTAGTCACCTATATGATAACCATATTTTAGAAGCCTGCTGGTTTGTTTTCTCTACTAATGCTGGAAAATGCTTATTTGTAATCACATTTAATACAGAGTCAAAATGAAATAAAAATGAAGATTTTCCCAGGTGTGAAATGTTTATTTAGGTAAAGTGGAAATGATCTTCTCTTTCTTCCTTAGCATTTGTTGCTTTTTAATTGTTAGTACATGTAATTCATCATGCAACTTCATCATTGTGCTGACAGTTTTAAAAATATGGCTAGCTTTATTTCCTTTTTATTCTGTGTATGAGTAATGTGTCTGTGTCTGTTCTTGTGAAATATTTTAGAGCAATCACACTTTTATAATAGAAGGTGATTCTTGATTCACATTTTTCTGATGTAGTGGTAAATGCTGTATTTCCTGGAATATTTACAAAATTGTGTCATACTTTATTCATGTAAAATGAAATATATAATAATATAATTAGATTTTCTGTATTTAAATAATGGATAAATAGTCACATTTCTTTTAATTACTGGATCATTTTTATTTATTTTATAATTAAATCTTGTTACTTTTATTTTTATGTTTTTGAGTTAATAGTAAAAAATTAGTGAAATATGTGAGAGAGATTGAAAGAGGCAGAACAGTGAATTAGACCCAGCTGAACTGGAGTTAAAGGATATTTAAGTAACGAAGTCTTTGACTCAGAAAGTACTCTTAACTGCTCAACCATCTCTCCAATCCCTAGAATCATTTTTTTGTTTTTAATTCAAAATAGATTTTTAATTATGTATTCTGATTATGTTTCCCCTCTTCCAACTCATACCAGATTCTCCCTAACTTCCTATTCACCTAAATCCACACCCTTATTTCTTCTCTCATTAGGAAACAACAGGTAAACATTTTATATGATGTGAAGAGAAACAAGAGTATACCTTTAATGCTAACAGAGGCAGGCAGATGAGGCCACCCTGCTCTACTGAGCAAGTCTAGGATACCTAGATCTCCACAGAGAAACCTGTCTTAAAAGAACAAACAAGATTTTTTTTCAAATGAAAAGAACAAAGCAAATTAATTGAATAGGAATAAACAAACAAAACCAACCAACCAAGCAACCCTTCGAACAACCAAACAAACAACCAAACAAAACCCAAAGAACTGAAGAAAAAAACTCAAGAAATATATATTGGCATACAGACACAAACACAATTCAATAATGTCACATGACTGTAGTTATAAACTTGGTCCATTGTTCCTCCCTATCCTCTTGCTTAGTAATTTGATTGGCCTTCAGATGAACTCTAGTCACATAGCTTTGGTATCTATCATTTTTAAAGGCAGTTATTCATTCTGTAGGAAATCTTTGAGTTCTCAATTGGTTTTCTTCTTTTGCCTCCCAAGTACTGGAACTTGGGCTGGTGCTCTGACCATTGGGGAATCAGACTGTGATGACTCATAGTCTAATGGACTAGTTATGAGAAGTGGGCATTGTCCTCCATGACAATTTGTGCTTGGGATATTCCTGTTGGGATCCTGCCTAGATGTCGGAGGATGAGACTGTACTAAGATTGTCCCTCTCAGATGGCAAAGTACAGCCTCTGTCCAGTGCTAGCCATCTTTACCCAGGTTACTCTAATCATTGTTCCGTGAAGCAGAAGTAACCAGTTCAGAGCAACTAAAACAGAATCAGGAAAACAAAATAAACATTTTTAAGTCACAAAAGTTTCTATTTACAGAGGTGTAAGGAGCAAAGAAAGCCTATTTACCTCATCCAAAGCTGCCTAATGGTTTCATTCCTTCTATCTTTCAATTGTTACTCAAAGTCAAACTGTCTTCTTCAATCTGTTCCGGGAGTTCTTGGCCTCTTGCTAAGCACATAGGGCTGTTACTACCTGAAGCTGTTATATGAATCACAAGGAAAGAAACCACAGTAATTAACCAGGTATAAGGCAAAATGTTTCTTAAAGTTGTAAGAACTAGTATTATTATTTAAGTCTATCCATGCATTAAATAAATCTGGATTAATCAATAAAAGTAACAATAATTTAGGAGGTTTTGGAAGATTCAAGCTAAATTATCTATTCTTTTGTGCTTTTCCCCTTATTTTTGAGGATTGACATAACTTTGGTATATAGTTACAGAATTATACATAAAAAAAGAACAGCATAAGAAAAAAGGAGAAATTATATAAATAATGTTTAATAAATGAAAGTTGTAAAAGTGATGGTCTGGAACCCTACTGTAAACTCAGGTGACTATAGTATGGTTGTCATCTAGGAGTATGGAGAGATGACTTAGCAGTTAAGACCACTTTCCTTAAAAATGCAGAAGACCCAGGTTCAAATCTCAGCACCCGTATGGTAGCTAACAACTATCCATGATTCCAGTTCTTGGGGATCTGACACCCTCTTATGATCTCTGCAGGCATGAGGCTTACAATTAGTTCACTGGCATACTACTTGCACACACACACACACACACACGATATGAAAATGTTACAAAACATACATGTGTTATATATGTATATGCATATGCAACATATATATGTTATATAATATTTATAAATATACATTAAAAGAGATGTTATTCTGGCGTCTACCTTGTGTACTGGCCACGAGACAAATGATGAGACATGCTCACTGTTGGTAATTTTAATCTGTGACTGGAGACTGTATTCAGGTTCATCTACCGACACTTAAATGGGACATGTTACCCAATTCCACATCCCGGGATTGCAGATAATTCTATCTGCGTATTGCTACATCTGATTGAGGATTCTTGATAAGGAGTAAAAGAAGAGGTATTGCTTAAAATATTGTTTTTATTATTTAATAGCAAAACACTTTTAAGCCCCTCCAATTCATCAGTACTAACTGTATCCAAAAGTGAAGAAATATTCCATAAACCTTAGTTCTCCAAACACCTTTTCTTGCCTGTTAATTTATTCCAAAATACCTCTCCCCTAGTACATGCCTTCAAATTCTTCTGTTCTAGAACTCCTTTAACTCAGATAAGAAGAAAGGGATTTGAAAATTACGCAGAACGACTCAAGTGACTGGTCAGGTGACTGTGAGTGGTTTGGGAACAGTGATAAAACCCTCTTCCCTCTGCATTTTTCAAATTGCACCTGTGTAAAACGTAAAGGAAACTTCTTTTACTTACAGAAAGGACACATTCAAAATATTGATTCAGTGTGTTTTGAAACTGTTCTGAGATGGCAAGTCATCCACAGAGAACAAGTACTTACAACATAAAGCTTTATTTGTGTAGTCAAACAGCCAATCTTTTTTTGTTCCAGTCTGTTTTGTCTTAAATGCATATCCTTAAGAGTTTAAGGCTTAACTCTCCAAGATCAAATCAGAATCTTGAGAGGCTAGAGCCCTGGTGGCTAGAGAAGACAGGGGGAAGAGAAAAAAAGGCGTGGGAGGAAAATGAGAGAGAGGGCGGAAGGAAAAAAAGAGGATGAAGGAGAAGGTCGTCTGGAGTGTAGTCTTTATATCTCAAGCATATGGGCATCACCCTCTAGACTGTAACAAAGAGGTGATCACGATGTTTTGGGAGGCTCTGGACAGACTGACGCTGCGCGCGGCTTGGCATGCCCAATCATCCCCTTACTTAAGTTCACACCGAGAGTTAGGCGCTCTGGATCCTGTGCCAGGCAGGCACACAGGTTCCTTAGAGAGGCCACAGGTTTTCCTGTGTGTGTTGAATCAGTTTTCTACGGGGAAGGAAGGGTCCCATCTGGTAAACTTACTCAGTTCTAAGGTTTCTGGCTAACCAGCGAGGTGTGTGTGAGCTCAGCCAGGGACCGGCAGACCTCTCAGCTATAAGCAGCAGGAGGTGCAGGCATGCTAGGGCGGGGAAGCATCAGTTAGTGAAGCCAAAGCTTAACCTGGGCCCCAGGTGCTGGCGGACTCCAGCGGAGCTGCCTCTGCTCTCCACTGTGTTGTCTGGAAGCTGCGGCTAGCAAATCGGTCCACGCGTGGGGATCCTCTTCCTCTCTCCACGCTACGTACCTGGCTTGAGCTGTAGGTTCTGGGGGAACCCTCCTCTCAGGGACCAGTCCAGACTGGGTTGCCTCTGCTCACTGTCGCTGCCGCTGCCGCTGCCGCGCCTGCCTCGCTGCGATCTGATCAGGACCATGGAGGAATTCTTCCATTGCCCTCCCACTCGGGGCGACTTAGACTCTGGAATTTCTGGCCTGGCGCCTTTCGGGTGAGCTCAGAGATGAACCGGTCTGCCTACCAGTTCGAGATTACCCGAGAAGAGAGGATCCGATTGTCCCGGAGCTGCAAATCCATTTCTCCTTCTCTGCTTTCATCCTCCTTTCCTTCCCCCTAGCCTCCAGGTTTGTTTATATAGCACCTGGCAGCCGGGAGGCAGTGGCCACTACCTTCCTGCCGCGGCTCGCCCACCCCTCCCGGCCTCTAGGCTCCCGCACGTGGTAGACACCAGTATCGTCGCCAGCAGGCAGGAGACAGCCAGCGGGAGGCGGCCGCCTGGGTGCCAGCTCCACGCGCGTTCTCGCCATCCTCACTCATCCTCAGCGCGCACTCTCCCACTTGCCTGTAAAGCCCTGTCACACTTGACATTCGCCGCCTGCCATCCGTCCCTTGACGCGAAGTGGAGATCGGAAATACAGCCCTGGGGGTGCTGGTGATGCTTCGCTGGGTTCGTTCAGTTGCTGGAAAAGAATGGTAACATGAACAGTGGAGCGTGAGAGCGTCGGCACAGGAAGGGGACTAGATTGATGGGCAGAGAACACACTTCTCTGAGGATCTCATTCCCAGGACTGCGCGAGGAAGGGACATCTTTGCGCCTACACTTCCTGGCTGGACTCTGCTGACATCTGTAGCCTCCTTTCTGCCAGGTTCCCAGGTCGCCTAGATGCTGCCTGCAGCGGAGTGTTCTGACAGCGCATGAGGATCCAGGAGTTTGTGAACCCCTATCCAAACTAGTTCTGACCTGGTTATGGTGTCCCTGGATCCTGAGTGACAAGCTGACTCCAGAGGGAGTTGAACTTGAGTTCAGGTGGGTTATCCCAAGGCAAGAGAAGGAAAAGCTGTTCTGGGAAGATAAGGAAGGTGATGTGCCAATGTCAAAAGCGGACACTTTTCTTTCAGACACTTGATTGGACCAAGCCACTCCCTCCCATTCAGTTCTTGCTTTTAATCTCTGACTCTACAGCCCGGACCTCCCACACTAAGGGCGGGGGATGGTGGGCAAACAGCGACAGACAAACACCTCCTATTTACTGATCTATCTAGCATGCTCTTGACTTCCTCATAACTTATCATTATTCTATGAAACGATCGTATTTACTCCAGTGCTTTATATTAATGGAGGTCAATAGACTTAATGATTTCCTCAGTTGAGTCGTTTATTTCTAAGCCAATAGATAATGCAGTCGTCATAGTTTTCTGAGGGAAAGTAACTGTGCGTTTGTTCTGCAGATGGCCAACTCCCTCTGAACCCTGCAGATTGGTGCTGAGCACACAACAAAAGTTTGTAGCTTCCCCTCAGTTTCTGGTGCTTCCCGGGAAAGAGGAAAGGACTTTGGCATTAAACACAAGAAGCAGTCTGGGAGTCATCTCTAACTTTTCTCCACTGTTATCATTTGCAATGAAGAGGAAACAGAAAAGGTTTCTGCAAATGACTTTGTTATTCACTGTGGCTTTAATTTTCCTGCCCAACATTGGTCTCTGGTCTTTGTACAAGGATAAACATCTGATGAAATCTGCAGAACCCGCGGAACATCAGGTAAGTACCAGCCAGGGCAAGGGTGGCAGGATAATGCAATAGGTATGCACTACTTGGGGGTGCACAGAGTAAAGGTATGAGGAGTTTCTCCCAAGTTCTCAAAGGACTGAATTCAGAGACTTTGGGGACTTTGGACTTTGAGCAGGTCCTTGTTTGCAGGTAACGACAGAGTGAATAGAACACAAAATGAGAAAGAATTCAAGGTTAAGAAGAGAGAAGGTAAACTCTTCCAGTGAGTTGGTCATTGATTGATTTTTGACATGAGGCGGGTGGAAGAGAGGCAGAAGTGTGTTTGGTACAACTTAAATTACAGGGGTTGGTTCCTGCCTTCTGTCTTGTGTGCATGTCTACACTAAGTGCATCTGGCCAACGAAGTTTTCAGATTTTAAAGTGAGATATATATATATATATATATATACTTTGTCTTTTGTCTCCCCTGTTGCTAATGTGGTTCTGTAGTCTGCACAGGCAACTATTAAGAATGTCACCTCCAACGTTTGATAACTTTGTTGCTAAAAGCTTTCTTTCATGTGGTAAACAACAGACTGTGTGATATTTTGCTTTCCTTCTCCTTAGCACGCAACTATGAGCATGCATATGTTTGCAGTGTGAGTGAACCCTCTGTCCAAGTAACTTTCATAGGATAAAGGATGCCAAATATCTGTCACAACAATGAAATTCATTGTTGGATTTCTGCTAATTATTTAATATAACATGTATTTTTGAAAAAAGAAAAACTTTGAACAAGGGATTATAGCCTACTTCATGAAAATAATATACTTTTCTAGTCTGGGAATATTAATATTCTTAATTTCATGGGTCATCACCTGCCTATTCTATGTACTTTCCTCACACGGAAGGGACTACTTAGTCCTTTCCACTTATCCACTTATCCACTTCTGGACAGCAACAATGTGTATGTATAGCAATTGAATATTCTTACCTGTACTTAACAGAGTTTAAATTTGTATTTATGCAGTGATAAGATAGTTGTGAATTAAGTGGAGGAGATCTGATTTTTTTTTAAAAGAACTCATTATCAAGGTCTGAACTATTAAAAAAAGACAAAATGATTTGGATTTTTATTGGATTGGAATTAGAAAAGACAATGCTGACATACTTTGATTGATCATGTTTCCTAGTTGAAATTTAGCTTCAGACTGAAGTATTATGGGCTTTGTCATTCTAAAATACTCGAAGAAGATGGGAGCTTTGGATGTGAACTCACCACCACCTATTGATCTCGCATTTTCCAAATCTTTTCTCCAAAGAAGAATAATGTTAATAGTAATAGTCAATGTATTTCTACTAAAGTTTCCATCAAATTAGGAAAATAAAAACTATTTTGTTATTATACACTAATTAGTAATACAATCTGAAGAATTTTCTAGGATAGTTAAAATGAACTACTAATTAATTAATCTTATTAATGAGATTGGAACAACTTAAAGGTTGGCTATTGATTTTGAGGCTTAATGAGAAAGTTGTTTGTCCATTAGCATAAAAAGTTACTTTTTAACTGTGACGAATGTCCAGAGAAGTTTCCCTGATTTTGGCTCTTGTGACAATGAAACTAATCCTTAGTTTTCAGTACTAAAATGATGGAACTGGAAGGTTTAAGCGGCAGAAAAGCAGTTTGCTGTTCTTTCTGAAAGTTTTTTACAGCCTAGAAAATAATGTTGATACTAGTGATAGAAATAGTAAAATTAAAAATTCAAGAGAAGAGTTTGAAAGCACCATAAGGGAAAAAAGATACTGATAAGATTTTGATAAATATTCTTATGTAATTTAGCACTTCAAACCAAATAACAAGGTCACGGCTTTCACTTTCTTACAGTTAAAAATTTGCTATGGAACGTTCATTTCATTATGCAATTTTTAGATGAGTAAAAGTTAATTAGTAAATGTGACTGAATCAAAAGTAACTTGTGATAACATATATATATATATACATATATATGTATATATGTATACACAGTTCATGATGTGACATTAGGGTGTACTCTCTTGCTAATGTGTCTGTATTTAAACAGTGATTGATATACTATAGGCTGCTTACATGGGATTTCAATGTGACATGTGATGTGTTATTTAGATTCAGCAATTCATTTTAAAAAGATTTTTTTTCAGAAATCACGTGTTACAACATTTATCTTAATATTGTAAAATGCTGAGGATGAGAATGATATACAACTGCAGGCACTGGCTGCACTAAGGACTGCGGCCATTCAGATCACGTCATATGCTGATATGAGCTGGTCTATTTTCACAGCTGTTGTATGTGAAACAACCAGTGGTTCTTGTTCAGAACAGTCGAGACTCTGCACAGAATAAAATAAATAAATTCTTACAATAAGTGGCAGGAAACAAGCTCAAGTTAAGAAAGTTTTAAACCATGAAAGCATGAGACTCTTTCCTAAATGTCAAGTTTCATTTTTTTTCTTTTTGCCAGATTTCAACACATGTAGTCTTTCCAGCTAGTATCTAATTTAAATTGTATTTATTTCACAATGTAAGATGAATTTAGAGAGGGCAATGTATAAGGAACAGGAGAAAAGTGCTTTCGTCCTTTGGAACTTAATATTTAACATATTTTGAAATTATACTCTGTTATGACAAATTGTTTACATTTGTAGTAGATTTATCTTAAATATGGTATTCATAATAATGTACAGATTGCCAAAGATGTAACAAAGTACATAAGAATTTTCAAGTTATTCTTCTAAAGATTTTTGCAGCTTCCCCCATTTCATCCTAAATCCAAAGAAGATTGATAAAATAAATCATTAATAAAATGCAAGCAAGTGGACATTACAAGGTTAAAATTAAATATTTAAAATAACTCTTTTGAAGAGTTTTAAGATTTAAGAAATGTATTTACATACTTTTGCATTATTATGATTACATAATATATTTTTTACTTCATTTGGTCATTTGTTCTTATTAAAAAGAGTGTGTGTTACATTATTAAACAATATGTCTGTACAGTACAATAAATAATGGTTCATTGATTTTAAATATAGTATTTAGATGCTAATGATAGATATGTGATTGTCAAGTGATAAATCTTAATTTTGTGTTTCTTTTTAATTATGTGAAATGCTGCTATTCTTAAGCTAACACTGCATCAATCTCTTATTCAACTTTGGGTCATCGGTGATGTAAAACAGTGACATATAGAATAATGCAATAACTTAGAGTTAACTACTGCCCGTGGTTATATTGTCTATATTACTTACTCAAGTGCATGTGGGAAGGCTCCCCTAAACTTTTCATTTCTTAATATATTCAGTAGGTTAACCAGCATAAAATACGTCAAAAACAAGAGTTGCAAAAAAATAATGCAAGAAAGACTGTTCACAATATGAAGTGGCTTCTGATGCTCGTGCTGAGTTTTTAGCAGATGTGGAAACAGAAAACAATACAACAATAATCCCCTAACTAGACCGTCTAAGTCATTTGATCACATGTGCTTCTTTAGTTTTATTTAACTAACTTCAGCATTTATAGTAGTAGAAAAGCTTTGTTGTGTTTGACATAGAATGAGTTGTATAAAGTCCGAAGAGATTCCCATGGTGGATGTGGGAATTTTATGAGGCAGTCATCTGTTTTCTGTGTGACTGGGTGACGATGTAGCCTATGACTGTGCTTAGCATAGCTTCTCTTCAGTTTCCTCCACAAAATATCCTCTCCTGAAAGAGCGAGTTAAACATCTTCAGCTTTTTCAGCTCATCCAATATCATTTTAGGGCTAGCCTTCCTTCCTGCAGGGAACATTATTTTCTTCAACTGAGTGTGCTTATTTTTATCTCTTTAATATAAACATATCAGATAACTGGTGCCCAGCATAGGAAAACTGCTTCATGCTTGTTTGTTGTGTTAATTACTAAGTCTGAACAAACAAAATGTTTGTTCCTTTCCCAGCAAACTTTCTAGACATTGGCAACACTAAAGATAGAGAACGAAAATTAACAGTTTTCACTATGCACCAGGATAGTCTGCTCTTAACATGATATAGGGGGAACGATACATTCATTTGATCCAAGCAGTTTTTAATTAGCTGTAATGTGGATTTTAAATTCGAGGTTGCACGGTGCTTTTTTTAATTTATGGGAAGTTCATTCAGAGTCACTTTAGGGTGGCAGCAGGGGAGCACTGTGACAAGCATTTATTTCCGGGACACAGAGGAGCAGTACACGGTGAGTGCATCACATTCCCTAAGGGAGATCTTGTGAGCTGCTGTGCTCTGTTACCCACCCGCTCCAAAAAAGGAAGGAAAGAAGGAAGGAAGGAAGGAAGGGAGGGAGGGAGGGAGGAAGGAAAAAAGGAAGGAAGGAAGGAAGGAGGGAAGGAAGGGAGGAGAGAAGAAAGGAAGGAAGGGAGGGAGGAAGGAAGGAAGGAAGGGAGGGAGAAAGGAAGGAAGGAAAGGAGGAAGAAAGGAAGGAAGGAAGGGAGGGGGGAAGGAAGGAAGGAAGGAAGGGAGGAAGAAAGGAAGGAAGGAAGGAAGGGGGAAGGAAGGAAGGAAGGGAGGAAGGAAGGAAGGAAGGGGGGAGGGAGGGAGGGAAGAAGGAAGGAAGGGAGGAAGGGAAGGAAGAAGGGAGGAAGGAAGAAAAAAAGGTTTGTCTCTTCTCATTTTTGAGTTACGCCTGCTTATGCTAAATCACTTATTCTGTCTCAAATGAGTACTGTAATAGGAACCGAATTGAGCTGTAATATACAGGGGATGAGAAAGGCTGAGGAATTTAAGATACACGCAGAAGCACATTGAGTAAATTGTTAGGAGTAGCCATGACGACATTTAGGAAATTTTCATCTCTTGTCTCTTCATAAGTATTTTATACCAATACAATTATCAAGGGGATGTCTAGACTCATCTCACAGCAGAAGCTAAGAGTTAAAGTGAGATAAAGGAATGCCCCCATCTAGAAGTGTTTGGAATGAAATGTGGGTACATTTCTGATGCAATGCCTTTTTTCTTGGCTTACTTATGGTTAAGAGAAGGATATTAGGATCCTTGAAGCGACATGAGAGGCTGAGATTGTGCTCTTCATATGTGTGTACATGATTTCAATAGTACTCACCTAGAACCCAACATTTTTGGGATGCTAGGAGGATCTCAGTAAGGAGAAAAATAATCCACTAATAACCAGACATTTGTGGTCCTTACCAAGTCTATCGCCACACACTAAATCTGTGGATTCCAAGACGGTCTCAACGTGGAATTGTTATGCATGAATGAATGGCAGCAGAACAGAACAAACAAAGAGCCGGCATGTGATGGAGAACATACAGTAGATGAGTCTATTTAAAGTTTATAAACATGTAGAGCATCTGCAAATGATCGACGCCATTCCCTTCACCACTCTAGTAATGCATTAGTGTCTATGTCTAAGACATTCACAAGGTGGTAGAAGAGAAAGGATTAAACATATATTAACATTTTACTTCCAATATCACCGATGAAGAATGAAGGCTGGATTAGCCGTGTGACCCACTTATGGTCTCACTATGAAGATTTGCATATGGCAAACTGTTTCAGTTTCTACCCCATTTTGACTACTGGAGTTTCTTGTTTTTCCTGTGCTTTACCCTCATAATGAGCTGTTCATCAAATCTGAAACACCATTCAAATATTGTTAATGTAAATCTGGGACAGTCTAAGAAAAACACAGCGAAAGCATCTGTCGCTGGAACTGTGTTGCATCTAGCAAAAAAGAAAATCAAAAAAGGATTAAGATGCTAGAGGCCGTACAGATTTTACAGTTAATTATAACATTAAGGTCCTAATATTAAAACAGTTGTGGTTTCCATACAGTGTGCTGGCAGCTACAAACTCTTGTAAGCAGTGTTGATATCACAATGGGGGCCAGGAAGGCAGACTTAAATCATTTCAAGCATCCAAGTACTCATGGAATAGTATTTCAGCTCTTGAATCTAGAAAGCCAGAGGCAGTTATTGTAATAATTTTGAATATTTTTTGTCACATTAAAATGACCAAATTGACAAGGCTGTCGTTCAATTTTAAATGAGGTGGATGTTATTTCCTCTTATTTTTGACTTTTCCCCAGTAGGAATGTATAAATTGACTTAGAAGGGGAAGAGATAAGCACTTTCCCAAAATTTTTTTTGTTCTCTTTTAGCAGGGCATTATGTAAGCTTCGAATAAACTTAGGTTAGTATGATTCCGTTCCCTAACTTAGTACTTTGTGATGTCTGACTCTCCATGGATCTTCTGCAGACCAACTTTCCTATAAGAACAGTAGGTATGATGATACCTTTCTTGTAATGATACAGTGAGGATTCAATTTTTAACATACTAAGGGTTGAAGCAGGCACTACAGGTGTTTATTATTGTTAATCATATTGTGGCTATTGATAAGAAACATTGCCTTTAACAAGGCCGTTGGTGTTTGCACAGCAAAAGTTGACAAATGCTTTCCCCTGTAAGGATGAAATAGAAAAGCGATGTCACTCACTGATGGGTTAAACCAACTGAAGAGCATTACTGAGTAAACAAAAGGGGATCTAGAAAATACAAAGTTTTTCTTGTTTTGACTAATTTTCAAGAACAGGTAGTTGATGTCATATTGTTCATCACAAAAGTTAACTGAAATTCTTTCTGACGTACTATCCTGAAATAATTTAAAAGTGAAAAAAATTTTTTAAAGAAGCCACCCTCATTTCCTTTTAAAATGAAATCACATTGAGATATCTCTTCTGCTTTAATTACTAGTAAGAACTGAAGAACTATGTTTCCAGTTCTTCCTGAATTTTTGGTCATGAAATTATTACATTGCTTAATTTAAAAAAGTAAAAAGCAAACAAAATAAAATAAAAACAAATATAAAACAGGTGGAAGCTATCAATATACTATAGCTATTTTTATAAAAATTTTTCCCATTGAGGTAGAGGATGAATAAAAGTTTTTGCATTCTAGTCAAGTCTTAGCATTTTAAACAGTTAATTGGAGATACAAGTGGTATTTACAGAACAAAGAAACAATTATTGCACTGATAATTTTCCTCCTGAGTGAGTGAACCACATTTAAAAGGCGAGAGAATGACATTGTCTGAGCACAATGGCAAGGTAACCAGGGAAGACAGCCAGAAACTTCACCAACCTAAACAAATTACAAGGTGCAAGAGTTAGTGTGAGGTAGGCTCAGACACACCCAAGTTCAAAGGTCCGACTCTCCCCTTACAAAAGAATATCACTCGGCACAAGGAACTTTCTTGAATATCGGTTTGATAATTTGGAGATACAAAGATTACTTCATTTATTAGTAGTTGTGAAAATCAAATGATTTCCTATGTAAACATTTTTAGATACCTAGAAAATATTAAGCAAACCTTACTAAATCATATTCTATAACTATTCTGAGTTTATAGAGCATCAATTACATTTATTAAAACTTCACATATTGCATAAACATATTGAGGATACAATACAGTATAATTTCTATTTGTCCGATTACTATTGATAAAATACTTAATGGGCACTTTGTCTATGATACTGTGAAGGCTCTTAAGGAAATGCACAGTGTTGAACAGATTAGTTCTAATTTGCTATTAGTTAAGAAAGGTTAATCCACATCTGTAGTATAGAGCTGCACTAAATTGTTTTACAATTAATGCGTGTTCAAGACAGAATTTAGAAGAGGTAAAATAAATCAATGCTTTTTAATATTTATTTGTAGTCCAATTCCAGCTATACAACCATCTTATCAATAAGTCAAAGAAGTTTGTAAAAATAAGTGAGACATGGACCAGATATACAGAGTGTAAGTAAAAACAAAAAGTGTACTTAAGTTTAGGAAGTAGGACATGGAGAGATGATAGCATTCACTAATAAACTGAGATAATAATGGCATTGATTCCCAAGAATCTCATATAGCATATCAATGATCCACATAATAGTATGCTTATAATAAGAGCAAAAAGCAATGGACTTTAATCATAAACTTTAGGATAATATTTATTGATCTTCAAAAAGTAACACTGTTTTTGAATCATCAAAGTACATGGTATTTGCAATGTTCTAGTTCTATATACAAATGTAGATGTTTGCAAAAGTACTTATTAGCCACTTAGTGATTATTCCTGATTATTCCACCAATATCTAGTGTTGATAGTAAATACTTTTCACATATAATTCAAGTTTGTTTGAAATTCTGAGACAAGTACACGTAAGAACATATATGTAACAACTGTACAATATGCAGAATAGCTAAGCATATGGAAGCTAAAGGCATGTGTTCCAGTTTCAGTGTCAACTCCACCACTTACCTAGTTCTGTGGTCTGCAGTGTAAGCATATTTCCCTTTTATCCATCCTACTTCTCATATTTTTGGTTGTGAGCCTAGACTTTAACAGCTGAGCCATCGCCCCAGCCTTAGCCATCCCATTTCTAAATTGGTCATGTGATTATGCAAGCTTGGTCAAGTTGACATCAAGGTAAAATTGAGGTAATATATACATGTTTATCAAAGTGGGTTGTACATAGTAAGTGATTTAACATTTTTACTCTTATAGCAAATCTCAGAACACAGGTTGACAACAAAGTAATATGTTTCTATAGCCTTCATTTCATGAATCACCATAAAATTGATATCTTCTTTGTATGTTTTATGTTGTGTATGGTTGATTTTTAGATGCATTTTGAAATTATTTTAATTGTTGCTTCACTCTTTTTTATTTTTAGGTAGCCAACACAGAAACAAAGTTACTTACCTAGAAGGACTCACAGAACTAGATAGTCTATGTGTCTCGGTTAATTTGATTCCCAGGAAGAATTAAACTCTTCCCAGAATATCAGAATATACATTCAGCAATGATACTAATTTGATGACCACCCTTTTCACATGCATTTTTAGTTTTTTGGGTCTTGTGGTTTTCTTTTGTTGTTTTTTTTTTGTTGTTGTTGTTTTTGTTTTTTGTCTTTGCTCTTAGTATTAATTTCTCAGTAAGCATTCTGCCCCCATGGAAATAAACAATCTTTTTACAATTTTGTCATAACATCAAACCACCAAAGAATAGTGACCACCAAAGAATAGTGTCAGCAGTGACTTTCAGGTCAAGTGTTTTATTAATCTTTTTTGGGGGGAGGGGATCAGGTCAACTTTTTGTTTTACTTTATTTTATGCTCCAACCTCAGTTTCCCCTCCCTTCTCTCATCCCAGTGCCTCCTTTTACCTCCTCTATTCCCCTCCACCCATCCACTCCTCAGTTTCTCTTTAGAAAGACTAAGACTCACAGATATATCAACCAGTCCTGGCATACCAAGTTGCATTAAAGTTCCTTGTCTATTAAAGTTAGACAAGAAAATCCAGTTGGGAAAAGGGTCTCAAAGGCAGACAACAGAGCTAGAGACAGCTCTTGCTCCCACCTTTAAAAACCCCTCAAGAAGAAGAAGTTAAACAACTGTAATATATGGACATGGACCGGAGACCTAGGCCAGGCCCTTGAAGGCTTCCTGGTTGGCCTTTCAGTCTTCTTGAGTCTATCTGGGACCAGGCTAGTTGATTTTGTGGGTTCCCATGTAGTGCCCTCTGGCTCCTATAATCCTTCTCCCCACTCTTCTACAGGATTCCTCAAGCTCTGCCTAATGTTTGACTTTGTGTCTCTGCATCTGTTTCCATCAGTTGCTGGGCGAAGGCTCAGACTAAACTAACTGGCAATCTAAGAGTGTAGAGAATACCATTGGAATACCATTAGGCATCATTTCGTTCTGGTTCTATCATATGTCTGCGCTTTCTAGACACTTGTTCCTGGCCCTTTGGGCAAAATCAGAGTTGAGCTCCTTCTCATGGCATGTGTCTCAAGATAGATCAGTCATTGGTTGGGCCACTCTCATAACCTTGTGCTACCTTTACGGAAGTACATCTTGTAGGCAAGGTGAATTGTAGGACGAAGGTTTTGTGGCTGGGATGGTGTCCCAGTCCCTGTATTGGAAGTCTTGCCTGGATACAGGTGATGGCCACTCTGGGCTCTGTATCCACTTTTGCTAGGAATCTTAACTAGGGTCACCTCATCAGTTACTGTAAATTTGCATTTGCCCTATGTTTCTAGCTTGTCCAGAGATGCCCTCCTCACCTGATCTCTCCAGTTCCCATCCCAAACCCCAACCCTGTCCATTCCCCTTTCACCATCCACCCATGAAGTCTGTTGTGTTCATCTATCTCAGTGAGATTCACACATTCCCCTCTTGAGCTCTTCCTTGTTACTTTGCTTCTTAGTGTCTGTGGATTTCAGGATGGTTATCTTGTACTCTATGGCTGATTTCTGCTTATGAAGAAGTATATACCATGTTTGTCTTTCTGAGTCTGCGTCACTTCACTCAGCATAATCTTTTCTAGTCCCATCGATTTGCTGGCAAATTCTGTCATGTCATTGCTTTTAATAACTGAGTAATACATATATAAAATTTTCTTTATCCATTCTTCTGCTGAGGGACCTCTAGCTTGTTTCAAGTTTCTAAATACTGTGAATAAAGATGCTGCAAGTGTCTTTGTGGTATGGCAGGGCAACAATTGGGATATGCCCAGGAGTGGTATAGCTGGCTTTTGAGGTAGGTTATTTCCCCATTTTTCTGAGAATTCACAATATTGATTTTAAAAATGGATATGCACTCTCACACTCTTACCAACAATAGACGAGTGTCCTGCTTTCTCCATATCTCTAGCATATAAGCTCTCATGTGTGTCTTTTAGCTAGTCTCACAGGCATACGATGGAATCTCAGTTTTGCTTTCTATCTCCCTAATGGTTTAGGATGTTGTACTTTTCTTTAAGTGCTTTTCAGACATTAGATATTCCTCTGTTGAGAATTCTCTGTTTAGAAGTGTACCCTATTTTAAAAATTGGATTATTCGTTCTGTTGATGTCTACTTTCTTGAGTTCTTTATATATTATGGATATTGGCCCTCTGTCAGATGTGCAATTGCTAAATATTTTTCCCATTCCTTAGGCTTCCATTTTGTCCTTTTGAAGGTGCCCTCTGCTCTATAGAAGCTTGCACTATTACATTACAGGCCATATGACAGTGAATATGTAGCTAACTCCCTCTTCTAGTGCTTTCAAGAAAAAAATAGGCTAGAAGGAGAAATGAAAAGCTACAAAACTCAATGTGTGGTGGAGATAAACATTCTTCTCTTCTACAGTCTGTCCAATTTCCTCGATTTAATAATGTAACAGACTAGTGTTAGAATAACAAAAAATGAATAAAACTGTCTACTTTCATAAATTCTGAAGGAACTTTTAAATTTTCTTTCACCAGTTTAAAGAGAAAACAGGTTTTTGAAGCTTATTACCATTCCAAACCAAAGTTACTGAGTTCTATCATGAAAATGTTTGTCAAGGACAGTAATGGAGTTTGTGTCAAGTGTGTCTGGAAAACTAGCAGTTTTTCTTCTACATCCCCCCTTTTCTCCTCAGAATCCTCTTTACCTATTGAAATTTTCTTGAAAAAGTAATGTTCCCCGAGGCCTAATTTGATCAGTAATTGGCCCAATGAATAGACAAACTCTTGAAATACTTTGAGAATGGGAGGTTCTTTTATCTTGAAAACTTCCGTCAAAGGTGCTTTTAGTTATTGAAAGATATATACCCAGGGAAATGTTGCTACCTTAGTTTTATGCCAATTCTCTCAGTTGAGTTGCTTGTAAGATTGGGAGTTGTATCTGGATCCCAAACTATGCAGCAAAGGCATCAGTATGATTTAGATTTGTCACCATGAACGAACCAAACAAATAAAACCACTTTTTGTAAACTCAAAATGTCAACTAGCAGAATAAAACTCACACCATCTTCCAGGATGACTCTAGGTTTCCATGCCTCTCTCCTGCTTTCCAGAGCTGCTTTTGCCAACCATCTTTCTCCACTCAAATTTCCCAGCACATCTTTGTGGTTGTGTTGAACCAGCAACCTTGCTTCACTCTTCATGAGGAATATGTTACTTTCATATTGGGAGAACTAAGACTTTTTTGCATAAAAAGGGTTATCACATGAGTAGGGGAAGGAAGGAACAGTGGAAAGGTACCTGAAAAGGGGGAAGGGGACAGAGAAAGACAGAGAGAAAAGAGAGAGAAAGAGGCCAGCCAGTAAGACTTGGGAACAGAGGAAGAAAGGAGAGAGAGAAAAGGAGAGAGAGACAATGAGAGAGAGAGAGACAGAGACAGAGACAGAGACAGAGAGAAAGAGAGAGAACTAAGACATTAAGGTAAAAAACAACAACAACAGCAGCAGCAACAACAACAACAACAACAACAACAAAAACCAGAAAGCAACAGCATTTGTTTGGGTGCTTTCCAGTATCCTGCTTTTTTCTTGTCATTATGCAAAACTGTCTTTGGGGTTAAGATATAAATGAATCCTCTATTCAGACTGTACATTACAACTTTTCTTAGAAAAAACAACACACTATTTCAGTCTTTTAATCTACGATCCAACCTTCACATGAATATTTAAAGCTAAGCTTTCTCCCACTAATATATGTGTCTCTGTGTGTCTATGGGTCTCTGTGTGTCTGTGTATCTGTCTCTGTCTCTATCTCTGTCTCTCTGTCTCTGTGTCTGTCTCTGTCTCTCTGTGTCTCTGTCTCTCTGTGTCTCTGTCTCTCTCTGTGTCTCTCTCTGTGTCTCTCTCTCTCTCTCTCTCTCTCTCTCTCTCTCTCTCTCTCTCTCTCTCTCTCTCTCTCTCTCTCTGTGTATCTGTGTGTTTAGAGAGGACCTGAACAATTACCACTTAATGTTCTAATCTCTCCCTAGGCATCTTTTACTACTCCTCATGACTTCAGTATGTAGATGTAAGTTGCCTCATAAATTATTACTTTCTATTGACATTTCTCTCCTAAAAGCATATCTATAAAGGAGCCCAAATTCTAAATCTAGATAACTTAAACTTTAGATGTCTGAATTAAATTAATCACCCACTTCCACTCCCTAAGTTCATTCCACATCTCTAATATGAATGAAGGGCACTGCCATTTATCAAAGGTCAAGGTCTAAACATCATAGTTGGGCACTAAGTCTTGTTGTTTTAGGTTCAGTGGATTACTAAATAGCTCTTTCTTCTGTGCCTCTTTTCCTTCCCTTCATATCTCTTTAGCACCCATATCACTCTCCAGTTAGGACCAGTGTAAATACTTGACTTGAATTTTTAAAGGGGATGCTTCTCCTTGGTACTCTAGCTTTCCAAACTCTACAAGTCCATTCTTAAAAAGTCCAGAGTTGTTTATGAATAGCACTAAAAATAGTTGGTTACCACCAACTATCAATCTTTTATACTATTAGTATAAAATAATATATTAACAAATAATATATTATTTATTATTAAATAAAGTTTGACTCTCCAGTACAGCTTAATCAAACAATACTGGATGTGAAGTCATGCACGGCCTCTTAGCACTCCCTGACAAAGCTCTGGCTTCAACCACTTTGCATTTCAGGAAATTTCCATGAGAAATCTTAATCTTTCTTTCCCTAAATTTTTGCCTATATTTTATCTTCAGTTTTGCATGAATTACTTGCCTTTCCTCAACTGTTTTGAATAAATTTTCTTGACTTCATGTGCTTCCTAAAGTTTGTGTTAGTCCTTCATTTTTCTCAATAGTTAGAAAATTATTAAATCTTTATATTCAGCACGTGTTTATATATTTAGCTATCATTCGTATACAAATTTTTAGAACTTGCAGATGGCTTGAATTGTGGTTTCTTAGAAGATCTATGCATGTCCTCTGTAATTTTGATGTTAATTTATTTGGTAAATAACATCTACAGATATGATTAACGATGTGAGGTGCAGAGATAGAAAGAAGGAGATGCAAACTGAAGATAGAGGAAGAAGGAAGTTACCTATCCTTATGGCAAATGCATATAGAGGAGAAGCCAATCTGAAAGTTGAAGGAGAGAGTGGACTAATACTGATACCATTGAATGCCAATAGCCAGCGAATCAAAAAGACATATTAAGGATGCTCTTTTTTTAAAAGATTTATTTATTTTATGTATATGAGTACAGTGAAGCTGTCTTCAGACACACCAGAAGAGGGCAACAGATCCCATTACAGATGGTTGTCAGCCACCATGTGGTTGCTGGGAATTGAGCTCAGGACTTTTCGAAGAGCAGTCAGCCACTGAGCCATTTCTCCAGCCCCAAGGATGTTCTTGTACCTGTAGGCAATATACAGCCCTGCATTATTTGAATTTCAGATATTTGGCTGACATACAATTTTTTCACGGAGAGTGCATGGTATATACTCTTTGTCACACAGCTTCAGGAACCTAATATGTTAGAAATTATCTCCCTTTCTACATTTTATTTTGTCCTTTCATTTTCTAACCAGAGACAAAGTACTAGAAAAATACTTTCTGAACTAATGAAGCAATTGTTTTTTTTCACACATTGGGAAGGATTAAGTTGAGTTACATGTATGAACAAAGCATCGCCTAAAGTGAAGTTTAAATATATGTAGGGACTGCTAAATAAATGAGTATGTAAGAAAACACCCTACTGTCATTAGCTTGCCATGGATCAATGTTCTATGAGTTACATTTTACTGTCAACATTATCCAGTTTAATTAATCTCTTCCATCAAGATGTGATTGATATCAAAATTGAAAATCACAAGGAAAGAGCATCCACCACATACACTCCTGGATATGCTGTAGACAACGTGAGTAATTCAAATTAATTTATTTAAACACTGGAGTCACATTTAAATGAGCTATTATATGTTGTTACAATATCGTCATTGAATGAACTCTTTTTGTAATTTAGCAACATCAATAGTATGTATAAGAACTTGTAGGTATAATTTTGCATTGAAAAAGAAACAATAGATATCCAGAAAGATTATTTATTATTAAATGTTACTAATTACAAAGACGCATGCAATTGATTTCATTAACACAGCCTACATGGGAACACTAAATAAAGTGCACCATTAAAAAATATGTTGTTTTGTAAGTTAGACTGATATATGTCAAGGGATTTATTTTAATTTGAGTACTGTCAAACATTAAGTCTTTTATTAGTTTGATACTCCAGCGTGATTCCTCCTAGGAACAGCTCCTTTCTTTTTGAAAGTCTCCCTTGACTTCTCTGGGTTCTTTGTAATTAATGGTAGTATAGAGCAATTCAAGGCCAAAACTTATAAAAGCGATTAGAAAGAAATTACAGGCGCTAGAAAAGATATGTCAGGCTTTATTTGGTAGCAATATATTAAATGTAGTGTCTCAAGGGAATATGTCTTACTGTTCTGATAATTAAATAGCATTGTGTTTGATGCATGGACTCCACAGCATACTTCAGAAAGCACATTAATTATGTCTCTTCCCTTTGAGTGCTATTCTGGTCAGCTTTGAATGTCTGAGCCTTTTTGTTGACATTTCTAACTCTCACTACCTAACTTTGAACTCCTTTCACTTTCACTGGTTCGGGTTTCACCTCAATAGTGTTTTAAAGTCTTCTTTAACGTTTATTATCTGTATTTCATTTTTTAAGTTGTGCGAAAATGAGGACACTCGTTTAAAAGCATAGCTTTTCCTTCATACCATTGGAACAATGTCACCACTAGCAAAAGCATCATGTGATAATTCTTATTACAAAACTATGACCGATGACATAATTCCTTATCATAGAATTTCACAATATACATGGAATGGTGCACTGTGTCAGTCTGTACGTGAAAGCATGTGCAAGCATTTTAAGCCCAACTCTCTCACTTGAATACCGAAAATGTATTGTCTGAGTTGTTATACTATGTTTTGTATAAGTGCTGTTGTTCTATGTACCTTAACTTCATATTTCTATATTTTCAGACGTATTCTGCCACTGCAGTGAATTAATAATAATACAGTGAATCAGAATGACTGCTTCCTGAATCTGAATGGTTGATTAATGTTTTTTATGCATATAGACAAGTGCTAATTTATTTTCTAATGGAAAATACACTCATTTAGAAGTGCCTTATTACCACCTATTAATTGTACACAAAACGGGTTGTAGCATGGTATTTCTATTAGTTCCTCTTGCACACTCAGGAAACCCATACAGCACTTTTTCACTTTCCTGACCCACACCCTCTTTGGTCTCTAATAATCAGTTAGTTTTTTTTCCAGGTCTGCTTCTTTTAGCTTCCACATATGAGCGAAAATGTGGTAGCTGTCTTTCAGTGCCCCACTTGTTTATTTAACATAATGTCTTCCAATTACATCCACTTCACTGTAAATGACAGCTTTTCCGTCTTCTTTATAGCTGAAAATATTCCATTTTCATCTCTTTATGAAAATCTCAGGCAATTCACGTTGAATTTATAAAATCTGCATGTTCTGTTGAAAATGATAAATAATATATTCTACATACTTTGCTCTAGGTAGAATTAATCCATATATATGATATTGAAAATATAAATATAAAATATTGGTCTATAATTTTTCAGCTTATTATTTTCTGTAGTCAAAATTTAAATTGATTAAGTCATTCTTATTTATGATGCTCACTTACCTAATATGTGAGTGTGTGTGTGTGTGTGTGTGTGTGTGTGTGTGTGTGTGTGTGTGTGAGTGACTTGATGCCTACTTTTATTCCTTATTCTGGACAGCTTGTTTGCTTGCTTGCTTGCTTGCTTGCTTGATGATAGGGATGACCCAAAACTGATTGACTTTAATATCAACTTTTGAATTGCTAGAATTATAACACACGTCACTTAGATTTTAAACTGTATTCCCTTTCCGGTAAAGGATTTAAAAACTTAGATCGATCAATCATATGTGATTAAATTTTTTCTGTGACCAGCTTTGAAAGACAGATAAGTGTGCTGAATACCACTGAGTAATACCTTTGTTGTTATGCAGTGAAATGCCACTTCTGCCTTTCCGTCACTAGGCTTATTGGAGTAATTATTTAAAAATTGAACTTTAGCTTAGCTATTGTGAATAAAAATATTTTTATTTATTCTTGGACATAAGCCCATAAGCCTGTGAAAACTGTGTTATGAGGTTAAAGGATAAACGATAAGTAGCTGTTCCCGCTGGCTGAGGCTGAATATTAGCAGCTAATATATGTGCATTCCTAGACAAACATAAGCATGTGATAAGCTTCTGAGCCTTCGCATCATCAAAGCGAAATGTTTGAATCACTCATCCTCATTCAGCCCACAAGTCACAGATTAGGGAACTACTTTGCAGTTTTTTTTAAGCTGCCTCTAAACGCTCACTTTAATTAATACAAAGTGGCATGGGATGGTCCAACTGATTTTGATGGTTCTCCCCCAAGGCCAGTTCCACATATAGACAGACGAACAGCATATTCAGAACTCTTAGGAATAGTCATGTCCAGGAAAACAGTATTGAAATCTAGGCACTTAAACAACTTGCCTTTTTTTTATTAATAATATGAGGTACAATGCAAATTGATAATCTCTCTCTCTCTCTCTCTCTCTCTCTCTCTCTGTGTGTGTGTATGTGTGTGTGTGTGTGTGTGTACAAGTGCATAATAGAGCATGTATACATGTTTGAATATTTGCTTGTCAACTAGAAGTCAACAGCTGTGTCCTTGTCACTAATTTTGAACCTTGTTTTAGGGAGAGGCTCTTCACTGAATTGAGAGTACACTACATTAGGTTGGATGGTTAATGAGGTTCTGGGACACACCTCTGTCTTCCTCGCCACTAGATTGGAAACACTTGCCACTGCACTTGGCTTTCTACATGGGTGCTGGGAATCTGAACTCAGATCGGTATGCTTGTGCGGCAGGCCCTTTATTGGCTGAGCCACACCTACTAGACCTTTTTAATTGCATGAATATATTGGCTGCTCAATGAGTTTCTCCTGAAAGTAGTTGTTTTTCTCATTTAGTTATGTTCCATTTGTTGCTAATCTCAAGTAGATGTTTTATATTTAGTTATGACTTGGCTGAAAAAATTGATAATAAAGTAGAATTGGGGCAAATAATCTTATCCTACTATATAGTTTCTGGTTAAAACTGTAGTATTCTCAGGGACAACGTATGGAGCAGACTGCAGGAAAGGTCATCCAGAGACTGCCCCATCCCATGTGCAGTCACTAAACCCAGTCACTCTTGCTGATGCCAAGAAGCGCTTGAATGTCTCCTGAGAGGCTTTGTCAGAGCCTGACAAATACAGATGCGGACGGTTGCAGCTAACAATCAGACTGAGCACGGGAACACCAATGTAGGAGTTAGGGAAAGGATTGAAGGAACTGAAGGGGCTTGGCAACCCCATAGGAAGAACAAAATATCAACCAGCCAAATCTCCCAGGGATTAAACCACCAACCAAAGAGTACACATGGAGGGATCCATCGCTCCAGCTGTATATGTAGCAGAGAATGGCCTTGTGGGGCATCAATGAGAGGAGAGACCTTTGGTCCTGTAAAGGCTCATTTGCCCAGTGTAGGGAGACATCAGAGCAGAGAGGAGGGAGGAAATTGGCAGGTGGTGGAGCACCGTCATAGAAGCAGGGTGTGGAGAAATGGGATAGGGGGCTTCCAGAGGGGAACCCAAACCTGTTAAGGGGATAATATTTGAAATGTAAATACATTAAATATCCAATAAAAACAAAAAACAAAAACAAACAAAACAAAAAATCACAAAAAAACTGTAGTCTGAAATTTGGGTCACCCACCTTATGCATGGGTGAGACTGTATGTTCCCTGTGTGTGTTGGCATGTGTATGTACATGAGTGTCTACAGAGTCATGTACATGTGAGGATTACAGGTTCACTCTCCTCTTTCTGGTGCTCACTCTCCACCTCTTTTTCGTTTGTTTTGTTTTGTTTTGTTTTAAATTCTCCGGGCTCTGCTTCCCCAGTCCTGTGATTACAGGTTTGTGTCACCACTCAGAGTTTTTGCACAGGTTCCGGGGTGGAGCTCAAGTCTCTTCCTTTTGTAGCACCAACTGCGCTTCTTCCCAGCCCCACTTACAAGTCCGTCAATTATTTATGCATACACTTTTTATTTTATTTTATTTTTGCTGTTTAGACACAGTCATATCTTCAATGTTGTGTAAAATGCGTTACTTGCTATAATAAAGAGAAATTTTGTTGTCAGTCTTCAGTTCGGATTTTTAATGGTATTGCTTATGTTACAATAATTTCAGGTAGTTTCCTTTGTCAAATCACCTGGATGTACATTGCAGAATAGCACAGAATATGACCTACTGAGTAAATATTTCAATATTTTTCTAGTCTATTAAAAGAAATAGAGTATTGCATATGGTAGTAATGTTGATAATCTTAGCCCTTGAGAGGAAAGTGCAGGGAAGTCTAGAGTTCTGAGCCATTTTGGTTATATAGTGATTTCAAGACCACCCTGAGATGCTAACAAAGGGAGGCACATTTTTTTTCAACAGCACATCATATAGTGTACATACACACAGAGAGATGCTTGCATTTCCAACTCTAAGGCCTACTGATCTTATTTTCTCTGTTGGACCACTTTTCTCTACACTAGACTGATACTTGTCTTATAAAGTGTAGTGCTTCAGTGTATTACAACCACTGCAGATAAACAATGAGCAATTTTCTAAAAACTCCTCCCCATTTTTTTATAAACCCCTACACATATGTACTCATTATCTTGTAAAATCTTTGGTATTTATTAAGTGTTCACTCCCTATTAAGATTAGTTTTCTAAGAAAATTCTTCATATTACCCGAGTTTTGGAAATTTAGATATGAGTTTGAAAGGAAACACTAAGGTGAGGGATGTTTACCTTCATATTTGGAAGTATTCTATGCTCTTAATTATTTTAAGGCAAATATGTGTTTTCTTACTTGCCAGGTTGCTACTTCAGCTTGCATGAGATGATTGTGCACCATTTTTTCATAAGTGACATAAAGAAAGTACCGGAAGTCATTTGCCAAAACACACGTGTGCCTGACATAATTATATTTGCAATATGCCAACACTACTAGCGAGACCATTGTCTTACAGCCTTGTCACTAGTACTGCTGTTCATAGACTTGTCTCACTGTAAATAGAGATATTTTACTAAA
Organism: Rattus norvegicus; assembly: GCF_021556685.1. Taxonomy (NCBI): domain Eukaryota; kingdom Metazoa; phylum Chordata; class Mammalia; order Rodentia; family Muridae; genus Rattus; species Rattus norvegicus. Next base: position 37,528,530 of record NC_141549.1, read on the forward strand.
AAATAATTAAGATTCTGACCCTAGAACACTCCCTCGAAGCCTTCCTATGGGAACAGAAACACACTGAATAATTTGGAATTGCAATGTGATGGTTCACAGATGTTAGGAAAGGGGGGCGGGAAACAACTTTTGTTGTGAAGAGGTGTGTGTCCAAATACCAATTGTTACGGAACAGGGAGGAGTGATACCAGGATAGACATGTTGAGTAAAGGACTCAAGAATGAAAATTACCACAAAAATGATGCTCTTTAGAAGAGAAGCTTCATTGTTACTTTTGTTTGTTTGTTTGTTTAAATGCAGATATGGGGTTATTTTAATTGAGAATTACACAGAAGCGTTAAGAATTCATTTTAGTTAAGACAGGGACAGAACATACTCAGAACTAACAACAGCTAATCACACAGTTTATGAGAAGGACAACTAGTAAGGTTCTTATAGCATCTTTAGTGTGCTTAGATTTTAAAATAAAGATTGGCAAATGCATTATTTAGAAATTAAGAGTAAAATTTCAAGGATTTATAAAATCCACAACACATTTTTCTATTTAACTTTCCTTAAGTTTGTACTTCAGGCACAGAATTCATTTATACTGCTATATTATGAAAAGGACACTGCGCACTATGAAATGAAAACACACACACACACAAAACAGCTTAAGTTCAAATAAGAGCTGTGAATTTTGTGTGTGTGTTTTCGTATTTAATGGATTTATTTTATTATACTTTTTCATTTTTATATATTTTTATTTTTCTGAAACTCGCCATGTGTCTAAAAATGACTATGAATTTATGAGCCACCTGCCTCCATGTCTCAAGTTGTAGGATTATAGGTATGTGCTACCATGCCTAGATTATTCCATTCTGGAAATTAAACCCAGGGCTTCATGGATGCCAGGCAAGCGCTCTGCCAACTGCACTACATCTTCACGAGACTCCCAGTTCTGCTGCACTCCTTGAGACAGAGTCTCCACATGCAGCACAGACTGGACATTGCAGTCCGCTTGTCTTTGCTTCTGTAGTACTGAGATTGTAGCATGCACTGCCACATCCGGCAACACTGTGTCTTTTTAAAACTATTCCTTCTATTTATTTATTTATTTATTTATTTATTTATTTATTTTTACACTCCAGATTTTATTCCCATCCCAGTCCACCATCCAACTCTTCCACATCCCATACCTCCCCCACGAGGATGTCCTCACCCCTCACCCCCTATTCTACCAGACCTCTAAGCTCTCTGGGGCCTGGAGTCTCTTGAGGGTTAGTGCATCTTCTCTGATTGAACCCAGACCCAGCAGTCCCCTGCTGTATATGTGTTGGGGGCATCATATCAGCTGGTGTTTGCTGCCTGGTTGGTGGTCCAGTGTCTGAGGGATCTCGGGGGTCCAGAAATTATATCCATCATTACATAAAATGGGCTTGAGTTTTCGGTCCTTCTGTCTCCATCTACATTTTTGGGATTAAAGATGTGCACCATACACCTGTTCTTTATGACATATGGTGGCCTGAAAGAGACTACAACTCTGCTAGGCAAGTACCCTACCAAATGTGCCAAAGCCTCAGATATTTTCTGTCACATGTTAGACACTAGACCACACAATTCTTTTAAAGTTCTGATTTACTAATCATTTATTTACATCTCTACTTTAATAGTATCAATTAGATTTTATCTGAGTTCTGATTTGTATTCAGTCAAGAGATTGATGACCTATTTTATAGTAGACATTTAATGTCTATAGCAACATAAATCATTATTTTTATATATAAGCACAAATTACGTTAAACCATTTTTAAAATTTATTTCTATTTCATGTTAGGTATGTAAGTTTTCACCTGTACATATAAATGCATACCACAGGCATACCTTGGACTCACTGGTACAAGGAAAGAACATCGAACCGTCAGAGACTAGAGTTACAATGGAGTTACCATGAGGTTGTTCTTAAGGCAATCCAGGTCATCTGCAGGAGTAGCCAGTTCTCCTAGCTGGTGAGCCATCACTCCAACCCAATAGCTAATTTTTAAATCAATCAACAGTCTCCATTTAATTATCATCACATCTTAAAAATGAATATATTTATATATAATTAGTTCATAATTTATTGTTAATTTAGTTTTAAATATTATTACAAGGCTATAGCTGTATTTACATGAAGTTATTTACATTATAATGATTAAGTCAAATATTGATAGATCTCCCATTGAAAATGATCTGCTCATTTAAAAATCTTATTAGTCCTCTCATTTAATAGTATTAAGAGTTTAATGAAAATACCAGCACAGGAGTTTAGTGTAAATAAGGAAGAAATACTAATAATAATTTCTTGATATGTAATGTTTAATCTTTTAGTCAAACAAGGAAGAAGAATATTATTGACTGAAATATGTATATATTTCCCAGATCTTTATAAAATCTTTGAAGCGATGATAGTGTGCTTGTTTTTGTTAATCACAAGTTTAATCAAATGCTACCTCTAATAAAAATAACAAAAATGTTCCTTCCTGACACTGTCCATCTTCTATTGTCCTTCATTGTTGGAGACACTGTGAGTCTGACCCTTACTAACAGATTTGTACTCTGAATTGATTAGAGGGCTAGATAAAAATGCGTCAATATACTTTTAATTCTATAAAATTGTTGGTCATTCTCCATCTAATTTTAATTCTGTTATTTCAAACACCACGTTCTGCTATTCCTTATCCTCTCACATTGCTGTCATCTTGTCCACTCCTCACTGACCTCAAGGTATGCTTCAGCACTTGGGGAAGCAAGGGTCAGCCACGTGGTGTGTTTTTAACCTTGATTAATTACTTTCTCAGACATTAAAGTATATTCAGGATGAAAGAAATAGTCAATGACGAGCCCTCTGTGCAAGCATAAGGATCAGAGTATTGTCTATTGAATGCACATAAGAATATGAATATGATTTTGGGTATAAGTAATCCAAACTGGGCATTCTGGCATGAATCCCAGGTCAGCTGCCATAGTGTAGCTGGTAATCCCGTGGTTCCGCTGGGAACTAGTTTCTGAAAAAAAGATGTAAATGTTTACTAAGGCAGACATGGAGTTACCTCTTGGCCTTACCTACATGGGCACATGTATGTGTCTATCCCCCCCATCCCCATGCGGACTTGGAAATGTGCATACACACATATACACAAGGCACAAATAGAACAAAAACCAATGAAAAATATAAGATCAACATTTTAGTTCTGTGGTAAACAGAGCAACTGAAGATCAATCTTTTCTCTAAAAGGTGTCGTGTGCTGTTTCAAGATTATGGCTTTCTGTAGAAAAGTAACTTTTCCTAAGTGTTATGGGACTGTACCTGAAAGACCCCCAGAGAGGACCTTTCCCTCAGGAGGAGTCCCAAGCGCCCAATGACCGAGCCGAGTCCACTCGGATGCAATCAGCAAGAGGGTTTATTGGAAAACACAGGTACCTGCGGGCACACAGTCTCTTCGGAGGACTTGCGCGCCCAGCAGCTCCAGCATGGGGCTTTTATAGGGATTGGGGAAGCAGAAGCGGGCATACAGAAGCAGATGCATAGTTACGGGGATTGGTGGATTCAAACGAGGCACATAGACATGTTCACATATGATTGGCTATTTCACATGATGAGGTAATAAGGTATAGCTACACACATTGGCAGGTTTGGGGCGTCCTGGATGTTGGGGGCTGGGGGCTTATCTCTTCCTGCCAGGTGGCCTGTGAGTGGTACTCCTGGTCTGTTCTGCATTCCTTTCCTTTTATGGTCTGTTAGTTTTCACGGTGACTCAGCCCTAGGTATCTGGGCGTGCCTGGGCTCGTTCAAGCCTGTTGCAACTCTGAGTTAAGACTCATGGGGTGGGTCTTTCATTTTCCCCCATTTTCTTTTAGACTTGAGTAAAATCCTTTACTCAAATCGAATTCTAAGGAATCTCTTCCTGTTGTCTTACCCTCTGGTATTGTTGGGTGAGAACAAGCGTCTGAATGACTGAGAGTCTGTTCTTTATGAACTGCATCAATCTGTTTAGAATGCAGGGGCCAAAGAGGAAGATTAGGAGGAGGATGATTAAGGGTCCCATCAAGGTGGACACCAGGGTAGCAAACCAAGGGGATCGGTTAAACCACCCCTCGAACCAGCCTTGTTGGGAATCAAACAGCTTCTGTCTCTGGGCCAAGCGTTCTCGGAGCTTAGCCATGTTATCTCTCACTAATCCTGTATGGTCTGCATAGAAACAACATTCTTTCAGTGTAGCACACAGGTTCCTTCTTTAAGGAATATCAGGTCTAATCTTCTCCTATTCTGAAGGACTACCTCTGAGAGGGAGGTTAGGTATTCTTGGAGGTCAGCTAAAAAGTCTTTCACTCTTTTTATATCTGAGTCAATGGCAGTTCTGAATTCTCTATAAACCTTGCATTGCAGGGCAATGGCAGATGTCCTTGTGCTAGCCTTAAGTAATTCTCAACTCTTTTTTTTTTTCTTACTAAGTCTCTAGCATCAGGATTCCAATCTGGACACTATCTAAACTTGCACACCAAGGTCATGACTAGCTTTTAGAACTTCTAAACTTGTACAGATTGTGATCCCTGAGGCACAGTCCCAAGAAGTGTTAGGAGTACTAACATATGCAATGTTACATCATTTGTAATAGAAATCAAGCCTATCCCCACACCTATCTTGATAAAACCCGGGGCAAACATGAAATTAAGTCTAGGGAGCTTTTTGAAGATCTGATTTTCCCTCTAGGTCCCAGCCCTCAGCCCCAACAGCTAATACACGGCTGGTGAGGGCTGAGAGTTGATGGCTGTCAGGGTGGTCAGCAGCACCAGGTACGGTCCTTTCCAGTGAGTATCTGGGTTCGGTGCCATCGTATGTAGCCGAGTCTCCGACCTGGAACTGGTGAGATGTCTCAGGGGTCCCCAGGGCATAGGCTGCTGCCAGCTCTGAGCAGATTTCTTTCTGTATCACCTGTAGGTCTTTTAGCCTAGCACACAAATCATTATTACTATGGCACTATGACATGTTGGTTCAGTAACATCATCTAATACAGTCAGGGGGACTGAGGCCCCATTTAAGATCTCAAAGGGGGTAAGGCTGAATCTGGGAGGGTATTTCTTGCTCTGAAGAGAGCAAGAGGGAAGGAGTGTCACCCAGTCTGTGCCAGTCTCCATGGTTAATTTGGTCAGGGTCTCTTTTAGAGTTCTATTTATTTACCCTACCTGTCCTGAACTTTGAGGTCTGTAAATACAATGTAATTAATTTCCAATCGACCTCTAAATACTTGGCCACACCCTGGCTTACCTTGGCAACGAAAGTAGGGCCGTTGTCTGACCAGATTACCTTGGGCATTCCAAATCGGAGGAAGATTTCTTCCAGTATCTTCTTGATGATTGCAGAGGCCGTCTCTTGTTTGGTGAGGAAAGCTTCTATCTATTCCTGAAAAAGTATCTACAAGCACTAGGAGATACTTGTGATTATATTTTTCTGGTTTTATCTCAGTGAAGTTCACTTCGACTTTTCACCAAACTCTCTAGGTCTCTTTGCCCTGTTTGCTTGCTAAGCATTCACTTATTGACATACCTTATACTTTCTACTGCCTCTCTGGCTAAAATCTTAAAGTCTATTACATACACTTAACTACTTGGATAAACTTTTTATCTCCTAAATGAGTCCATTTCTGTATTTGGCAAAGTGAGTCTTTTCTTTTTTTCTCTGGGGAGTATAGCTTTCCCCTCAAGTGTGCCATTGTCTTTTATCTTTTAAGCAATTTGGGCCTTTTCTAAGTGAGGCCATCCCTTAGTCCGATCCTAGTTCTCAGTGGCTGTCTCTTGCAGGCCTGCAACCAGGATAGGCTCCTGCATAGCCATTTCCCGAGCCACTTTATCTGCTTTGTTACTGCCCAATGCCACTGAATCTCTTCCCTCCTGATATCCTGAGCAATGAATAGTACTCACAGTTGTTGGCTTCACCAGGGCATCCAAGAGATGGCAAAGGCATCTGCGGCACTGATGTACTGGGGGGGTAGAGGTTCAGCCATCCCAGATGACATTGTGTTGTCCACCATGGCAGCACCCACCTATCTCTGACCTTCATGAAGAGAACTGTTCCCGTCTGTGGACAAGGTAGCCTCGGCTTTCAGCAGGGGTCAATCAGCCAGTCGCAGAGGTCTTTCCTCCACCCATGGGCTTCTGCCAGTGCTTGACACTCGTGCTGTGGTGGCTCCAGGTCAGGATTGGGCAGCAAGGTGACCAGATTGCCCCCAACAGGTGGAGAATCTAGTCCATGGCAGCTGACCAGTGGTCCCATCTTTTGGGACACTCTATTCAAAGGCAAACATCAGCCACTCTATCACAGTTTAAGTCCTGGATTGGGTGATAATTGTTAGTGCCCGGCTGGCAGGAGTGATATGTTCCAAGTAGAACAGCGCTAAGCCATTCATCTCCCAGCATCAGGTACTGGTGCACTGAGACAGGTCTTAAGCTCCGCATACACAGTCTGTAGATATGCATACACATGGCCTCACCCAGCCATTTCAGCCCACGCAAGCCATTTTGGGGAGCAATTTTCTCATGAGCAAGGGATGGGGGCAGTCAGGGATGACTATGTACTAGTGGGTTACCCGGCCCACGCCAAGGTCCACTGTTCTTCGGGCAGTCCATAAGTATTGTTTGTTGCCAGTAGGCCCCTGTACCCAAGGTCTTTGGATACTGGCCCACTGGAGCATAGGAGCACAGAGCATTGGGTCCCTGTATCCATAAAACAACTGGGCAGGCTTCCCTCCTATCTCTGCACATAGCCAGCACTCCAGGACCGAGAGGCTCTCCAGTGTCCCCTCTTGTTCTTTCTGGGGCAGTCCCTGACCCAGTGTCTTTTTTTTCCTTTGCATTAGGCACACTGATCTTTAGCCAGGAATTCTCTTCTGTTGCCAGGTACTGTCTTCTTAGGTTCCCTAACTACTGTGGCCAGTATATGTTCCTCTCTTGTCTTTTATCTCTCTTTAGCTCTCTAGCTTCCTCTTCTTTTTGTCTCTTTTCTTCCCTAGCTTTCTGCTCTTTTTACCTTCTTTTCTCTTTGTTTAACCTTACTTTCTCTGTAACTTATACTAACTCTCAGCAACTTAGCTTAACCCTTCAAATTTCTGTAACTTTCTCTTCATACCCTTTCCTTATCTTAGCCAGATTGGTGGGGCATTTTCCAGCCCCTAGGAGACCCACCCTTGGAGCCTGGGGGCAGACCTGGCACTCCCTACCTTCAGGCGTCTGAAGAGAGCAGACACAAGTGAGGGCCTTCTAGCCATGTCTGGAACATTCTTTCAGGCCTCTAGTAGGATTCTGTCTTTCCTCGGTGGTAAAGAAGACCTGTAACAGTTACTAACAAGCATCTCACGTGGGATGGTGAGAAAACAAGAAGGGAATCTAGAGGAGAGAGGTCCACTGAAGAGGACAAATAGCATTTAGTCACACAGCTAAACCAGGAGGCCTTTTTTTTTGGACAAAAAGGCCACTGTAAATATAAGCACAAGCTTTGTCTATGAAACAGAAAGGCGAGCAGAGAGGCAGCCTAGCTGTTACCGGCTGTCTCTCTGGGCTTAGATTTTCCCTTAAGGAGTACCTACCTCCCTTCAGTGTCAGCTTGGTGGCTTTGCCTCTCAAGAGAACCAGCCTCCAAATGACACTAGTCTTCTAGTAACAACTAATAACAAAAGGATGGAGAGATGGTTAGAACCTGGGTGCTAAATACTAAGCAGCTGACAAAAGAATTGTAACCAGTTCACCTGGGGCTTTCAGGACTTTAGTAACAGCCCTTTACCAAACTGTCTCAGTGGGCTATAGGCCCATGGAAAAGAAAACATTAATCCTGACTGGCAAAACAAAGTTCTTCACAGTTGTAGATTCTTTGAAACTATTTTAGGGGCTCTTTTTGTCCCCCAACCTGGGGCATTTTAACCATAGGGGCAGGAACTGGCTGCTGTGGGGATAGGACCAAAGGCACTCTCCATGTTAATGATGATCAGCGAGAAAAGTAATTTAATGTTGGAGACTGACTCCTCCCTTGGAATAAGGACAGCAGATAAGGCAGGCTTCCTTAAAGAACTTCTCTAAATGAGCGCTCTCCTACTGTGAGCAAATGTCAGAAATTCCTTTCCTGTTCTTGTTTTCCTTATAGTCCCACTTAGCTCTCAGCCCTTTTAGATCATTCTTCCTGTAGCATTTCTAACACAGCCTGTCCCTTTTTTATAGCCTGTTAACAGCATTTCTGATCTTTTAGGCAGCTACGCACTAAGTGCCATACCAGCTGAAACTCCACCTTTAAGATTCCTTACTCCCAAGGAAAATTTAAATCTTTCCCAGTTCATCACAGCTGGCTGCAAGCATAAGCACAGATAAAACACTATATGTTTTTGTTTTGTTTTTCTTTCCTTTTTTCAGAGCTGGGGACCGAACCCAGGGCCTTGCGCTTGCTAGGCAAGAGCTCTACCACTGAGCTAAATCCCCAACCCCCAAAACACTATGTTTTAAAAATTAACTTTGGCTATCAACCAACACACTGCCACTAGAGCGGGGTCTACAAAATTAAGTTTCTTACTCACTAAGCGTTAAGGGGACCAAGTAAAACGAACAAAGCAAACAGTTTCATGATTTCAAACACAGTCGTTGGTCCAAGATTTTAAACACAGTCGTCAGTCCAAATTCAAACACGAAACAAAAGTCAAAAAGACACTAACAGACACAACACGTCCAGAAAACCACAGTCAGGTCACAAAGAAGACAAACAATTCCAACAGTCAAACAAGTAACAAGCAGACGCGCCGCGCGGCTTCGGTACCAAACTGAAACCAAAAATTCAGACGGAGTCAGCGAGGGTCTTGGATCCTCTACTCCAATAAAATTCAGACGGAGTCATCAAGGGTGCGGATCCCTCCGAAAATGGACGGAGGTGCCACGGATCCGGATCTCCCTCTCCTCCAACCACCCTTGGAACGTCTTCCAGGGCTGCGGGGGAGAAGTCCGAGCTCGTCAGCTCCTTCTCTGGCCCGCCCAGATAGTCCCCAGATCTGAGCCTATTGATCGATCGTTCACAGGACAAGACACAACAGACAAGACAAACGCCGGCCGGCTTACCTCCCGGTGGGTGGTCGGTGGTCTCTGGGCAGAGGGTCTCCAAATCCCGGACGAGCCCCCATAATGAAAGACCCCCAGAGAGGACCTTTCCCTCAGGAGGAGTCCCAAGCGCCCAATGACCGAGCCGAGTCCACTCGGATGCAATCAGCAAGAGGGTTTATTGGAAAACACAGGTACCTGCGGGCACACAGTCTCTTCGGAGGACTTGCGCGCCCAGCAGCTCCAGCATGGGGCTTTTATAGGGATTGGGGAAGCAGAAGCGGGCATACAGAAGCAGATGCATAGTTACGGGGATTGGTGGATTCAAACGAGGCACATAGACATGTTCACATATGATTGGCTATTTCACATGATGAGGTAATAAGGTATAGCTACACACATTGGCAGGTTTGGGGCGTCCTGGATGTCGGGGGCTGGGGGCTTATCTCTTCCTGCCAGGTGGCCTGTGAGTGGTACTCCTGGTCTGTTCTGCATTCCTTTCCTTTTATGGTCTGTTAGTTTTCACGGTGACTCAGCCCTAGGTATCTGGGCGTGCCTGGGCTCGTTCAAGCCTGTTGCAACTCTGAGTTAAGACTCATGGGGTGGGTCTTTCATACCATCTGTTCAGTTAAAGGTCCGTTGCTTTTAAATGCATTATTTCTTATTTCACAGAAGATTTTGTGATGTTTTATGTTCCTGTAATCAACTTTTCCACCATTCTTTTGTGGCCCTCATTACTTTATGGCCAAGTGAGAGGAACACGTTCACATTCCAGCTGTGTGCAGCTGTAATGAGAGCCTGTTCGTGTAGGCTGATGTAAGTGCACATGCTAGAGAGAAAGGGTAGCTAAATTCCTTGTCATCAGAGAGCAGTGCCAAAACAGTAAGGGAGTAAACTAGAATGAGCCACACTATATCAAGTTAGAATTAGAAATACTAATGCATATTTATTCCATTCCTTTATTTATTTATTCACTTTACATCTTGATCATAGCAACCCCATAGTCTGCCTTACACATCTGATTCCCCCACCTCCCCTTCCCTCCTCTGAGAAGGGGGAGCCTCCCCTGAGCATATAAAGTCACTGTAGGACTAGGCTCTTCCTCTCTCACTGAGGCCAGACAAGGTGGCTCAGTTAAGTGAACTGGATCTACAGGCAGGCAGGCAGGCCACAGATTCAGGAAAAGCCCCCACTCCAGTTGTTGGGGGACCTGCATGAAGGCCAAGCTGCACATTTGTTACATGTGGACAAGGGGCCTAGTTCCAGCACATGCTCACCTTTTGTGTATAATAACAATTTACATTTGAAGTGAATACACAAGGAAATATGCTCAGGTAAACGCCAAATAATTAAATGGTAAAAAGAACAACTATGGAGGCGAAAATATTGGCAGAACATGCAATAAGAGATTTGTACACCTGTGTTTAGGCAGTGGAAAATTTTGGGTAAGTTGCTCAGAAATAATAATGACACCATAAGTTCTGCAGCAGCATTCTGTGTGAAAAAAGGAACCTGCATTGAGTAGGACATTAATGCAACTATACATATATATTACCTGACTTTTTTTTTCAGAGAAGCTAATATAAAACAAGCTAATAAAACTTTGGTACCAATTCCATACTTACAGTAGTTATTTATAGGGAAAGGGCATCTGAATGTGATGCACATTATAAATTAGTTCATTCTCATCACGAATATTGAGGCCCTATTGGTGAAACTTGATGAGAAGTGACATTTAAGTTACATTGATAAATCCTTGTTAATGTATTGAATTCTATCACCACACTCACATCCGAGAATTTCAATATTCAAAGTGATGGGACATCAGCTTAACAATTTAATATCAAAACCAAATTGTTTGAGCCAAGATTATTTGTGAAGTACATGGAACTGATCTGACTCAAGATGGTCTTGATAATTAAGGGGAGATACACGTGAGGGTGGCAGTAATTCTTTAATGACACAATTATTTAGAAGTGCTTGCTAACAAAACCTTGTCTCTGCTAAGTTGCTCTAAAAGTTTTGGAAAATACTTCTACCTCCTTGATAAGGTAATGCTTTGCTAACCTGATAGTAAAAATCTCTATAATATCATACATTATGCAGCTAAGAACCTATAAGGTAAGTATTAGAGTAATTGTCTTGATTATTTTTAAGAGAGTCTCAACTCAAAAAAAGGTGACCTTGGACTCCCAAGCCTCCTGCAAGTGCTGTAATGACAGACACTAACCACCATGCTTGGCTAAGTTATGATCCTTTGTAACATATTTCAAGTGCTTTGGTTCAGGTCATTCATATATTCTTATACTATTTCTGGAGTCCATTGTGGATTTGAATTTTCAAAATTTAATATTCTCTATATTTACAATCCCTTTAAATTGTCAGTCTATAAAGGTTTTTTTCTTTAACCAATAAATGTATTATTGTTGGTTTCTCTGTTAATCTTCCTCTGTCCTCCATGAATGACTCAACAAGTGGCTATTGAGGGTATCTTTGCAATTACAGTCAACAAATGAATTTTGAGCATATCTTTATCATTATTTGACACATGCTCACTGAGTTTTTAGCACTGGCTATAAGTGCTTTATTTGTGCGTATTTCAAGGTCTGCATAACAAAAGTGGCAAGCTAGATGATAAAGTACATGAACAACCCATACTTACCCATGAAGTACTGAGAGAATAGACACAGACTTTAGGTCACCAGATCTTAACCGCAGACTTACAATTTTCTCAGTAGTAATAAATACATTTGAGTCAGTCAAAATAGTGAAGAATGTTTCAAGCTGAAGCACCTTGTAAGTAGTGAACCACGACCATGTGGGATAAGAATGCAATTTTTTATTTATTCATTTATTTTCATTTTTCTGTAAAAGTTCAAACCCTTGATAATGAGCAACTAGATATGGGGATGTGGGAAGGAATGTTTAACAAAGCCCCACAGCTGAGAGCAGCAGCACATACGGAGAACGAGGAAAGGCAAGAACTGTCCCTCAGCACATCATGGGTGTTATCCTGTTAAAAGTATCCTTATGCAGAATTCATAACCGAATAAATTTTCAAATCCATGCATAAATGTGCATATTATTCCATAATCTTTAATTTCTTTTTATTCATCCTAGAATAGATTCATCAAGAATCTTTCTGTAAGAAAATATTCTATAAATTATTTTGAGCATCTATTGAAGGATAAGTAAATTCTTGGTGACTAAGGTTATAAGGTTATATCTAATAAATCCATGTACCCATTTCATTACCTAATATGCTAATTCACATCTTTCTCAACTTTGATCTTGGTAGCCTCACTTATAGCCCCTGTTCAATCCACCAGAATTCACAGAGGTGAACGCATAGGTTTATGAATTGCTAGGGATTTAAAGGATCACATTTAAGGGTCAAGAATTATGGCAATATACTACTACTACTACTACTACTAATAATAATATAATGATAATAGACAAAAATATTAGAGTCTCCATGGTTAAAATAAGTGAATAAAAATTCAAAATCAGAGAGGTGAAATTCAACATTCATCTTTGTAATTTTTCTGAACCATATGAAACTGGATCCAAGGTATCCTCGAGTTCTTCATAACACCTCTGATTTTTACAATAATTTATTCAAAAGACGAGAGACTTTTTTCGCATCATTTAAATGTACCATATCTTAACAGGTTTTTTTTCTTTCTTCAGGCTCATCTTGATCCTTTGTAATTTATTTAAGTATTTTAGTGTTTTAGACGATTGTGGATTAATGATGCATTTAAACTGCTTTACAATGACCTTAGGCTAGGTAAATTACTGAAGTGGTTCCAGCCAGAAATATGTATTTTCACGGCAGTAAGCATTTACTCTCTTGTTTAACCACATGGCACACAAAGTATCTGGCTGACTTAAAACATATTCCATAAGAGTCACAAATGAATTTTATTAAGGAGGAAATAGCTGTTTATGATATTTGGCTCTACTATAGACAATATTTAATTATATTTTCACTGTGATTGAATGACTTTTTCCTGGCTATTAGAATTATAGTTATGAAAGACAGAGCATCCTCACAAAGCTTTGTTCTTGTCTCAAGGCTCTCTGGATGACATGTGACATCTTGGCATTATATATGCAGAACTTGATAACTCTATTGAAGAAAACCTGGACGAATCACTTGCAATCCTGCATTTGACATTGTTATCTCTGCCATGCTAGCTTTGGGGGAAGTTCATGCCTGTCCTGATCTTCATGTCCTTATCTTTGGTGGGCACACTCTATGGAGTGGCTTGCAAGACATCACAGTCTTGTGGGAGCAGAAAGACTGTAAGTGTCAGAGAATCAGAGAGTTTGCTGTGAGATTGTGTCTCCTACTCATGTCAGAAGCTGTAAGCATAAAGTTTGACCAACACGACTGTGTAATCGTGAGTTGAACAAGGACAGCTATTACAGACATCCTAGGGTGGACAGCAGAAAGACCAGAGTCTTGAACCCTACACAAAAACTAACTGCAGGCAAATAAAGATATGTTAACAGGGAGAAAATTGTTTTCCTAAGGGAAAAGCACACAAACTGGTTATCCAATGTCAAGTAGTCATGCCTAAAAACATACATAAATGTGAATTTATACAGACTGATTTACATATCTGCCTCCCATATATGGCTGTAATAACAATGAAAAAGGAAGACATAAACTTGAGATAGAGTAAAGAGTATATGGGAGTATTTAGAAGGAAGGAAGGGAAAGGGGAAATGATTATATATATATCCTGAAATAGTGGATAAATACATAAAAATATTCCAGATTCATTTATTTGGTATATATTTATTTATTTTAATGAACTATGTTTCATTTACTGGATTTATCAATACACCATTCATGATACCTATGCCTGTGGTCATAAAGCAGAGTTGCTCTATGCAGTACAGTGAGTATTTATATCAAAGATTGTCAACTGACTTCATTGACACCCATGAGTAAAAGAAAATTCACACATGAACCCAATATAGATGAATTAGAAAAAAAATATCAAATTTCTACAAATGTGGAAAGGATTCACAGGTAATCCATAAATTAATTTTAGGCCAATTTCTGGTATTTATACATAAGGATAAAAGCTTTTAATTGTATTTAGTATTTGGTTGATATAATAGTTTTGCATATTAATGGGTACTGAATGTAATCTAAAAACACAGATCGTGCGCCATGATCAAATCGAGGTGATTAACATTTTTATCTCTCTTATCTTTCAGGTTGAGGAAAAATTTATAACAGTACAGCTAATTCTATTGGTCGATGGCAAGTAGTCCCTAGACCTTTTCATTCCATTAAAGTCTACTTTGATGTAGATTAGCCAAAATCTATTTATTTAGCTTTCTTTCCTTTTCTATTCCTTTCATACTCATAGTCAAGACCTGAGCATAGATTGTATTTACCTCCACATGCTAGAGAGAATATGTGAATATGTGATTTTATACCTGGTATATTTCATTTACTGATAGACATTTCTCAAATGATGTAATGCAAATGGCCGTGAAATACATGACCTAATCCTAACATTAGATATCAGGAAATTGTCAATCAAAATCCCAGTGAGATACTGGGCCACGGCTTTAGAAAGGTTACAATGCAAGGTGAAACAGCAAATGCTGGCAAAGTTGTGGGACGGGAGGGAATCTGAGGCTAATGGTAGTAACACAAACTGATCGGAGCTCAGAATAAACAGTGTGGAAATTCTTCCGGAGTTAAAGATGATTTAGCAGTCTTGCTTTTTGTATATTTTTCAAGAAATGCAATCAGCATTTAAAAGGGATACCTGTAATCCATGTTCTTTTGTGACTTTATTCACAGTAAGTGAAAAGTAGTACTATCTAGGTGACCATTAACAGGAGAGTGGTGTCTCACATCTTTAATCCCAGCACTGAGGAGGCAGAGGGAGGAGGATTCCTAAATTCAAGGCCAGCTTGGTCTACAGAGTGAGTTCTAGGGCAGTTGTGGTTACATAAAAACACTCTGTCTTGAAACAACAAAGGAACAAACAAAAACAAAAAGAAAGGAAAGGAAACAAAATAACAACAAAACCTAGAGACTTACTAGACTTACTGCTGAATAAGCTCACCTCTTCCTAGTTCAATTTGACCTCTGTTCTGTCCTTATCTGTTTCTCTATTGTCCTAGTAAAACTGTGTTCTCTCTCTCTCTCTCTCTCTCTGTCTCTCTCTCTCTCTCTCTCTCTCTCTCTGTATATATTAGATAGCTTCTCTTTTTTCTCTCTTCTCCTGGCATTTGTCATATCCTATTCTGTCAAATTTTTCTCTGATTCATCACTGTTTCTGCTATCAATTAGACCTCACTTTCAAACATGGGATGCTGCCTTCTTCAAACCTACTCTGCCTTCATTGTTTTGTAGTAAACGTGTGTACTAAGGGCTGAGCTAGAAACAGGGTTTTTTTGTTGTTTATTTGCTTGCTGTTTGTTTGTTTGGTTGGTTGGGTATTTTTGTTTTTTCTTTTCTTTTCTTCTTTAATAAAAGAACACAATCTCAGAGTTTACCCTGTGATCAAATATCTTGGAACATTTCCCACTTTTGTCTAAGCTAAATTTTGTACACTTTAACTTTTTAGGAGAGAAAAAGTTATCAATTCCACAGATGCATCAGTCTGAATGTCCTTATGAAGATCCTCTGATGTGCTGATCCTTCATAACTGCAGCCCTGAACATCTGTCCTTGAGCAAATGCTCATTTGGACATCAAGGTTTTCAGTCTGCCAGTCTGGTGAATGCTCTGTCCTTCTTTAGCTGGTTTGTTGAGCTGTCTCCAGGCAAGGGAGTAAGCTTTCTGCATCTCCTCAGTTTCTTTTATTTTATGTCTCTTTCTTCCTTGACTTAAGCCTTTCACGTGGAAGCTTCTCTTATTTAGATCTGACCTTTAAGAATTTCAATGGATCCCATAGTCTTTTGTAGGCAAAATCTCTTCCCCAAGGTTTCCTGAGTTTCATTCTGATGTTAAAACACCTTTAAAGTATACAGGTTAATCTCATTCAGCAGTCGTTCTCTGGAGTCTACTTTCTTTCAGCTAATCTTGTTTCCCCTCTCTTATTTATCAAGGTACAGTTGGATCTTTATGAATCAACACATAAACTAGACCTTTAGGCATTCTAATTTCATAACTAGCTCTTGAAATTGGCTGGATTCCAGAGAGCCAGACTCTGTCCCAGCCAGCTGGATTTTGTACTGATTGTCACTGGGCTGCTGGTCTTGATCTTCAATTTTATTAGGTGTCATTGGCTCACAATTAAGTAGTCCTTGTGCTCTTATATCTTCTAACTTTTGTCTAGTAAGCCTTTGAAATACCATAGCTAATTTTTTTCTTATGGTACATCTATTTCTCAACCTTTTTTGAAAGGAAAAATTATAAAGATTGAAATTAAAAGTAGGGAGGGGCTTACTCTGGTGGTTATAATCGCAATGAGTACTGTAATGGCATTTCCAAGTAACATCACTCCCTAAAGGCCTTTCCTTGAACTTAAGAGATCTAAAATAGAGTTTCCATTTTTAAATAAAAAAATCTGTCTATGTAATTAAAATTGTCTTTTGGGGTGACTTTCTGTGATCCAATGATGATGCACTGTTTTAGGGGTTCCTACATTGGGCCTTGCCCTGGGT
The DNA here is from genome assembly GCF_021556685.1 of Rattus norvegicus. Taxonomy (NCBI): domain Eukaryota; kingdom Metazoa; phylum Chordata; class Mammalia; order Rodentia; family Muridae; genus Rattus; species Rattus norvegicus. Next base: position 37,545,263 of record NC_141549.1, read on the forward strand.
TAAAGGTTTTTGCCACTTTGGAGTCTCCTCAACCTCTCTGATTATCCCACCAAACTGATTTTTTTTCCTCTGGTGACAATCTTAAGCAAATTTCTCCTCTGTGGTTTTCTGTCAGATGTCTCCTGACCTTCCAACATTTCTGATGTCTTCTGAATGTTGGTGGACTTTTTCCAATCATACTGGGTGCCGGATTTCTCCAGATGTTAACATAATTTTTATCCTCCTGATTGCACCTCAGAGGCATATTGCCCCTGTCTGCTAACCTAGGCCTACTCCTGGAAGCTACTCAACTCCATACAACCTAGTCTAGTCCTGGAATGTTTACAGCTGCTGAGACTTACGCTGTAAAAGCTCAGCCTTTACTTTTCTTCCTGATCTCAGGGTGGTTGTTACAATTCAGTTGTTCTGGGTCAAAATTTTTATCCAAGCCAGTTTAGCTTCTCTCCGTTTCTGACTAAATCGCTCTACTTGGCCTCAAACTAACTCTGGCAGTGTGTTCTAATCTTTAGGCTTCCTCTCATTCTCTGGCTTGTCTGTCTTCACCTGTGTGTAGCTTTTCCTCTCTGCAACCCAGCTATGAAAAACTCTCCCAATAAAACTGCACTGCCCCCTTTTTGTGCTGCTCTATCTTAAGTAGCTTCTCCTTTTTTCTATCCTCTCCTGAGAGACTGGGCATATCTTATTCCAAAATAAGTGCTTCCTTCTACAAAATAATTTTTACCTTTATTGTTTTAAATTAAAGTTGTGGGCAGTGGGCTGAGCCACCCCACAACTAGAAACAGTTTTTTGTTTTTTTAAGTAAAGAACATGATCAAACAATTTTGGGGTTCACAGTGTGATCACATATCCTGAAACATAGTAATATGCTAATGTATATTCTACAATATGTGTATTCTAATATAAAATCTAATGTAAATGGTAATATGATATATGGTCTATGGTATAAGGTATACGATATATGACATATATTATATATAATACATAGTAAATTGCATATATGTGTATATATATATACTATATACATAAAAAAGGTATAAACGTTAGCATTTAATATCTCTTTCCCTTAGAACATACACAAAAAGATACTTGTGTGTATCCTACCTCAAGCTTGTTTATACAGTTTCTTTTCTATTTAAATGTTCAGTCCACTTGTAGTCAATCCACAAGTTCCTTAAAATATATTAGATAATACATGTTCAATATATCCCATTCAATAAATCTTCAATTATGATTCAGTATTGTCACCACTCATTGGCAAGAATGTCTTGATCTCGTCATGCCCTTCTCAAAATATTTTCCTCCTTTTAATGAAATTACTTTCATTAAAACAGAGGACTGTCATACGGTATATATTATAATACACAAAATATATTTGTTAGAAAAAATACATAGTAGAACATTATTCAGTTATGAATAAACATTAGGTTCTGTCATTTTCACCAAAAGAAACAGAAGTGGGAGATATCAGGTTAACTGAAGAAAGCCAGGCACACAGAGCGATAGGGGAAAAAATAATTAGATCAAATCTGCAAATCACTACAACTTTTGCCTTTCTTCATAAACATCACAGCACTGAGCTTTTCTAGACGTTAGTCCAAATGGCTGCAATATCTAAGGAGTCTAATCTCTCAATTGAAAAGAAATTAAATAACTTCAAAACACAAAAATGTCTCCTTAAAACTGAGCATGCAACCACTAATCTCATTGATGCTGATGTGAATTTTTCAAAATCCACTTTACAAAATGATTTACTGAAGTCGGAAGCACAATGAGAAGTGTTTCTCTCAGGATAATTTTATTCGTTTTTATGTATTCATTATTGGCCTAAGTATCATTAGCACGTCACTAGAATGCCTAGCTGTTTGCGATAGTAATTAAAATTTACTTATATTTTTATTAATTTCTTGAAAGACAACTTTTGCATGTATGCTTTGTTGTGGTGGTGGGGTTACACAATTACATGCTCCAAGTGTGGAGAATAGAATATATTTTACTTGAATCATTACTGGAAATGTGACATTTAAATGACTCAACTGAGGTTTGCTGACCATATTTTGTTCTTGTGCAAAGGTTCCTGTGAGTTTGTGTGTGTGTGTGTGTGTGTGTGTGTGTGTGTGTGTGATAGTGTGCATTGCATTTTCGAAGCTTATTTATCAAGAGCTGTCTCTCCACTGTGGGGACAGCCACATTTACCTATGAAAGTCAAGTGGCTGGCCAGTGTCTTCAAAGATTCTTCTGTCTCCGCCTGTTTAGCACTGTGAGTGCAGAATGCATGACACATTACACTTAGCTATTTAAGTATGTCTGAGGATTAAATGCAGATACTCATGATTAAGAGACACTTAGCTCAGAATAAGATTCCTCAGATATTAAGGGTTTACTTTCAAAATTTAGTTATCACCTTATTTCTTTTGTTTATTTAATTTTTTATTTCCTAGCATGCAATCACCAAAAAGATATAAAAGTTTGCATTTAATATTTCTGTCCCTTATTTCTTACAAATAGAAAGATATTTTGGTGCATCTTGACACAAGCCTGTTTAAGTAGTCTGTTTTCCATTTAAATATGCTTTCCACTTATAGTCAATCCACAAGTTCCTTAAAACACATTGGATGCTACGTGTTCAATATAACCCATTCAATACATCTTCAATTATGCCTCAATATTGTCTCTATTCATTGGCAAGAACGCCTTGATCTCCTCATGCCCTTCTCAGAATGTTTTTCTCCTGTCTATGAAGTTAGCTTCAATAAAACAGAAAACAGCCAATACACTGACTCCAAAAACATTGAAATAATAAAGAAAATTTCCATTAGCTGGGGATCAAATTGTGCATGCAAGACAAGAAGAGCGCAACCACTGAGCTCCATCACCAGATACATTAGTTTAGCCTTTAATGCTCTTTATACTAAGGATTGACTAAAACTCCGTTGTCAGCACTATAGCTGCACGCAATTTGCAGGCTTTAAAATGGAATATTATGTTTGAAAGATCACCTGTGTTCTGTATTATAAATTTCTGTACAAATAGGTAATTTTATAAAATATGACTGGGTTGGCAACAGCAAATAGAAATTTTAACATGACAAAGAAAATTAACATATAAATAACAGACAACTAGATGAATGTTGAAGTCGAAAGGACACATTTTCTTGTCACACTGTAGTAGACATTCCTGTTGATGATCTAATTAGTGCCATTATAGGGACTGGGAACAAATGCCTATCGTCATGATAAATGTTGCCGAGTGGTGGAATATGCCTTAAGTCCTAGCACTTCGGATGCAGAGGCTCATGAATCTCTGGGACTTCCAAGACATCCTAGTCTTTGTAGTGAATCCTGGTCTACATAGTGAGAAGAAGGCCAGTTATCTACATACTAAGACTCTGGTAATTAAATTAATCAATTAATTATAAATAATAAACAGTGAATTGTTGTCTGTCCACTGACTGTTCCTCATCCCATTCCTCCTTCCCACCCACCTCCGCCCCTGTCTCCAAGAGGATGTTCCCACCCCTCTACCTTCATCGCACTAGATGTCACCACTCCCTGGTGCCCCAAGTCTCTCAAGGGTTAGGTGCATCTTCTCTCACTGAGGCCAGACCAGGCAGTCCTCTCCTGTATCAGCTAGTGTAGGCTACCTGGTTGGTGGTTTGGTGTCTGAGAGATCTCAGAGGTCCAAGCTAGTTGAGACTGCTGATTTTCCTGTGGAGTCACCCTCCTCCTCAGCTTCTTTCAGCCTTTCTCTGATTGAACAACAAGTGTCCCTGGCTTCTGTCCATTGGTTGGGTATAAGTATCTGCATCTGACTCTTTCAGCTGCTTGTTGGGCCTCTCCAAGGGCAGTCATGTTAGGCTTCTGTCTGTCAGCACACCATAGGATTAGAAATGTTAAAGTGTCTGGCCTTGGAGCCTACCATTGAGCTAGATCCCAGTTAGCTCTTCCTGCAATTCTTTTAGACAGGAACAATTCTGTGTCATAGTTTTGGACTGTGGAATGGCAACACCATCTCTCCCTTTGATGTCTTGTCTTTCTAGTGGAGCTGGACTCTATAACTTCCTTGTCTCCACTGCAGGGTATTTCATCTAAACTCCCTCCCTTTGAGTCCTGAGGGTCTCTCACCTTCCAGGTCTCTGGTACATTCTAGAACTTTCCCCCACCCCCTACCTTCAGAGGTTGCCTATTTCAGAGGTCAGTCTTTCTGCTGACCCCCAGGGCTTCACTCTTCTCTCCCCAATACCTGGTCATGTCCCCCTTTTCCCCTCCCTGTCCCCTCTCTCATTCAGTTCCCTCCCTCTCTCTGCCCCTCACCACACACCCCATGATTGCTTTCTTCTCATTCACAAGTGGGGTTCTGTGGATTGTATCTTGGGTATTTTGTAATTTTTGACTAATATCCACTTATTAATGAGTACATACCATGCGTGTCTACATACTAATTCTACATACTAAGATCCTGTAAATTAATTAACTAACAATAATAAACAGTACATTTTTATGATTTTTAGCATAGTTTGAAAAATATAGTTTCTGATATGGATCCTATCTACATTTATAGTCTTCCATTTTTTTTGTCTGGTCTTAGACTTCTGCTGTTTGAAGTTAACATGGGTTAGCACTATAGTACCAAAACTTTCAGGTATCTAGAGACTACCTATATACATGGTGTATAACAAGTCTGTTTTATATTAACAAAAGGCTTGTGTTTATACAAGTATAAGTCTCCCTGTAATATACTTGCTAATGCACAGTGTAACCATAAAACAATGCAGTTGCAGGGGTTTAATGATGAAGATTTAATGTAAGTGTTCATTAATCTTATCTTTTAAATTCTAGAAATAAGTTGCCACTTTTCCTATTCCTGGGTCATTTTGAGCAAGTATGGACTGGAGTCAGTACTTGGCTCAAGACATGATGCAATTTAATATATATATTTTTTACTATTGGTTAATTAACTCAGCAACCATTTCATTATTTGTGTTGGAGGCGTTACTGTTTTCTCGTCCATGCAGGCACTGTCATTACCTTATTGAGAAAGCCTGACTCTTTTGATGCCTGCCAAGTTTCTGTGTGGGTAATAGAATTCTATGATTTTTTTGGTTTCCTCTTCTCTTTCAAACTACTAGCATTTATTAGAGTTGTTGTTTTCAGATGTGAAGTTTGGGATAACATACTCATGCCTCAGGGCAGTTTACTGACATAATTGATTAGAAAATGGAAGCAGATGCAACTGTCCAGAGCTTTGCACCTGTGAGTGCTGTATGAGGGGTTGTGACAACTTGAGAGCGGAAGTAGTGATTTCATTTAGAAAAAGAAAAAAAAAAAACAGAAAAAAAAAAAACCAGATCCCTCAAGAACTGATATAACAATGAAAAATGCTCTCAGGATAATGTGAAACATATAAAGAAATGGCACCAAGAGGGTTGCATTGCGAAGATAACAAGCAATTTAGTCTGCAATGCTTGCTCTAGCAGATATGCTTTTGTGGAGGTGCCTGGTTTTAGCTGATTGAGATCTCTGCAGTCTCGTGCTTTCTTGTTCCATTACAATCAGCATGAAATAGTGTCACCTGCATATCCTCAGCCTTGCTTGTCTCCAAACCTGTAGACGTTAATCTTCTGTTCTACATTGTATGAGTAACCTTTAATAACCTTGAGGATCTAAATGTTAAAATTATTTACTCATCTACTTATTCAATCCCTACCTGGTTCAAATATTAATCTATTTGCCAGGTAATAGCCGATAACCGCAACAAAGTATTGTAATAACCTTCCAGTTGAGTACAAAGTGCATGTTTCTTAATTGCATTCTTTTATTTCCATTCAAATTCATCCTGTTTAAATGGGTAACTTGCAACAAGAAGAAAACATTCTTTCTAGTCGTTCTATTCTCAGAGCCAGCTTCACAGAGAAAAGTTAATGATATCAGGATTAAAGATAATGTAAGAATGCCATGATGTGATGACAGTGTAAGACTCCAAAGGAAGTTATGGACAGAGTAAAATCAAAAGGGTAGGAAGAATGTTTATCCATAAACTTATGTTAGTAATTATCAGGTTAATATCAATGCTATATTAAGAAACTCATGCTTTCTGAACTGTGAAGATTGCTCAGTGGTTAAGAACATTGATCACTGCAGAGAATCTGAATTTAGTTCCCAGCACTCACATTGCCAGCTACCAATTTCCTGTAACTTCAGTGTTAGGGAATCCAACACCTCTGGCCACTTCAGGCATCTGCATTAATGTACACATGCCAACATAAAGGTACACACACACACACACACACACACAGAGAGAGAGAGAGAGAGAGAGAGAGAGAGAGACGAATATAATAAAATTAAACATCTAAAATCATTTGCTTTCTGTTTTCAAAATGTTACATAGGAATAGATGTACCAATGACAATGTTATATTTTATTTTCTTTGAATTCAGTTATCACCATAAGGCTTTCCTTATTAATAGATTATAAATGTAAGGTGCAAACGTCACTGCTACTCAAGGCTTGTAGAAAGTAGATGTGCTGCTTAGAACCTTCCCTCTTCCTTTAACTAATACAATAGAGAGAAACCAAGCCTCTCAAGGAAGGGAAAGACTTAGCTTGTGATTATTGCAAGAAACAACTCTTCTCATGAAATGGTAACATTTACCTTGAATTGTCATGTTAACGAGACAAATGACACCTGGCATGTGGAGTGATTCTGTGATAACACTTGAAAGTACTGGAGTCAATAGAGGCAGAGAGTGCACTCTGTCATTCATTATCAAATAAATGTGGACACGCTCATCACAGGCGATGCTGATGCTGTAATATTCTCCATAGGAGGCAATAGTGTGACTGTGTCAATAAAATTTCAGAGTAGTGAAGACTTCTCTTCTTCACCTGTCAAAACATAACCTGAACCAGCCATGATACTGAGTTGTGATAAATATTCTTAAATATTTTCATTATTTGTTATTCATCCTGGGATTGTTTTCTGCTTTTTTCTTTTCATTTTTTGCCGTTGGGAAAATTCAACTCTAATGGTATCACAACTCCATCTTGTTATTTATGCATTTTAATAGATTCTGTATGCCTTCCGATTCACTTTCTCACTTTGATCAACTTGTAATCTTGAAATAGTTGCTCAGAACGTTCTCAAGTCCTTCGTATGACTGTGCAACATGTGGGAATAACTGAATCTGCTGGAAACATTATTTTCAAGATGGTACCACAAAGACAACTCCTTCTGCACCTGTTTAATGAAGAAATGTGATTCTTTTATTCACATGAGTGACATGAATTTACTAACATGACAAATCAAAGTCAATGTCACCACTTAATGAGTAGAGTTGCTTCGTTCAATGATTTACAAGGTGAATCTCCTTTTAGTTGAAGAAATATCAAAGATGTTCTCCACCAGGCATCTTTCAAAGATGAGGCAGAAAGTTGAGGGCAGTGCAGTGCAAGAAGCACTTGGTCCTGGGCCAGGATTTGCATATTAATCTAGCACATCTTAATGTGGGAGCCTCAGGTTAAGTCATGTAATACTTCAGAATTTATTACTGTATTATAAAGATAATAGAATGTAATGATATGAGGGGTGTTTTTTTTGAGCCATAAGAACATGATCTGTCTCTCTATTCATCTTCCTCTGAGGGGCTGTGAGGTAGCCAGTATTTTGCTAAGTCATCAGACACTTTTGTGGACACACCAAGGCTGCACTCTGACTTTGCTAAAATATTCTTTGTTTGTTTTTAAAGTACACAGTAGAAAGGTATGAGTATGCCCTTATTATTTTCGGTTATACTTGCTCTGGAATATGAGAAGAGAGAATCACCATTAGAAGTGAGAAAATTCATTCTTGCGCTAAATCAATATGCTTTAACTCTTCCTCTGAATCAAGGAGCATATAGTTTGACTATTTCTTCGAAGAGATGCATGCAGTTCACATTTATTAGCAGGTATTGTGTAGTTCACTAAAAATCATCTCAGCATATAACTTAATAGTGTCTGTTAGCACAATATTGATATTGTTTTCCAAACTTTAAAATCTTCATTCCTTAAAATATGGTGATACTTATACAAAATTAATAGTATTTCTTTACTAGTAAACATCTTCTCATTTAATGTTTAGGATTTCACTATGATATATGTGTGCAATGTTACAGAAACAATTGAAACAATTAAAAAATTACAGTAAAATTACTTTTCTTAAGAAATAGTCCTACCAACCATAGCTTCCAGGGACTAAGCCACTACCCAAAGACTATACATGGACTGACCCTGGACTCTGACCTCATAGGTAGCAATGAATAGCCTAGTAAGAGCACCAGTGGAAGAGGAAGCCCTTGGTCCTGCTAAGACTGAACCCCCAGTAAACGTGATTGTTGGGGGGAGGGTGGTAATGAGGGGAGGATGGGGAGGGGAACACCCATATAGAAGGGGAGGGGGAGGAGTTGGGGGATGTTGGCCTGGAAACCGGGAAAGGGAATATCAATTGAAATGTAAATAAGAAATACCCAAGTTAATAAAGATGGAGGAAAAAAATGTAAAAAAGAAAAAAAAGAAAAAGAAAAAGAAATAGTCCTGGATTTAAAAGTGTTAATAAATTACAGAAACTTTAATGGCTATCCAAGTTTTCATATGACTGAATATTAACATCATGAATATTCTTTTGATAAAAATCTCTTCAACATTATTATTTTGACAATACATCTTAAATGGCATGACACTCTTTAGATAGAATTGTAAAAATTGTATATACTTATAAATACATAATAAAGTGCTTACTGCGTTTCATTTTTAACATATTTATTTATTTATTTATTTATTTATTTATTTATTTATTTACATCCCAAATGCTGCCACCCTCTTCCCTCCCTCACAGAGTCCATCCTTCAATCTCCTCTCCCTTTCTTCTCTGGAAAGATGGGGCTCCCTCTGGGTTCCCTCAACCCTGGCACTTCAAGTCTATGCCAGTTTAGGCTCATCCTCTCCCACTGAAGCCAGACAAGGAAGCCATAGAGACTGAGCTGTGTGCCAGCTACATATGTGTCCATGTGTGCGGGGGCCTCGCCCCAGCCTGTGTATTTTCTTGGTAAGTGACTCAGTTTCTGTGAGCTCCCAGGGGTCCTGGTTAGTTGACTTTTTTGTTCTTCCCTTGTGGTTCCCTTCTCCTTCAGGCCTGTAATCCTTCCCCCAATTACACTGTCAATGTCCCCAACCTCAGTCAAATGTTTGGCTGTGGTTATCTGCATCTGTTTCAGTTCACCACTAGCTAGAGCTTCTCAGAGGACAGTTGTGCTAGGCTCCTGTTGCTAGCATAACAGAGTATCATTAAAGTTGGTGCTTGCCCATAGGATAGGTTTTGAGTTCAGTCTCTGCTCCGTCCCTGAATTTCTTTAAGACAGGACAAAACTGGGGCTGAAAGTTTTGTGGGTGGGTTGTTGTCCTTATCACTCCGGCCTGGCTATATGAGGTAGCCTCTTTAGGTTCCCTGTACTCACAGTTAGGCATCTTGGCTAAGGTCACCTGCATTGACTCCTGGGAGCTTCCCCTATCCCAGGTCTCTGGGACTTTCTTATAATCTCCCTACCCACTTTCCCCTCAAACCCTTGCAACTGCAGATTTCCATTCCTTCTACTGGCCCCTGGGGCTCTCTCCTATCTCTCCCTAGACCTGATCCTGCCTCCCCATTTTCCTCCCTCTCCCCTGTCCACCCTGTACCTCCTTCCTTCTGCATCTGTTTGGTTCCCCTTCTAAGTATGATTTAAGCATCCCTGTTTGGAAGTTTCTTGTTGGGTCTATGGGGTGTAGCATGGGTATTTTGTACTTTATGGTTAATAAGTACTTACTAAGTCAGTATATACTATACCTGTCTTATACTTGGGATTGTATTATTTCATTCAGATGATATTTTCTGGCAGTAAGTGCCTTCATAAAGTAATAAGAGAGATCTCATACTAGCAACTTAACAGCATACTATGTTTAATTTTAACAATATGTGACCAGGGTAAGAGGTAGAGTCCCTGACACACAACCTCCTTGAATCCTTCCTAGGCTCCTAAGCCTCGGTTAGCATGGAAATTCACAGCAGATATCTGGTATTTACACAAAGCCAATTTGGAAATCCTCAGTTGGAACGTTTTCATTTTCTACCAACCCAGAATTTGTATTAGAAATGTTATCCCTGCCTCTTTGAAAGTACCACTCCTTATTGGCTCAGAGAAACCAAAGATAGCAGAAATATATAGCGGAATAGGTTTTAGATCACACCGTTTCCATAAATTTAGGTAATGTGATAAATTTGACTATGTTTCCATTTCATAGTGTATATTTTTTTGTATATTTTTCCACTTATTTTTCTGGAAGGTCAGACTTTATGGGCATAGTTTCTGTCACTGCTAGGAGAAACATTCTCACAGCAAATCCCTGATCCACTGACTCTCACAATCTTCCCACCCCATCTTCCTCAGCGCTCCCTAAGATTTAGGTTCAGGAATTGTATTGCAAATGTAAGACATGACTCCATTACTCTATTTTGATTGGTTGTGGTTTCTGAATGATTTCTCTATGTTGCACAGAGAAGTTCCCTTGATGAGAATCAAGGACTACACTGATGCCTGGATATAAGGGCTAGTATGTAGAGTGTAGTTATTAAATTTTAACTAAGTATTATGCTAGTAAATAAATAAATAAAGAGGTACCTATAGTTTCTTCTTCAAAATTAGTTTACAAGCGACAAGTAGTTAGCTAGTCTTGTATAATTTTCCTCCTGTTGAGCATGTCTTAAATCCAATTGAAGAACTGTTACTAACTAAAAAGAAAAAACTCTGAGCCATTACTATAAAAGCTACTTCTCCAGGACTTCAGGACAATTTTAGCTCAGGTGCATTAGCACCATGTCTGAACACACGCAAACACACACACAGACACACACATACACAGACACACACACGCACGCACACACACGTACACACACACACACTATTATATTAAGAATGAAACTATGGCTTAATAAAGTGTTAGGGATTTGAGGATTTTTTTACATTCAGTTTTATAGAATATACTGGTGCTGTATTGGTACACTTGTTTTCTTGTTATAATATAATATAATATAATATAATATCAATACAGTAAAGAAAATGCATTCATTTAGACAGGAATTGATTGCTAAATATTTTGGCTGCCTATGTTACTAGTCTGATTAAAATCATAGAGTAATAGATTAACCACATGAACTAGAATCATTCCCTAATTTATCTATATGAATCAAATTATTAAAGATTATTTGTGTTAGTGGTTTAATTAATTCTCATCAAATAGATTTAAATTATTCTAATGTTCATTCTAATCTGAAGAACATAAACAGTGACGGTATTACTAGATACCTGAAACACTGAGACAAAATATAAGGATATTTTCTTTCCTGAGTTTGCTTTGCTGATGGTTCACTTATGAGAAGACTAACATGTGCTGTTTCCTTCATTCATAATTGAACGTTAATGAGTTTTAAACCATGTGAAATAAAATCTGGGTCTTGTTTTCTAAACCAAGTCATTAAGTTTAAGCTGCTGTGTTTTCACTGCTCTGGGTTTCTTAGGTTTAAGGCTCATATTATTGAAAAGGGGTTGTTTTCAATTCCACTTTTACTGCCCATCTTTTCACTGCTGTGTCTGCTTTGCCTGGTTTTGCTTTTGTTCTGCTGGTTTAGTTTTCTTTGTTCTGCTTTGTAATCTGGAACAATCTGCCCTCTTGCCTTTGTCTCCTGAGGGTCAAAGTCCGATGTTTGTACTACAGCCAGCACTGTGTTCTAAAGTAAATTAGCCATGCCATCCTGCTTCTGTGTATTGAAAATCCATGAGGTAACAATGTGGAGCATCAAAAACTGATCAGGCTTAGTGAAGGATTAAATAAGAATAAAGGAAAAAGAGTGACATCACTGCCTATACTTTTCCTCCTGTTAGTGGAGAAGAAATATTTACTAGAAGGGAGTTTTGAATGTACTTTGTAACCGCTCTGAAAGAGAGACCTAGTTACTGAGTCCTTTGGATGAGAGGTTGGTTTTGGTTTTCCAGGCATTGCGCTACAGTTTTAATCTACTTTAAACCGTGTACGTAAAACAATAGAATCAAAACTATTGGGAAAGTAATTCTTGCTAACACATAAACATTATAGAATATCACTTTTTGACACATAGATATTGTAGACTATATATTGATACAGAAAATAAGGACAGTAATAATACTTAAAATAATAAGTACATATGGGTAAGTGCCTACTGTAGACTTTATATCTTGTGAGGGTTTTTCCATGGTTTAGCATGTTTTTCAATACAGAAAATTATCAGATATGATACTTGAACAATGAGTACAGAAAGACATTTGTTTCTTATAGCTTTTGTTTACTTTAAAATGTTTGTAACCACATAGGGTAAAACCACAATATCAACCAACCGGACATACCCACCCCAGAGCTCCCAGGGACTAAACCACTAACCAAAGGATACACATGGGAGACCCATTGCTCCAGCTGGCTATATAGCAGAGGATGGCCTTTTCAGGCATCACTGGGAGGGGAGGGCCTTGATCCTGTTGACCTAGGGCGCTGGGGAAAGAGTGGGTGAGCAGGTGGTGGAACACCCTCATAGAGGCAGGGATGGGGGCAGGGAATAGGGGTTACAAGTTAAAAAACAACAATAAAAAAGTTTGTCGGCTTTATTGACCTTTGAATACAGGCTCAGAGTGTGTCTGGTGTTTGTAATTCACAAAGGAAATCATGATGTAAGTAGTGGAAAGAAATTTGAATGTGAAATTAGGAACATTTTAATTTGTTCATTATTCACTTTATTCCCAAAGTCATTTATACTATTTAAGTCTTAAAACTAGGTTGTATCCTCCCTTCTGTGGCATGCTTCACATTGAGCATGATATAAGATTGGAAGTTTGGTCGTTATTGTCTTATATTTTGGAAGTATCAGTGAAAGATTATCATCCTACTAGAAAGATAACCGATTGTTTTAAAACTAAACAGAGAAGGGATGACTCAAGGGAAGGAGGTTCATTAAAACTCCATAGGCAAAAAGGGACCTACCATGACTGCCCTCCAATTGAGACCAGCAGTCTCAATTAACCTGGATCCCTGAGATCTCTTAGACACTGGATCACCTATCAGGCAGCATATACCAGCTGAGATGAGGCATCCAACATATATACAGCAGAGGACTCCCAGGTCTGTGTTCAGTCAGAGATGATACACATATTTCTCAAGAGACTGGAGGCCTCAGGAAGTTTAGATGTCTGGTGTGGTAGGTGTGGTGGGGACATCCTTGTGGACATGGGAGGGGAGTTGTGCGGGAGGGCAGGGAGGAGGTATGGGATGTAGAACCCTCGAGGTGGGGGGTGGGCTGGGAAGGGAATAAAATCTAGAGTGTAAAAATAAATAAATAAATAAATAAATTAAAACAAAACCATAGGCCTTTATCATCCTTTCCATGTTGCTCTCGACAGTGGTTGAAAGGCAGCTATATGTTAAGTTAATTTCTAGTGACAACAATTTCCACAGGCTTTGGAACGGAAAAGGTATCATAGCTTACATGTCTTTCTGTTAACCCTGAACAAGCTGAATTATGTAGATTGAAAGTCATTGTCTTATTTGTCAGCTCTAAAACATTTTTTTCTGAATGATTCTGAGGGAACTGTGCTATTTTTTGGTATCCATTGATGAAGTTAATCATTTAATTAATGAATTGTGAGAACTAAAGCCATAATAGAGGGCAGTGGCTGAATTCAAGCTACCTTTAGCGATGGGAAGATAATGGCATATTCATTTGTCTAAGCAAACTGATCAAGATAGTTGTTTTACATCCTTAGAATGAATTTTCTAAAGGGGTTAGAGACAGAAAAATACCACTTCAAAATTAAAGAAAGAGAGAATCACTTCCTTTCTGTGTTGCTTCTGAATAGATCTAGAGGCGTACTGGGCAACAAAAGGGGAACAATAGGGTTTCAGTCAAAAATAATCATCAGAACGGAATGCACACAGAATCTGTAAGTCTATACATTTGAGTACTTAAAGCCCAAACCCATCTCCTTTGCAGTTGTTTGTTTCAGTGCACAGCTTCTGTTCACCTCATCTCATCACTAAGTCCTCCTTCTGTCTTGTGCCCTTGTCACTCTTAAAACAAGCAGTGTCCATCATAGCCATCAAGTGGTAACTACTCTGAAGATATTGGTGTATCTACGCTCTGCAAATGTGATCCTGGGATTACCTTGTTGATATTCCTTAAACTTCTTGAAATGGAGTTACATTTTGAGCAGCATAAATACCCACTGTGGCGTCATGTGTCCTCTTGTAAGCATTGACTTTTACAAAAGTAATTTTTATCATAAAATCACTTCGTGACAGAATTGGCCTTGTTTGCAGATACCTAATAGACAGCTGTAACTAGGGAGAGTACACAAAACAATTATAGTATTTTAGGTAATTTGAGTTTATGAGACAGATAAAACAGACTGGGTAGATTATTAAAAATTAAAGTTAGAAAACTTTTTTATTGATTCCTTGATTTTCACATTGTGTACCCAACTCGTGCTCGTCTCCCAGTTCCTTTATTTCTGCGCCTCACCCTTGCAACCTCCCCTGAAAACACACACACACACACACACACACACACACACACACACACACACACACACAAACACATAGAAAACATCTCATAGTGGAAGCTGTAGTATGTCACAGTGTGTCATGTAGTATGTCTTTCCTACCACACATGTGCACGTTGACGCAAGAACATCATGCTCACATACATGCTCAGAGTCCAATGTTATTCTACTTCTGCTCCTACAGGCGCTATCTGCACGCATGCCAAACCCTTCAATAGCACTGTGGCACGTATAAGTGGATGCAGATTATGACCAAAAAAAATGAGGCTGCCAGGAAAGTTCTTAAGGTTCCTTTTCTCAAGTTCTTTGATTCATGGCAAACTACGTTTTACCCTTCTCTCTAAATATTAAAATTATAGCTAAAAGACCATTTTCAAAATATGCATCTCATCTATTGAAAACAGAATGGATTTTTACTTGAGGGAAGTTTAGCAATGGGAAAATTATATGAGATGCTAGGGTTTTAGGCATGCGTGAGGATCTGAATTTGATTCCCAGTCCCACAATAAAAAGTATTCAGTAAAATGTATGCACCTAACTTCAGGGAATTTCCCTGCTGCTCTACATTCTCAAAATCAAAGAGCCAATATTAATTCACTACTGTTAATTAAGTTTCAAATCTCATGCCAGAGCTCACACGTATGTTTCCTGGATTTTGACATATGCATAAGAACCAATCTGAACATAATCACAAAGATAGGATAACTGCTCCAAACATCTCCTATAATTGAGAAGTCCCACCCTTCCCTCCAGTTCCAGGAAAGCAGCTATTTCCTCAGGGTCTCCATATATTTGCCTCTTTGAGAAAGATTATATATTTGCAAATGTTCAAATAAAACCTGTAATATTTTCTTTTTTTCTCCTTTAGCTTAAGCTTCATACGTTTTAGGGGTTAGCAGCTAATTTAATTTCAATGTTGAATGTGATTTCATTGTATCATACACTAATTGTTTTTTCCATTTTCCCCACTCAGTGATATCTTGGTTGCCTCCAGGTCTTGAAATTAATTAATGAAGCTATTGCAATAATCACATACCAAATTCATATTTATATGGGCTTTCTCATATTTTGGGAAGTGTCAAGAAACAGAGTAACGATATGGCAACAGTTCTAAGAAGTTGCCAATGCGTCTTTGAAGGACAATCCCTGTTATTTTAAAGGACCCAAAGCAATGTGCTGGAATGCCTAATGTTTTATATCCATTAAAAATATTTCTCATTACCAGTGTTTTTCATTTAGTGATTGTAATATACAAATCATATTTTGAAATTATCTGTGTATTATTTTGAGAATTTTTTTACAGAATTATATGTAATTCTGCTTAGTTCTCTATATTTTCACCTAAATATATAAATATACATATAAACATATATCCATATATATATCCATATATATGTATTTGTTATTTGACTTTTATCTGTTTCTTTGCTTGTTTGTTTTTAAAACATAGTTTCACGATACAGCCTTGTCTTTCTTGGAACCTGATCTGTATACCAGGCATTCTGTGAACTCAAATATCGGCCCTCCCCAGCCTCCTGAACACAGGGATTAAACCTTAGACTTAATACCTTAGACTTAGTGCCTCCACCTTAGACTTGCATTTTCTGTATCTTAAATGCGTTTGCCTGCTTACTTATTGTTGGAGTTTAGGGGTTATTTACATTTGAATACTGATTCCTTATTAGACACGTCTTTATAAAGGTTTTTTCTAGTGGGTGGCTTATTTTTTAGTATATTTCAAAGATTAAAAAGTGTAAAATTTTAAATGTTTAATGTTTCAATATGGAGGGAGGGTTCTGTATTTGATGTTAAATGTAAACAGTTATTACCAAACCCAGGATTGTCTAGATTCTCTTACATTCTTACTGAAGATTTATTGTTTTGTAATTTATACTTATGTCTACATACCATTTTTATTAATCATTCATTCATTTACATCTCAAATGATATCCCACTTCCCAGTTACCCCCTCCACGAACCTCCCATCTCATGATACGCCATCTCCTGGTTACTCCTCTACCAGACCTCCATCCCACATCCGCCCTCCCCACTATCCTTTGCCTGTATGAGATTGCTCTCCCACCCACCCACACTCTCTTGACTAACCACTCCAGCATCCCTCCTACACTGGAGTCTCAAGCCTAAACAGGTCCAAGAGCCATTGCCATCAGGCAAGGCCATCCACTGTTACATATGTATCTGGAGCCATGGGTTCCTCCAGGTGTAGTCCTTGGTTGGTGGTCTAAATTCTGGGAGAAGTGGATGGTCAGGTCAGTCTATGTTGGTTTTCTAATGGGGTTGCAATCACCCTCCTCTCTTTCAGTCCTTCCACTAGCCCTTCCACCAGGTTCCCTGAGCTCATCTGATGGTTGGCTGCAGGCATCCACATGCGTTCATCAGTTGCTGGCCAGACATCCTCAGTTACTACCACATTAGGTTCCTGTCAGCAAGGACCTCTTGACCATGGCAAGAGTGTTGGGTTTGGTGTCTGTAGACATGATGGATCCCTAGTTGGAAGTGCCTTGTTGGCTCTCCCTTCAGTCTCTGTTCCATTTTTTGTCTCTGTTCTTCCTTTGAGAACACATTTCTGGGTTAAAAACTTTGAGATGGGTGGGTGTTCCCATCCCTCAACTGGGGGCCATGCCTATCTGCTGGAAGAGGTCTCTACAGGCCCCATCTCCACCTTCTCTGTGCATTTTGGCTAAAATCATCCCTGTTGGGTCCTGGGAGCGTCATGTTGCCCTGGTGTCTGGGACCTTCTGGTGGCCATACCATTTTGAGTTAATAAGTGTAAAAATTAAAAAGTACATGTATATTCCATGGTTATGCCACCTTGACTGCTTCAAACTGAATCTAAGAGATAAGTGTCCAGTTTGAGAGTTGCTATGATCTGTTACCTTGTTTACTTTTGCATGTAAATATCTAGTTCTATTATCCCATTTGCTGTGATGATTATCATGCTCCACTTGAATCGTCCTTGCACCTTTCTTAAAATCATTTTACTTCAGCTGTATATATTCAAGGGATCTCATTTTGTTTCATTGATCAGTTTACCTATGTATTTTTAAATATCTATTACTGATTGCTTACACTTATAGCAAATTGTGAATTGTGTTACTATCAGCCTTGAAGCTTGATTTTACACCAGTAGCATCCTAGTCCTTTTTCAAAAAATTCTTTCTTTCTACCACCTATTCTTTTAGGAGGCATTGGAATGGTCATGAACCATTGAAGATCTGTGGTTATAGAATTTGTTGTATAAGACACATATTACAAATCCAGTGTGAGATAGGCAAGTTATGTTTTCCTAATAAATTGAACACAGGTCCAGAATCTATATATGGCATCTGATAATAATGTTGTTATCTAATGCACATGCACACAACTATGAGTATACATAATAGTGCCTTTGTTTTAAGAGGCGTCCAGTAATTTTTTTTAAATACAGTAGATTCTTTCTTAGTCTTTTATTCAAGAATAAAGTGAATCACATGCCAGCATGGGAAATTACTTTGGAAAACATGAATGATGGCAAAGGATTTTTGTAAAGCAACAATGCAGAAAGGTTGGACTAAAGAATGCAATGTACAAAAAAAGATGCCTAGGATGTTGAGCTGATGGATTGAACCCAGACAATCTTGGCTTTAAGTCCCTGGAAACCCATAAGGAATGGACTGATAAAATTCAACAATAGGCCGAGAACCATTTAGTAAATTTAAGATTTAACTAGAGAACACTAGTGTTGGGTACAGCCAATTCACTGGGGTATGTGGAACATAGTTGCTACATCAAAATGAGAGGGAAAAACCGGAGAGGATTAATGATGCAATTACGGGGGATGAAGCTAGAAGGTCCAGTTGTGCATAGCGCCCAGGTAGAAGCAAAACATTTGGTTAGTTTTCCTTTAGATAATTGATGATAAGGCAGGTTTGTTCCTATAATATTCTGACTAAAATTAGACAGGGGCTGCTTTTAGGGTTATGTTTAGTTTCAGATAAAGCAGAGGACACTCCCAAATGCATATGGTCTTTGAAAAAGAAGGAGCAAGGGAAACGTCCAGTGTTTGTAAAACATATCCATGCTTCATGCATTCCAGAGCTCTTGCCCCTGACTTAACCTACTAAATAACGGTACTGAATAGCAATAACCAGTCAATGGTGTGAGTGGAAGAACACTGGCCACACAGTACTATCTGCTGTCTTCTCATTTTCTGGTTTGATTAATTGAGGTACCCAGAGGGTGGTTTGCTTGTGACTGGTTTACTTTGAATGTTCATTTGTAGGTATGAGAATTCAGTATATAATATAAGCAGAAGGTACTATTTATTCTATTAAATGCTATTACATTCTTTCAAAATTTTATGTACATTTATGGTTCAACAGGGGAAAGTTGGGGCCATTACAATATACAGTTATCTATCTTCACAGAAGTAACTAAATATATTATTTAGCTTTCAATTATCTCCTCTGCAAATCTAAGAACTATTAGTAAAGGGAATGGATATTCCTATTAATAGTGTAACCTGATTTTGAGGCTGGAGAATCCAGATGTGTTAGGATTGCTCATTTATTAGTTTATTGTGGCATTAAGTACTTGATAGCAACCCTGTAAGATATGTATTAATACACACATTTCTCATATATTCACTCTGAAGACCATAGAACCTGTATAGAATTTTAGAAACAGTACACTTGGGAAAAAGGTATATGGAGTGCAATTTGATGGCTAAAATGCGAATTTGTTAGTTCACAATATAAACTTTTTTCTATACTTTCTATGCCCCACAAAATATCCACATCTTTCTTCTCAACCTTCTTAAATTTATAATCACAGCTGTCTTATAAAGTACAATGGGGGTTGTGTTTATAGAGAGTGGCTCAGCCATTAGAAGCCCTTGCTGCCCATGCAGAATACAATGGTAAAGATTCTGGCTCCCATATAGTAGTCTGTAACTCTACTCCAAGGGAATCCGGTGTCTTTTCGGTCATAATCAGGCAATACACACAAGTACTATGTAGATTTTTTTGCAGGACCAATACTCACATGCACAAAATAAATAAATGCAATAAATAATTTTAAAAATAAAGCCTAACATATATATATATATATATATATATATATATAGTTTTGCAGATTCAAAATGCTTAATGAAACTAGCTTTATCAAATCAGTTTGGATTAGACAGTTCTCATTTCATGAAACTATAGGAAAAATGACATGTATGCAAACACCAAAGAGTATGTCATGAGTGCTCGAGACCCCATATGAACAACAATGCCAACCAACCAGAGCTTCCAAGGACTAAGCCACTACACAAAGACTATACATGGACTGACACTTGGCTCCAACCTCATAGGTAGCAATGAATAGCCTAGTAAGGGCACCAGGGGAAGGGGAAGCCCTTGGTCCTGCCAAGACTGAACCCCCAGTGAACATGATTGTTGGGGGGAGGGCAGTAATGGGGGGAGGATGGGGAGGGGAACACCCATAAGAAGGGGTGGGGGAGGAGTTAGAGGGATGTTGGCCTGGAAACAGGGAAAGGGAATAACAATCGAAATGTAAATAAGAAATACTCAAGTTAATAAAGATGGAAAAAAAGTGTCTCTTTGTCTGTTTTATATTTTAATTAAAAATTTGATGAAATGAAATAATGCTGAAAACTTCTTATTTTATGGTTGATACTACCTGCTCTCAAACAGTCATTCATGTGTGTGTTCATGAAAACAGTGTCGTCTATGACAACTCAGTTCTACTGGAGCACTGTACTTGCTAGAGTATATCAGTAAGACATGATTTTAGCCTAGGGACATCTATCTTTGCATATTTTTCTTTTCCTGTCCTCTCATCCCATAGGATTACAGGGGTCAATTTAAGCAGCTGGACATTTATAGGTAAACTCAGAGATAAACATCTGTGCAATGTTTGATTACATGGCCATCACAATGGTAGTTCAAAATATGCTTTCTTTTTAATTTGAAAGAAAAGAACATTGTGTAGTTTTTATAAATTAGTTGTGAACTCCCATCAACTATCTTTGAGATCTCAGAATTCCAAAAAAACAGAATTCTTTTGTATATAGCTAGAATTAGGCCTTTTATTAATAATATTCCTTTGCAAAAATTGAAAGAGACAGAAAGAGAGATAGGAAGAGAGAGAGAGAGAGAGAGAGAGAGAGAGAGAGAGAGAGAGAGAGAGAGGTAAGGAGTGATCCCTTTAAGAATGTGGGTAATGATCCCACCTAATGACTTAACGGTTCAATGGCATGACTATTGAGTATCAGAAAGAACACACTGCTCCTGTGTATTATTCATCATGACATGGGATACAAATTAAAATGATCAAAAGAAAAGCCACATAAAGATTTAAGGACCTAGATGAAACAAGGAAATACCCCAAGTGTCTCTCTTGGTAGAGCTCCACAGATTCATCTAAGTTCAAGAACTGTACTCTAGTGACTGTTGTGTGACATGTTGTTATCTAGTAGCCACAGTTAAGGGATCGTTGATGTTCCCCATTGATGCTTATCAATGACATATGATTAATCATACACTCATAGTGTTGCACAACCCTTCTCACACCCCAAACTAAGCCAAAATAATCATCCATCAATAACACTTAGTGATAATGATACCGTGCCCTTGAGAATATGGAAACACACTAATATCATATTAGATATAATATTCTAGGTGCTGGAGGATTTCCTGAGATAATCACTAAACAGCAGCCTTTTGGACAGGCCTTTCATTGGAATGAATGAGATTTGAATCACTCAAGCTTGTTGAAATAACTCTTTTGTGCACATACACAATTATTTGATTTCATGGTCTTTAGTAATAATCCCCACTATTTCTTGTTCATTGCTTTAAAATTATACCTTACAGATTATCCTGTTTAATGGACAATTACTAAAAGAGAGCTAATCCTCTGACTCACTTCAATAGTCCAGGAGTTCTGAGCAATGTGGAAATCAAGTCAAACAGTTTATGTGACATTTGTAACTCTTTCAATTTATTACTACTTTCCTGACAAGATCTACTCATCCACAGATCTCAGTGCATTCCCCTCTCTTTCTGGAATGAATTTTTTTCCTCTTCTATGTGACAATCACCATTTTAAACTAAGGGTGCTATGTCACTGTCCAGCTTGTCCTAGGTACCTTCTAATTAAGTCTATAATCCAGCCTTTTTAATGTCATTCTTTATATTTTCTACACAACTCCAAATTCAAAGGTAGCAATGTATCATTAGTTCCTGAAATAAACAGAGATTGTTATGGGGATAAATATCATGTGCTTCAGCATAGCAAGTACGTGGAATTGTTTAGGAACACATCAAGTGCTGTTTTGACAGAAGGGATTATACAACTATCATAGCACATCTCCACTAGATACTCTAAGTTGTTAGTTTTAAGTGTTCAGTGTGATCCTTGGTGATTAATAGTTTCTTGTATTGTTTTCAACAATTCATTGCAATGATTTCATGTGGTAGAATTGAAAATGCTAGATTGACCCTAGTAAGGCAATATTTTAGCCACTATCAGGCTAGTGTTGATAGAACCAGGATCTTATTCTAGATATGCCCAAGCAACTCCCAAATATCATAACCAGGTATTTTGTGAGACAGGCATGGTCTTCATAAACAGATTAGAGTGGCAACGCTTGAACTATAATACATTAACATATCTATATCTGCAACTATTGAAGAACAGAATATGAAATGATATAAGTTTTAAAACTCAATTGTTTACATTTAGGAAAAATCATTAACAGGCTATGAATTTAGTAGAAGACTTTAAAACTCTTATGGAAAGAAAATTAAATATAAATGAATGTTTGATTAACCACTTAATAATATAGGAATAATAAAAATTCTAAATACACTTTAATTTACTTAAATTCAAAATGTATAAAACATAAATTTGAAAATATATTTTGTATTTGAGAATATAAATGAGCATAAATTAACATTTACTTAAACAATATATAGTAGGCTAATTATCTCTGAATGAAAATTAATTATATCGACACCATACTTTCTTTTTTTTTATATCTTTTTTTTTATTAACTTGAGTATTTCTTATATACATTTCAAGTGTTATTCCCTTTCCCGGTTTCCGGGAAAACAACCCCCTCCCCCCTCCCCTTCCTTATGGGTGTTCCCCTCCCAACCCTCCCCCCAATGCCGCCCTCCCCCCATAGTCTAGTTCACTGGGGTTCAGTCTTAGCAGGACCCAGGGCTTCCCCTTCCACTGGTGCTCTTACTAGGATATTCATTGCTACCTATGGGGTCAGAGTCCAGGGTCAGTCCATGTGTAGTATTTAGGTAGTGGCTTAGTCCCTGGAAGCTCTGGTTGCTTGACATTGTTGTACTTTTGGGGTCTCGAGCCCCTTCAAGCTCTTCCAGTTCTTTCTCTGATTCCTTCAACGGGGGACATATTCTCAGTTCAGTGGTTTGCTGCTGGCATTCGCCTCTGTATTTGCTGTATTCTGGATGTGTCTCTCAGGAGCGATCTACATCCGGCTCCTGTCGGTCTGCACTTCTTTGCTTCATCCATCTTGTCTAATTGGGTGGCTGTATTTGTATGGGCCACATGTGGGGCAGGCTCTGAATGGGTGTTCCTTCAGTCTCTGTTTTAATCTTTGCCTCTCCCTTCCCTGCCAAGGGTATTCTTTTTCCTCATTTAAAGAAGGAGTGAAGCATTCACATTTTGATCATCCGTCTTGAGTTTCATTTGTTCTAGACATCTAGGGTAATTCAAGCATTTGGGCTAATAGCCACTTATCAATGAGTGCATACCATGTATGTCTTTCTGTGATTGGGTTAGCTCACTCAGGATGATATTTTCCAGTTCCAACCATTTGCCTACGAATTTCATAAACTCGTTGTTTTTGATAGCTGAGTAATATTCCATTGTGTAGATGTACCACATTTTCTGTATCCATTCCTCTATTGAAGGGCATCTGGGTTCTTTCCATTTTCTGGCTATTATAAATAAGGCTGCGATGAACATAGTGGAGCACGTGTCTCTTTTATATGTTGAGGCATCTTTTGGGTATATCCCCTAGAGAGGTATAGCTGGATCCTCAGGCAGTTCAATGTCCAATTTTCTGAGGAACCTACAGACTGATTTCCAGAATGGTTTTACCAGTCTGCAATCCCACCAACAATGGAGGAGTGTGCCTCTTTCTCCGCATCCTCGCCAGCATCTGCTGTCACCTGAGTTTTTGATCTTAGCCATTCTCACTGGTGTGAGGTGAAATCTCAGGGTTGTTTTGATTTGCATTTCCCTTATGACTAAAGATGTTGAACATTTCTTTAGGTGTTTCTCAGCCATTCGGCATTCCTCAGCTGTGAATTCTTTGTTTAGCTCTGCACCCCATTTTTTAATAGGGTTATTTGTTTCCCTGCGGTCTAACTTCTTGAGTTCTTTGTATATTTTGGATATAAGGCCTCTATCTGTTGTAGGATTGGTAAAGATCTTTTCCCAATCTGTTGGTTGCCATTTTGTCCTAACCACAGTGTCCTTTGCCTTACAGAAGCTTTGCAGTTTTATGAGATCCCATTTGTCGATTCTTGATCTTAGAGCATAAGCCATTGGTGTTTTGTTCAGGAAATTTTTTCCAATGCCCATGTGTTCCAGATGCTTCCCTAGTTTTTCTTCTATTAGTTTGAGTGTGTCTGGTTTGATGTGGAGGTCCTTGATCCACTTGGACTTAAGCTTTGTACAGGGTGATAAGGATGGATCGATCTGCATTCTTCTACATGTTGCCCTCCAGTTGAACCAGCACCATTTGCTGAAAATGCTATCTTTTTTCCATTGGATGGTTTTGGCTCCTTTGTCAAAAATCAAGTGACCATAGGTGTGTGGGTTCATTTCTGGGTCTTCAATTTTATTCCATTGGTCTATCTGTCTGTCTCTGTACCAATACCATGCAGTTTTTATCACTATTGCTCTGTAATACTGCTTGAGTTCAGGGATAGTGATTCCCCCTGAAGTCCTTTTATTGCTGAGGATAGCTTTAGCTATCCTGGGTTTTTTGTTATTCCAGATGAATTGCAAATTGTTCTGTCTAACTCTTTGAAGAATTGGATTGGTATTTTGATGGGGATTGCATTGAATCTGTAGATTGCTTTTGGTAAAATGGCCATTTTTACTAAATTAATCCTGCCAATCCATGAGCATGGGAGATCTTTCCATCTTCTGAGGTCTTCTTCAATTTCTTTCCTCAGTGTCTTGAAGTTCTTATTGTACAGATCTTTTACTTGCTTGGTTAAAGTCACACCGAGGTACTTTATATTATTTGGGTCTATTATGAAGGGTGTCGTTTCCCTAATTTCTTTCTCGGCTTGTTTCTCTTTTGTATAGAGGAAGGCAACTGATTTATTTGAGTTAATTTATACCCAGCCACTTTGCTGAAGTTGTTTATCAGCTTTAGTAGTTCTCTGGTGGAACTTTTGGGATCACTTAAATATACTATCATGTCATCTGCAAATAGTGATATTTTGACCTCTTCTTTTCCGATCTGTATCCCCTTGACCTCCTTTTGTTGTCTGATTGCTCTGGCTAGAACTTCAAGAACTATATTGAATAAGTAGGGAGAGAGTGGGCAGGCTTGTCTAGTCCCTGATTTTAGTGGGATTGCTTCAAGTTTCTCTCCATTTAGTTTAATGTTAGCAACTGGTTTGCTGTATATGGCTTTTACTATGTTTAGGTATGGGCCTTGAATATCTATTTTTTCCAGGACTTTTATCATGAAGGGGTGTTGAATTTTGTCAAATGCTTTCTCAGCATCTAATGAAATGATCATGTGGTTCTGTTCTTTCAGTTTGTTTATATAATGGATCACGTTGATGATTTTCCGTATATTAAACCATCCCTGCATGCCTGGGATGAAGCCTACTTGATCATGGTGGATGATTGTTTTGATGTTCTCTTGAATTCGGTTTACCAGAATTTTATTGAGTATTTTTGCATCGATATTCATAAGGGAAATTGGTCTGAAGTTCTCTTTCTTTGTTGTGTCTTTGTGTGGTTTAGGTATAAGAGTAATTGTGGCTTCATAGAAGGAATTCGGTAGTGCGCCATCTGTTTCAATTTTGTGGAATAGTTTGGATAATATTGGTATGAGGTCTTCTATGAAGGTTTGATAGAATTCTGCACTAAACCCGTCTGGACCTGGGCTCTTTTTGGTTGGGAGACCTTTAATGACTGCTTCTATTTCCTTAGGAGTTATGGGGTTGTTTAACTGGTTTATCTGTTCCTGATTTAACTTCGATACCTGGTATCTGTCTAGGAAATTGTCCGTTTCCTGAAGATTTTCAAGTTTTGTTGAATATAGGTTTTTATAGTAAGATCTGATGATTTTTTGAATTTCCTCCGAATCTGTAGTTATGTCTCCCTTTTCATTTCTGATTTTGTTAATTTGGACGCACTCTCTGTGTCCTCTCGTTAGTCTGGCTAAGGGTTTATCTATCTTGTTGATTTTCTCAAAGAACCAACTTTTGGTTCTGTTGATTCTTTCTATGGTCCTTTTTGTTTCTACTTGGTTGATTTCAGCTCTGAGTTTGATTATTTCCTGCCTTCTACTCCTCCTGGGTGTATTTGCTTCTTTTTGTTCTAGAGCTTTTAGGTGTGCTGTCAAGCTGCTGACATATGCTCTTTCCTGTTTCTTTCTGCAGGCACTCAGTGCTATGAGTTTTCCTCTTAGCACAGCTTTCATTGTGTCCCATAAGTTTGGGTATGTTGTATCTTCATTTTCATTAAATTCTAAAAAGTTTTTAATTTCTTTCTTTATTTCTTCCTTGACCAGGTTATCATTGAGTAGAGCATTGTTCAATTTCCACGTATATGTGGTCATTCTTCCCTTATTGTTATTGAAGACCAGTTTTAGGCCGTGGTGGTCCGATAGCACGCATGGGATTATTTCTATCTTTCTGTACCTGTTGAGGCCCGTTTTTTGACCAATTATATGGTCAATTTTGGAGAAAGTACCATGAGGAGCTGAGAAGAAGGTATATCCTTTTGCTTTAGGATAGAATGTTCTATCAATATCCGTTAAGTCCATTTGGCTCATGACTTCTCTTAATCTGTCTACGTCTCTGTTTAATTTCTGTTTCCATGATCTGTCCATTGATGAGAGTGGGGTGTTGAAATCTCCCACTATTATTGTGTGAGGTACAATGTGTGTTTTGAGCTTTCGTAAGGTTTCTTTTACGTATGTAGGTGCCCTTGTATTTGGGGCATAGATATTTAGGATTGAGAGTTCATCTTGGTGGATTTTTCCTTTGATGAATATGAAGTGTCCTTCCTTATCTTTTTTGATGACTTTTAGTTGGAAATTGATTTTTATTTGATATTAGAATGGCTACTCCAGCTTGCTTGTTCTGACCATTTGCTTGGAAAGTTGTTTTCCAGCCTTTCACTCTGAGGTAGTGTCTGTCTTTGTCTCTGAGGTGTGTTTCCTGTAGGCAGCAGAATGCAGGGTCCTCGTTGCGTATCCAATTTGTTAATCTATGTCTTTTTATTGGGGAGTTGAGGCCATTGATATTGAGAGATATTAAGGAATAGTGATTATTGCTTCCCGTTATATTCATATTTGGATGTGAGGTTATGTTTGTGTGCTTTCATTCTCTTTGTTTTGTTGCCAAGACGATTAGTTTCTTGCTTCTTCTAGGGTATAGCTTGCCTCCTTATGTTGGTCTTTACCATTTATTATCCTTTGTAGTGCTGGATTTGTAGAAAGATATTGTGTAAATTTGGTTTTGTCATGGAATATCTTGGTTTCTCCATCAATGTTAATTGAGAGTTTTGCTGGATACAGTAACCTGGGCTGGCATTTGTGTTCTTTTAGGGTCTGTATGACATCAGTCCAGGATCTTCTGACCTTCATAGTTTCTGGCGAGAAGTCTGGTGTGATTCTCATAGGTCTGCCTTTATATGTTACTTGATCTTTTTCCCTTACTGCTTTTAATACTCTTTCTTTATTTTGTGCGTTTGGTGTTTTGACAATTATGTGACGGGAGGTGTTTCTTTTCTGGTCCAATCTATTTGGGGTTCTGTAGGCTTCTTGTAATTCTATGGGTATCTCTTTTTTTAGGTTAGGGAAGTTTTCTTCTATGATTTTGTTGAAGATATTTACTGGTCCTTTGAGCTGGGAGTCTTCACTCTCTTCTATACCTATTATCCTTAGGTTTGATCTTCTCATTGAGTCCTGGATTTCCTGTATGTTTTGGACCAGTAGCTTTTTCCGCTTTACATTATCTTTGACAGTTGAGTCAATGATTTCTATGGAATCTTCTGCTCCTGAGATTCTCTCTTCCATCTCTTGTATTCTGTTGGTGAAGCTTGTATCTACAGCTCCTTGTCTCTTCTTTTGGTTTTCTATATCCAGGGTTGTTTCCATGTGTTCTTTCTTGATTGCTTCTATTTCCATTTTTAATTCCTTCAACTGTTTGCTTGTGTTTTCCTGGAATTCTTTCAGGGATTTTTGTGTCTCCTCTCTATGGGCTTCTACTTGTTTATTTATGTTTTCCTCGAATTCTTTCAGGGATTTTTGCGATTCTTTCAGGCATTTTTGCGATTCCTCTCTGTAGGCTTCTACTTGTTCTCTAAGGGAGTTCTTCACGTCTTTCTTGAAGTCCTCCAGCATCATGATCAAAAATGATTTTGGAACTAGATCTTGCTTTTCTGGTGTGTTTGGATATTCCATGTTTGTTTTGATGGGAGAATTGGGCTCCGATGGTGCCATGTAGTCTTGGTTTCTATTGCTTGGGTTCCTGTGCTTGCCTCTCGCCATCAGATTATCTCTAGTGTTACTTTGTTCTGCTATTTCTGACAGTGGCTAGACTGCCCTATAAGCCTGTGTGTCAGGAGTGCTGTAGACCTGTTTTCCTCTCTTTCAGTCAGTTATGGGGACAGAGTGTTCTGCTTTCCGGCGTGTGGTTTTTCCTCTCTACAGGTCTTCAGCTGTTCCTGTGGGCCTGTGTCTTGAGTTCACCAGCCAGCTTTCTTGCAGCAGAAAAGTTGGTCTTACCTGTGGTCCCAGGGCTCAAGTTCGCTCGTGGGGTGCTGCCCACGGGCTCTCTGCAGCGGCAGCAACCAGGAAGACCTGTTCAGCTGTTTCCAGGAGCTTCAGTGCACCAGGGTTCCAGATGGTATTTGGCTTTTTCCTCTGGCGTCCGAGATGTGTGTGCAGAGAGCAGTCTCTTCTGGTTTCCCAGGCTTGTCTGCCTCTCTGAAGGTTCAGCTCTCCCTCCCACGGGATTTGGGTGCAGAGAACTGTTTATCCGGTCTGTTTCCTTCTGGTTCTGGTGGTGTCTCAGGCACAGGGGTCCTGCCGCTCCTGGGCCCTCCCCCACGGGAGCCCAGAGGCCTTATACAGTTTCCTCTTGGGCCAGGGATGTGGGCAGGGGTGGGCAGTGTTGGTGGTCTCTTCCGCTCTGCAGCCTCAGGAGTGCCCACCTGACCAGGCGGTTGGGTCTCTCTCTCACGGGGTCTGGGAGCAGAGAGCTGCTGCGGGCCGGGATCTGTGGGTGTGGGACTTCAGGTAAACACAGAACGTGCCCGGTCCTACAGGAATTCTGCTTCCGTGTGTCCCAAGCTCACCAGGCAGCTTTCTTGCAGTAGAAAATTTGGTCTTACCTGTGGTCCGGGGGCTTAAGTTCGCTCGAGGGGTGTTGCCCACGGGCTCTCTGCAGCGGCAGCAACCAGGAAGACCTGTGCCGCCGTTTCCGGGAGCTTCAGTGCACCAGGGTTCCAGATGGTCTTTGGCTTTTTCCTCTGGCGTCCGAGATGTGTGTGCAGAGAGCAGTCTCTTCTGGTTTCCCAGGCTTGTCTGCCTCTCTGAAGGTTCAGCTCTCCCTCCCACGGGATTTGGGTGTAGAGAACTGTTTATCCGGTCTGTTTCCTTCTGGTTCTGGTGGTGTCTCAGGCACAGGGGTCCTGCCGCTCCTGGGCCCTCCCCCACGGGAGCCCAGAGGCCTTATACAGTTTCCTCTTGGGCCAGGGATGTGGGCAGGGGTGAGCAGTGTTGGTGGTCTCTTCAGCTCTGCAGCCTCAGGAGTGCCCACCTGACCAGGCGGTTGGGTGTCTCTCTCTCGGGGTCTGGCGACACCATACTTTCTTGAAGATAATTGTATTTTGAAATGAATGTCAATTTCCACATAATAAAACAATTTCACATTTCTTGACTGTAGTAATATTGAAATTTTTTAATTATATAAATTCTTAATTATATATTATATATAATCTTTTCTTAGTTATATAAATTAACTCAATTGATTATTTGAATAACTTTCATGTTCTAAATATATAGATATCTACTACAGTTCATATTATTAAAGGAGATTAGAATCAATGTCTATTACTCTTTGTAAATCCCTTTAAGCTTTCCAGTTTAACTTTAAGAAATTTAAATTTGTAATATTCTAGTATTTGATGAGCAAACACTAGAGTATTTTTATTTAAAAAGAATTTAGAGTTTTCTGCAGGTAAATTTTAGCCCAGACTACTTGTTAACTCCCTCCTTCTCCTTATTTTTTATTCAATATTTTATTTATTTATATTTCAAATGTTACCCCTTTCCCTGTTTCCCCTCTGCAAAGCCCTTATCCCATCCCCTTCCACCTGCCTCTATGAGAATGCTCACCAAACCACCCACCCACTCCCATCTCACAGCCCTGTCATTCTCCTACACTGGGGCTTCAAGCCTTCACAGGACCAAGGGCCTCTCTTCCCATTGATACCAGATAAAGCCATCCTCTGCTACATATGCAGCTGAAGCCATGGGTCCCTCCATGAATACTCTTTGGTTGGTGGTTTAGTCCCTAGGAATTCTGGGGGTTCCGGATGTTTGATATTGTTGTTCTTCCTGTGGGATTCCAAACCCCTTCGGCCCCTTTATTCCTTTCTCTAACTCCTCCATTGAGGTCCCCATGCTCAGTCCAATGGTTGGCTATGAGCATTCACATCTGTATTTGTCAGGCTCTACCAGAGACTCTCAGGAGACCATTATATCAGGTTCCTGACAGCAATCACTTCTTGGAATCCACAATAGTGTCTGGGTTTTCTTGACTGTGTATGATATGGGATGGATTCCCAGGTGGGGCAGTCTCTGGATAGCCTTTTCTTCAGTCTCTGCTCCACACTTTGTATTTCCTTTAGACAGGAGTGATTCTGGGTTAAAAATTTGGAGATGAGTGGATGGCCCCATCCTTTTAAATGGGCCTTGCCTAAGCTCTGGATATGGTCTCTACAGGTCCTGCCTCCCCTTTGTACATTCCAGCTAATCTCACCCCCTTTGGGTCCTTGGACCCTCTTGATTTCCTGGTAGCTAGGACTTTCTGGTGGTTTCCTCCAGTTCCCCATCTCACATTGCTACGTACCTCTGTTCAATTTCCTGACCCTCTGTGTATTATCCCTGTTTGCTCCCCTACCTGATTCTTCTTCCCTTATTTCCTGTCCTCCTCCTCTTTTCCTCCCAAATCCCTCCCACCCTCTACCTTCTGTGAGTATTTTGTTCCCCTTCTAAGAAGGCCTGAAGCATCCACATTTTGGTCTTAATTCTTCTTGAGCTTCATATGGTCTCCAACATGTAATAAGAACACATGGTCCACTATGTTCATAGCAGCCTTATTTATAAAAGACAGAAGCGGGAAAGGATGCAGATGTCCTTCAACCAAGGAATGGATACAGAAAATGTGGTACATTTACACAATGAAGAACTACTCAGCTATTAAAAACAATGACTTCATGACATTCTCAGTCAAATGGATGGAATTAGAAAATAGCATCCTGAGTGAAGTAACCCAGTCACAAAAGAAAATACATGGTATGTACTCACTGATAAATGGATATTAGGAAAAAAGCATGGAATACTCATGATAAAATCCTCCTTATTTTCTTAAAGCATAACTAAGGTACTCTGCGTCTTTTAATTCTAATCTGTCCTGTGGTCTGCTCCGATTGCATTATTGGTAATCTGTTTCGTCTTGTGGAGAATAATAAACAAAGGCAGATAGGTAATCTCATTCTAAGATCTCTGTAAAATAATTAATAGGTTATTAAATGAAACATAGAACATGGATAGAGTTAATAATTAATTCATTAATCCAAAATAGTAAATTTATACATCTTACTAAGACTCCCAAAATGAAATTTTCTAGTAGAACAGAATGTATTTAATAAATTAGATTATCCCCAATAAAAAGAATAGTTTATATCTAGGGCAATACATCTTAATGATCTCTAAATATAATACTGTATCTATTATTTTAAAACCATAAAAATGTTTAGGTTATGATTGTATTATTGCAATCGCATCTTAACATGTTATCTCTAAAATAATGATTACCAGCAAATGATTGCTGTTCTAATGGCAATTTTGGTCTCTCGATGTTTCCAATCCTGAGGAACAATCTTTCTTTTCTATAAGCTCATGATATTATTTTACATATTTACATATGTTTGAAGAAAGAAAGAAATTAAATGATGGATGCTTGTGTAAGTTTGTAGAGTTCTTGTGTAGCAGACAATTAAAATCTTTACATCTCCAGCACCATATATACTTCTCTCTGTCATTTTTGTGGGCTCATTACCTGTCAAGAATTTCATTTTACTCAATTTTCGTAAGAGTAGGATTCATGGAATGGCATGTCTACCCTCAAATCAATTCAGTAGAGACAGAATGAGATTCCTAGTTTTCAACATTGCAAAATAATTTAAAATTAAAATCTACAACATTTTCAGACCTCATAAGCCAGGCTTGGAGACATATTTATAATACCAGAACTCAGGAGATTAAATCAAGATTATCGAAAATTTAAGAACTACAACAATATAATTGGAGCCTTGATGAGCACCTGTGTCAAAAAGCAGAACAGAAAATCCAGTTATCACACAAGTTCAAATACAATAATTAAATAATTTGAAATACTATAAGAAGACACTCTAACAAAGAAATTTCACTTCATGTTGAATGCAGTTAGATATAAAGGTGAGTTTGTAGTAGAATAGAAATACTGTTAGGTATATATTATTGATCAACTCTTTCCTACCTTACAATGAAAAACTTCAAGTCACATAAATCCTGGTTTATTTAAAATGAATAGATTACAATTAACCGAGTTTGCTTTTGGTTTCAGTAAAGCTAGGCTTGTCTTATTCCTTTAAATAGGATACTTAAAACCATTTTTCCCTCCTCAGGCCACGGTTTGTTTCTTTTAGGGCATTGAAGGAATTGGTGAAAATTCATGTAGAAAATCTTGAATTAAAAAATGTTATTTAAAAGCACAAAAACAAAATGTACAAACTAGGCTTTAACAAGGACAACCAAGTTAAAAAATACAAATAATAAAACAAGTACAAGTGATCCTAAATAGGTATTTAATGGAGTGAGAGGGTAGAGATCAAATGTAAGGAGGACATAGGAGAAAGAAGAGAGATCTTCAGTCAGGCAGGGGGAGCATCTCTAGTACATGCCAGAGACCTGGGATGGAGAGATGCCTAGAGCATCCATGGGAGTGACTTTAGCTGAGATTCCTCACAATCGGGTATATGGGTCCTGAAGTGGCCACTTCCTGTAGCCAGGCAGGATTCCCAGTGGAGGGATAAGGACAGTAACCGACCCACAAAATCTTTGATCGAAAATGTGTCCTGCCAACAAGATGCACAGAAACAAAGAGCAGAGACTGAAGGAATGGCTAACCAATGACTACCCCAAATCAAGACTCATCCTACAGGAAGAACCAATACCTGACACTATTAATAATACTCTATTATGATTGCTGACAGGAAACTAGCATAACTGTTTTCTGAGAGGCTCCATTGGCAGCCAATGGAAAGAGATGCAGATACTCACACACAACAATTAGATGGAGCTAAAGGAATCTTACAGAAATGTTGGGAGAGAAATTGAGAGACCCGAAAAGGACCCGGGCTCCATAGAAAGACCAATAGAGTCAACTAACCTGGACTCTTGTGAGCTCCCAAAGAAAAAAATCACCAACCAAAGATCTTGGGCTGGACCTACACCCCTGAGCATATGTAACAGGTGGCAGCTGGGGTTCAGGTGGGTTATCCAACCAAAAGAGGAAGCACCTGTAGTCCACCTGACTGTCTGTAGATCATCAACCCCTAAATGGACTACCTTGTCTGGCCTCAGTGGGAAAGGGTATGTTTAGTCCCAAAGTGATTAAATGCTTTCAGATGTGGGGGTATTATTGGGGTGGTGACACCCTGAGGGGGCTTCCCTTTCTCTTTTGAGAAGGTTGAGTGGAGTAAGGATCTGCATAAAGGAAATTGGAAGGAAAGGGGGGCAGATATTGGGATTTAATGTGAAGAAAAAAATTTTTTAAATAAAATGTAACATGCTTGAAAAAAGAAATGCAGCAAAAAATAAATATTTCAATGTAAATAACAGGTGTCAGTGAAGAAAATGTTACAACATAAAAATGAAAAAGGTATATTCATTGGGAATACATGTTATTGGAAAAATAATTTAGCTTAAATACTTAAATATTGGACATATTGAGAAAATCTAATCTGTTGATATGTTTCAAAGTACATAATTTCTTTAAACCAAAAATAAATTGTGAACTGAGACAAGAAGTGGACTCTTAGTACTGTCCATTAAAAAATATGATAAACACAGGGATAAACCTCACAGAAAAACAAGAAATCTCTAGGTTGTTAAAAAGAAAAGAAATTTGATCATAAAATTGTGTTTCAAAGTTACAAGATGTCAATTACATTGATCAATTATTTATTTTCATAGGTAGTCAGAATTATTATTACATAAATTATATCAGATTAGAATATGAGATATTCTTATATTTCATGTCTCATGAATGAGACATTTATACAACAGTTTCTTATTGGACTTTTTATCTGTACATCCAAAATACTTTAGACAACTCTTCATATTTCAAAAGAACTAAAAGGATAATTTTCATGAACCAAAACAAGAAAGGAAGGGTACAAGTTTTAAAAGCAAACTTTCTGTTGTGTCTGGCTTACTTCCTTAAGTTCCCAAAAGAAAATAAGAATCACATGCCCAAGTTTCCGTCATGTTACTGAAGAAGGCAAAAATCCAATAGACAGAATTAAATTGCAAACTAGTCTGAGAGGTACTGCCCGTGCGGAAATCAGCTACCTCAATGATTGTGTTCTGTCAGGCCTCCTATTAAGAAATAAGTAAGTTTCCAAATGATTTTGCAATTTTAGTATCTACAAGTAGAAACTAAATAAACATGCAGCAAATAAGGACAAGAACCAGTTCAATTTGGTTTTAAACATAAAAAATGCTATATTTGCAATCTGCCCTTTCATCGATAATGGGCAGTCTATTGAGCTTTTCTGATTCAAAAGCCTAAAGGCTAAAACATACACAGGTCCTCTCTGCTTTAATCTGATGTCCAGTACAAGTCTGTGTGTGTCCCAGTAGGGATCCAGGTGTACTAAAGAACTGTGTAATTTAAATGTGTTTCACATTTAACATTCTGATATTTTCTCAAGATATCCCTTTGTGTATGCAGATAATCCAAATTGTGAAAAATGAATCACAAGTTTTTCCGTCTAAATATATTGTATAAGAGATGCTCAATCTGTGGTCAATTTTTGAAACCATAAACAAATCATCTTAGGCAACATATTTTCTAGTGTCACATAACACAGAATTATGAAGAATATCACACAGTACTGCAACTATTTGAAATTCTAAATTTGGATAAAGTGCTTTTATTTTGAGACCTCTTCATTAATCTAAAGTATTTCAAATCAATTAACTATCTTTCTTAGTTTAGAGTCAAAGATGACTTCTTAGAGATGACATATTTCAATCTATAAATATTTTAAGTATGGAGAATTGCAAACGTGGTTGTGGGCACCAATACTCAACATCGATTTTGAAGCAAAAAATATATATATAATCTGGGACTAAGAGAAAATGTAAAGATCTTAAAGTGGTTTTCTATTTTCATATCTTCGTGACGTCTCTTTTTAGAAAATCAGACTGATTTAATTGAACTGGTTTTTACATAATAGGATTGTAATTGTTTTAATTAGTTTGGACTGCTATAAGGAAGGAAGAACAGTAAACTAAATTACTTCCGAGATCAGCAGTATCTTAGGTTTTGGAGGCTGGAAATCATGTCAGATGCCAACACACTCCAGTTCTGGTGAGGTTCAGGCTTAAGGATTACTGATTGCTTGGCAAAACTTCCCATGATCGAGAGATGGTTAGAGAATTCTCTATATTCCTTTGAAAGTAGCAATGGTACCACTTGTAATCTCACTGAGCTCATACCAAATTACCTCCCTAAATTCATACTTTCTAATACCATTGGAGTGTAAAGATTTCAACACGTAAAGCAGAAACAGTAAGTCTATTGCACATATGTATCTGTTTACAAAATAAACATGACATTAGATTTAATGTAAGCCTGCATTTATTACTTAGCACATTTAAGAAAGCAGCTGGCTTATTTTAGTAAAATAGTCTATAATGCACGAGGTGTGATAAGCTTAGGAATTTCAGTGAGTGTTCTCCATCCTGGAAATTGTAAAGCTGAGAGAGAAAGGGGAGGAAACAAAACAACCCTGAAACATCAGATGAACCTCGAGTCCTGTCACTTGGTGGGTCAGCTTCTTGGTTATCATAATGTCAAACAGTGGTTCTGCTTTCATCAATTAATAAGTATAAAAATTTGGTGTTTCCTAATGCAAATGAAACATACATCTTCCAATTCATGTTGCATAATAAGGTTATTGAATTAAATTAGAAAATCCCATGCAAGGATTTAAGAAAGATTTCTTCTTTCAGGAAGCAGAGCACTAGTCTCTCAAAAGTCAATCAGAAATCTGGAATCCAGGATTGTCGCATTTCCATGGTTTACAAAAAAAAAACTCAGATTGCTCAGTTCCTCTGCTCTCACCATCCCAACTTAATTGAAGTCTGTCATGCATACTTTGACTTGTTCCCATGCCCTGATTTATATCCTTGTTCTTGAAGAACGAGAAGTTTCCCCAGAGTCCTATAACAACTTTCTTTCCAACAAACAAACAAACAAACAAACAAACAACTTCTACAGACTATTTGAACTGAGACTGAGGACAAAGGGAATGAATAGGAAAAAGGGATGACTTAGAAAGCAAATATGATGAAGGTACACTGAATATGTATATGGAAATATACCAAAACACATCATTTATAAAATTTAATTAGTATAATAACATTTTCACATTTTAAAAAAATTTAAAGGCAACTTGCTTAATATTATGTGTGGCTTCATAACAAATCTTTAAATTTGGCATTCTGTCTTTAATTTGACTTAGGACATAGTTGACATTTGAATAAATGCTGTCTAGGACCCTCATGAAGACCAAGCTCTACAACTGCTACATATGAGCAGGGAGGCCTACATCCAATTTGTGTGTGATCTTTCATCGGTCAACGGTCCAGGTTAATTGA
Organism: Rattus norvegicus; assembly: GCF_021556685.1. Classification (NCBI taxonomy): domain Eukaryota; kingdom Metazoa; phylum Chordata; class Mammalia; order Rodentia; family Muridae; genus Rattus; species Rattus norvegicus. The sequence goes on from NC_141549.1 coordinate 37,582,375, forward strand.
TGACTCTGTTGGGATTCTTCTTTTTTTTTCTTTTTTTTTTCTTTTTTTTTTTTATTAACTTGAGTATTTCTTATATACATTTCGAGTGTTATTCCCTTTCCCGGTTTCCGGGCAAACATCCCCTTCCACCTCCCCTTCCTTATGGGTGTTCCCCTCCTAACCCTCCCCCCATTGCCACCCTCCCCCCAACAGTCTAGTTCACTGGGGGTTCAGTCTTAGCAGGACCCAGGGCTTCCCCTTCCACTGGTGCTCTTACTAGGATATTCATAGCTACCTATGAGGTCAGAGTCCAGGGTCAGTCCATGTATAGTCTTTAGGTAGTGGCTTAGTCCCTGGAAGCTCTGGTTGCTTGGCATTGTTGTACATATGGGGTCTCGAGCACCTTGAAGCTCTTCCAGTTCTTTCTCTGATTCCTTCAACGGGGGTTCTATTCTCAGTTCAGTGGTTTGCTGCTGGCATTCGCCTCTGTATTTGCTGTATTCTGGCTGTGTCTCTCAGGAGCGATCTACATCCTGCTCCTGTCGGCCTGCACTTCTTTGCTTCATCCATCTTGTCTAATTGGGTGGCTGTATATGTATAGGCCACAGGTGGGGCAGGCTCTGAATGGGTGTTCCTTCAGTCTCTGTTTTAATCTTTGCCTCTCTCTTCCCTGCCAAGGGTGTTCTTGTTCCCCTTTTAAAAAAGGAGTGAAGCATTCACATTTTGATCATCCGTCTTGAGTTTCATTTGTTCTAGACATCTAGGGTAATTCAAGCATTTGGGCTAATAGCCACTTATCAATGAGTGCATACCATGCATGTCTTTCTGTGATTGTGTTAGCTCACTCAGAATGATATTTTCCAGTTCCAACCATTTGCCTACGAATTTCATAAAGTCGTTGTTTTTGATAGCTGAGTAATATTCCATTGTGTAGATGTACCACATTTTCTGTATCCATTCCTCTATTGAAGGGCATCTGGGTTCTTTCCAGCTTCTGGCTATTATAAATAAGGCTGCGATGAACATAGTGGAGCGCGTGTCTCTTTTATATGTTGGGGCATCTTTAGGGTATATGCCCAAGAGAGGTATAGCTGGATCCTCAGGTAGTTCAATGTCCAATTTTCTGAGGAACCTCCAGACTGATTTCCAGAATGGTTGTACCAGTCTGCAATCCCACCAACAATGGAGGAGTGTTCCTCTTTCTCCGCATCCTCGCCAGCATCTGCTGTCACCTGAGTTTTTGATCTTAGCTGTTCTCACTGGTGTGAGGTGAAATCTCAGGGTTGTTTTGATTTGCATTTCCCTTATGACTAAAGATGTTGAACATTTCTTTAGGTGTTTCTCAGCCTTTCGGCATTCCTCAGCTGTGAATTCTTTGTTTAGCTCTGAACCCCATTTTTAATAGGGTTATTTGTCTCCCTGCGGTCTAACTTCTTGAGTTCTTTGTATATTTTGGATATAAGGCTTCTATCAGTTAGAGGATTGGTAAAGATCTTTTCCCAATCTGTTGGTTGCCATTTTGTCCTAACCACAGTGTCCTTTGCCTTACAGAAGCTTTGCAGTTTTATGAGATCCCATTTGTCGATTCTTGATCTTAGAGCGTAAGCCATTGGTGTTTTGTTTAGGAAATTTTTTCCAGTGTCCATGTGTTCCAGATGCCTCCCTAGTTTTTCTTCTATGAGTTTGAGTGTGTCTGGTTTGATGTGGAGGTTCTTGATCCACTTGGACTTAAGCTTTGTACAGGGTGACAAGCATGGATCGATCTGCATTCTTCTACATGTTGACCTCCAGTTGAACCAGCACCATTTGCTAAAAATGCTATCTTTTTTCCATTGGATGGTTTTGGCTCCTTTGTCAAAAATCAAGTGACCATAGGTGTGTGGGTTCATTTCTGGGACTTCAATTCTATTCCATTGGTCTATCTGTCTGTCTCTGTACCAATACCATGCAGTTTTTATCACTATTGCTCTGTAATACTGCTTGAGTTCAGGGATAGTGATTCCCCCTGAAGTCCTTTTATTGTTGAGGATAGCTTTAGCTATCCTGGGTTTTTTGTTATTCCAGATGAATTTGCAAATTGTTCTGTCTAACTCTTTGAAGAATTGGATTGGTATTTTGATGGGGATTGCATTGAATCTGTAGATCGCTTTTGGTAAAATGGCCATTTTTACTATATTAATCCTGCCAATCCATGAGCATGGGAGATCTTTCCATCTTCTGAGGTGTTCTTCAATTTCTTTCTTCAGTGTCTTGAAGTTCTTATTGTACAGATCTTTTACTTGCTTGGTTAAAGTCACACCGAGGTACTTTATATTATTTGGGTGTATTATGAAGGGTGTCGTTTCCCTAATTTCTTTCTCTGCTTGTTTCTCTTTTGTGTAGAGGAAGGCTACTGATTTATCTGAGTTAATTTTATACCCAGCCACTTTGCTGAAGTTGTTTATCAGCTTTAGTAGTTCTCTGGTGGAACTTTTGGGATCACTTAAATATACTATCATATCATCTGCAAATAGTGATATTTTGACCTCTTTTCCGATCTGTATCCCCTTGACCTCCTTTTGTTGTCTGATTGCTCTGGCTAGAACTTCAAGAACTATATTGAATAGGTAGGGAGAGAGTGGGCAGCTTTGTCTAGTCCCTGATTTTAGTGGGATTGCTTCAAGTTTCTCTCTATTTAGTTTAATGTTAGCAACTGGTGTGCTGTATATGGCTTTTACTATGTTTAGGTATGGGCCTTGAATTCCTATTCTTTCCAGGACTTTTTTCATGAAGGGGTGTTGAATTTTGTCAAATGCTTTCTCAGCATCTAATGAAATGATCATGTGGTTCTGTTCTTTCAGTTTGTTTATATAATGGATCACGTTGATGATTTTCCGTATATTAAACCATCCCTGCATGCCTGGGATGAAGCCTACTTGATCATGGTGGATGATTGTTTTGATGTGCTCTTGGATTCGGTTTGCCAAAATTTTATTGAGTATTTTTGCGTCGATATTCATAAGGGAAATTGGTCTGAAGTTCTCTTTCTTTGTTGTGTCTTTGTGTGGTTTAGGTATAAGAGTAATTGTGGCTTCATAGAAGGAATTCGGTAGTGCTCCATCTGTTTCAATTTTGTGGAATATTTTGGATAATATTGGTATGAGGTCTTCTATGAAGGTCTGATAGAATTCTGCACTAAACCCGTCTGGACCTGGGCTCTTTTTGGTTGGGAGACCTTTAATGACTGCTTCTATTTCCTTAGGAGTTATGGGGTTGTTTAACTGGTTTATCTGTTCCTGATTTAACTTCAGTACCTGGTATCTGTCTAGGAAATTGTCCATTTCCTGCAGATTTTCAAGTTTTGTTGAATATAGGCTTTTATAGTAAGATCTGATGATTTTTTTAATTTCCTCTGAATCTGTAGTTATGTCTCCCTTTTCATTTCTGATTTTGTTAATTTGGACACACTCTCTGTGTCCTCTCGTTAGTCTGGCTAAGGGTTGATCTATCTTGTTGATTTTCTCAAAGAACAAACTTTTGGTTCTGTTAATTCTTTCTATGGTCCTTTTTGTTTCTACTTGGTTAATTTCAGCTCTGTGTTTGATTATTTCCTGCCTTCTACTCCTCCTGGGTGTATTTGCTTCTTTTTGTTCTAGAGCTTTTAGGTGTGCTGTCAAGCTGCTGACATATGCTCTTTCCTGTTTCTTTCTGCAGGCACTCAGCGCTACGAATTTTCCTCTTAGCACAGCTTTCATTGTGTCCCATAAGTTTGGATATGTTGTACCTTCATTTTCATTAAATTCTAAAAAGTTTTTAATTTCTTTCTTTATTTCTTCCTTGACCAGGTTATCATTGAGTAGAGCATTGTTCAATTTCCACGTATATGTGGTCATTCTTCCCTTATTGTTATTGAAGGCCAGTTTTAGGCCGTGGTGGTCCGATAGCACGCATGGGATTATTTCTACCTTTCTTTACCTGTTGAGGCCCGTTTTTTGACCAATTATATGGTCAATTTTGGAGAAAGTACCATGAGGAGCTGAGAAGAAGGTATATCCTTTTGCTTTAGGATAGAATGTTCTATAAATATCCGTTAAGTCCATTTGGCTCATGACTTCTCTTAATCTGTCTACGTCTCTGTTTAATTTCTGTTTCCATGATCTGTCCATTGATGAGAGTGGGGTGTTGAAATCTCCCACTATTATTGTGTGAGGTACAATGTGTGTTTTGAGCTTTCGTAAGGTTTCTTTTACGTATGTAGGTGCCCTTGTATTTGGGACATAGATATTTAGGCTTGAGAGTTCATCTTGGTGGATTTTTCCTTTGATGAATATCAAGTGTCCTTCCTTATCTTTTTTGATGACTTTTAGTTGAAAATTGATTTTATCTGATATTAGAATGGCTACTCCAGCTTGCTTCTTCCGACCATTTGCTTGGAAAGTTGTTTTCCAGCCTTTCACTCTGAGGTAGTGTCTGTTTTTGTATCTGAGGTGTGTTTCCTGTAGGCAGCAGAATGCAGGGTCCTCGTTGCGTATCCAGTTTGTTAATCTATGTCCTTTTATTGGGGAGTTGAGGCCATTGATGTTGAGAGATATTAAGGAATAGTGATTACTGCTTCCTGTTATATTCATATTTGGATGTGAGGTCATGTTTGTGTGCTTTTCTTCTCTTTGTTTTGTTGCCAAGACGATTAGTTTCTTGCTTCTTCTAGGGTATAGCTTGCCTCCTTATGTTGGGCTTTACCATTTATTATCCTTTGTAGTGCTGGATTTGTAGAAAGATATTGTGTAAATTTGGTTTTGTCATGGAATATCTTGGTTTCTCCATCTATGTTAATTGAGAGTTTTGCAGGATACAGTAACCTGGGCTGGCATTTGTGTTCTCTTAGTGTCTGTCATCATCAATGCAGGATCTTCTGGCCTTCATAGTTTCTGGCGAGAAGTCTGGTGTGATTCTGATAGGTCTGCCTTTATATGTTACTTGACCTTTTTCCCTTACTGCTTTTAATATTCTTTCTTTATTTTGTGCGTTTGGTGTTTTGACTATTATGTGACGGGAGGTGTTTCTTTTCTGGTCCAATCTATTTGGGGTTCTGTAGGCTTCTTGTATGCCTATGGGTATCTCTTTTTTTAGGTTAGGGAAGTTTTCTTCTATGATTTTGTTGAAGATATTTACTGGTCCTTTGAGCTGGGAGTCTTCACTCTCTTCTATACCTATTATCCTTAGGTTTGATCTTCTCATTGAGTCCTGGATTTCCTGTATGTTTTGGACCAGTAGCTTTTTTCGCTTTACATTATCTTTGACAGTTGAGTCAATGATTTCTATGGAATCTTCTGCTCCTGAGATTCTCTCTTCCATCTCCTGTATTCTGTTGGTGAAGCTCGTATCTACAACTCCTTGTCTCTTCTTTTGGTTTTTTATATCCAGGGTTGTTTCCATGTGTTCTTTCTTGATTGCTTCTATTTCCATTTTTAATTCCTTCAACTGTTTGATTGTGTTTTCCTGGAATTCTTTCAGGGATTTTTGTGACTCCTCTCTATGGGCTTCTACTTGTTTATTTATGATTTCCTGGAATTCTTTCAGGGATTTTTGTGACTCCTCTCTATGGGCTTCTACTTGTTTAATTATGTTTTCCTGGAATTCTTTCAGGCATTTTTGTGATTCCTCTCTGTAGGCTTCTACTTGTTCTCTAAGGGAGTTCTTCACGTCTTTCTTGAAGTCCTCCAGCATCATGATCAAATATGATTTTGAAACTAGATCTTGCTTTTCTGGTGTGTTTGGATATTCCATGTTTGTTTTGGTGGGAGAATTGGGCTCCGATGGTGCCATGTAGTCTTGGTTTCTGTTGCTTGGGTTCCTGTGCTTGCCTCTCGCCATCAGATTATCTCTAGTGTTACTTTGTTCTGCTATTTCTGACAGTGGCTAGACTGCCCTATAAGCCTGTGTGTCAGGAGTGCTGTAGACCTGTTTTCCTCTCTTTCAGTCAGTTATGGGGACAGAGTGTTCTGCTTTCCGGCGTGTGGTTTTTCCTCTCTACAGGTCTTCAGCTGTTCCTGTGGGCCTGTGTCTTGAGTTCACCAGACAGGTCACTTGCAGCAGAAAAGTTGGTCTTACCTGTGGTCCCGAGGCTCAAGTTCGCTTGCGGGGTGCTGCCCTCGAGCTCTCTGCGGCGGCAGCAACCAGGAAGATCTGCGCTGCAGTTTCCTGGGAGCTTCAGTGCACCAGGGTTCCAGATGGCGTTTGGTGTTTTCCTCTGGCGTCTGAGATGTGTGTGCAGAGTGCAGTCTCTTCTGGTTTCCCAGGCGTGTCTGCCTCTCTGAGGGTGTAGCTCTCCCTCCCACAGGATTTGGGTGCAGAGAACTGTTTATCTGGTCTGATTCCTTCAGGTTCTGGCGGTGTCTCAGACACAGCGGTCCTGCAGCTCCTGGGCCCTCCCTCACGGGAACCCAGAGGCCTTATACAGTTTCCTCTTGGGCCAGGGATGTGGGCAGGGGTGGGCTGTATTGGTGGTCTCTTCCGCTCTGCAGCCTCAGGAGTGCCCACCTGACCAGGCGGTTGGGTCTCTGTCTCAAGTTGTCTGGGAGCAGAGAGCTGCTGTGGGCCGGGATCCGCGGGTGTGGGTCTCCCGGTAAACACAGGAGGTGCCAGGTCCTAGAGGAATTCTGCCTCTGTGTGTCCCGAGATCACCAAGCAGGTCTCTTGCAGCAGAAAAGTTGGTCTTACCTGTGGTCCCGAGGCTCAAGTTTGCTCGCGGGTTGCTGCCCAAGAGCTCTCCTCGGCGGCAGCAACCAGGAAGCTCTGTTGGGATTCTTGTGGAGTTCATATCCCCTTCCAGGGCCGCAATCCTTCCTCCTATTCTTCCATAAGAGTCCCCAAGCTCCATCCACTGTTTGGCTATGGGTGTCTGTGTCTATCTGAATCAGCTGCTAGAACAGGGGCTAGCCCCAAAACTGTTGCCTGTACGTGGGTTTGTTCATCTACCTCGGCTGCTTCTTCTGGCCTCAATGGAAGAGGTAACACTTAGCCTTGAAGAGACTTGAAGTACCAGGGTGGGGAGAGACCAACGGGGACCCCACCCACTCTGAGGAAAAGAGGGTAGAGTGAGGGAAGGATTGTAGGAGGGGATGACCTGACCTGGAGGGAAGCAGTAAGAGGGTAGTAAAGTGAATCAGTTAAAAAAAAATGCTGTCTGATCTTGACTCAGCTTATACTACTAACATCCCACTAACTCTAACTCTGAAGTGATTTTATTTATTTACTCTTCTTATTTCCTCAAAGTCTTTGATTTCGGAGTTTTAGTTTTAGCCTTTTCGCCTTTTATTTCTCCTTGCCTAACTTCTATTTTCAATATTAGAAATATATCATCCGTCTGGATTCGAAATATCTGACCCCATCCTTTATACTTAGCACACTGTTTAATTTTCACTTTGTCCAACAGATATTTGAAATCTATTGTACAAAATTCTCAAAGAATTGCTAAGATTAGACAAAGAGTGAAAACAAAAATAACAAGTGACCATATATTAGAGAGAAAACTTTATATTTTAATCACAAAATAATTTCCAGATTTACCTCTTATGTTGTAGGTATGAGAAATTTAGTCTCTGTCGATGTAAGGTAATTGGAGCTCTATATAGGTCTGGATGTCAAGTAGTAAGAAAGTATTGCCATGGAATGTGGACATCTGCCCAGATGTCTTCATTACTTCCCTGTCTGTGGTTTGTGTTCCACTGTGTATCTATGGAATCTCCTGTTTCCTCTTGTTTCTTCAAGTTTTTTTTCTTACTCCTCAGTGACTGTGGCTCCCTATTCACACAGCAGGCATTGCCCATCCTGCTGTGATTTATGCCTTCCATTCCCTATAACCTGTGGACAGGAGTTGATATCTAGCCAATGATCTTGAATACAAAGATGACTCTGGTTGAAAGGTAAAATGAAATCCAGGACTGGCCTTAGATCTGCTGCCCAGAAGTCTTAAATAACTTTGTCCTTTTATTAAGAAATTAACTACATTTTTATCTAGAGACTAATTTTGCTTTTATTCAGAAAATAATCCCCATGTTTTGAGTCGTTCCAGAATATGAGTTTCTTAACTCAAGAAATTTGGTATAACATTTGAAATGTAAATACTCAAAATATCCAATAAAAAAAAAAACCAAGAAAGACAGAAAAAATGTATAGATATTTGAAGAAAAAAAAGAAATTTGGTAACATGAACTCCTTTTTCCAATGTCTGCAGAGGGAAAATATCACATCTTCATTAAGTTTAACAAAGCCATGTCAATGAAAATACACTAAGACAATTGCCCCAGTTAGTGTATTAAATACAAATCTATTGAATTATATTTTCTAATAGACATAACTATAGTTTTACAAATCTCTAACAAATGAAATCCTACTATAGTTTCTGGCTTTAAGATGATTCATAAGTACGAAAGGCAGATGGGCAGGGATGTGAGGAAATAGCAATGAAAAAGTAAACACAAATCATTTTAGTGAGGTTGAGCACACAGAGAGAATAATCACCATTCATTTAATATAGAAAAAATCATTTCATTGAAGTTCCTTTAAAGGAAATTCTACTTCTTTTCTTATTTTTTATTCTTTATTAACCTTACTTTCATTATTGAGATTTCTCTGCATCTGACCCTTTCAACTCCTTGTTGGGCCTCTCAGATCGCAACCATATTTGGCTCCTGTCTGTAAGCACAACAAAGCATTAGTAATAATGTCAGGCCTTGGAGCCAAGTCTGGGTCAGAGTGTTTGACCATGGGATGGCAACCTCATCTCCACTTGATGCCCCGTCTTTCTGCTGGAGACAGACTCTACAGGTTCCCTTTCCCCACTGTAGGGCATTGCATCTAAAGTTCTTCCCTTGAGTCCTGAGGGTCTTTAACTTCCCAGGTCTCAGGTACATTTTAGAGGTTCCTCCTACCTCCTTCCTCTTGAAGTTGCCTGTTTCCTTTCTTTCTGCTGACCCTCAGGGCTTCACTCTTCTTTTCCCCCAATACCTGATCATGTTCCCCTTTTCCCCTCCTTGTACCCTCCTCCATCCAGGTTCTTCCCTCCCTCCCCCCCCCACTTGATTGCTTTCTTCTTGGCCCCAAGTGGGATTAAGGTATCCTCACTTGAGATCTTTGGTTTGTTAATCTTCTTGAGTTCTGTGGATTGTATCCTGAATGTTCTGTACATTTTTGGCTAACATCTGTTTATTAGTGAGTACACACAATGCATGCCATTTTGAATCTGAGTTGGATATTTTAGTCAATTAACATATCAATAAGATTTTTGTTAAGGCTTGAAACTTAAGCAATTCATTTGAAACTAACTCATGTGTTTGGGAAGTTGGTCCCTAGTAAGTGATAAATTTAGGAAAGATTGTGAAAATCTTAAAAAAATATATATATATTTTAAAATGAAAGAAAGAAAGAGAAATAAAAAGAAAAAGGTGCCTAAAGTGGCCTCAAGTTTGCAATCATCTGACGAGCCTACCAAAGTTTGATCATGTCATACTCCATGATCAGAGCTCTTTTTATTTGATATATATATATATATATATATATATATATATATATATGCTTTTCCAACACTAACCAACTGCTATTTTATTCTTCACTCTTAGACATACATTTCAGAGTTAGCTAATGGCCAACCAAAGCAAAGATTGTGTTTTTCAATCTGGTTTTACAAGTATGATTATATGACTCAAGTCAATGGTATACGTGCCAAGTTTCATGAATGACTCTTGAGAAATTATTGTACTTATTTAAATATTCATTCTTCCTATGGGCTTGAATGAAGATATGCTATACCTTAAAAGGTATTTTTCAAGTGCTAATGTGGATTAATATGTCCACATTTCTTATAAACACTGCCTCTACTTATAAGAATAATAAGTTTCTATTTTCCACCATGATTACTTCAAATGCTTTAGATCATAGCACACAGTTAATCTTAAATACTAATATAAACATAAAAATAATTAGTATGCATGTATTTTAAGTTACTTTATGGTTTGAATTATATTACTCAATAATTTAGATACTTTAGAATATGATAGTCTAATACTTAGGAAATTGACTTTAAAGATTGCTCTATGTTTTTGGCCAATTCTGGTTACATAATTATAAGCAGAGTAGCCAAGTCTACCAAGAAAAAAATCAGTCTAAACAGAAAGAAAGAAAATAACAAACAAACAAAAAACCACACAAACATATAAATGCAAATTTTATTATCTCAGATGATGGAATGAGATGAGAACCATACCCAAGGTGTATAATACCCAGATTGGCTGAGACCAGACACTTCCTTTTCTCTTCTAGCTATCTCTAGGCTGAGGCCTGGAATCTTTTATCCTCCATTCAATTTAATCTATGTCTAGAATTTTTTAGTGTATGAGACTTATTGACTAATAAATTCACCCTTTCTAGTTCTTTCTAAACTCTGGCTGGCTGGTTCAACCCAGCTGTTTTGGCCCAAATGCTGTATGATTCAAACTGGCTTCTCATTAAGTTGCTCTGCTTGGCCTCATACTAACTTTGGCAATCTGTTCTAATCTTCTGGCTCCTTTTCATTTTCTGGATCATTCTGTTCTCATCTGTGTCTAGCTTGTTCTCTCTTTAACCTGTCTGTAAAACTGTCCCAGTAGACATGCCATCTCTTTCCTATCTCTTTTCTCATTGGAGTTGGATGCAGTCTACCTTTGACTCATTTTTTTTTCTATTTTTCTCTGATTTGTCACTTTGTCTGACTCTCAATTAGACATCAATTTCAAACATGGCTGCTTCCTTCTACAAACTAACTTTAGCTACATTATTTGGAATTAAATGTGTGTACTAAGGGTGTGTCATAGAGATAAAAGATCTGTCATTCTAGCCTGATCACAGAGACCTAGAATGTTTTTGGTTGTGATCCTGTGCCAGAACAGTCCTGTTAATGGATTAAAATTCCTCTGCACTAAAACCCCAAGGCAAAACATGTCAAATGTTAAATTCCTGACCTCCAGTATATTAGAAAATGGTCATATGATGAGTTCATATTAAAGTTGAGCAAGTCTCTATTTCAATGTGACTAGAGTCAAATTCCCATGGGCCCCGAATCTGAAAGAACCTGGAAAAATACTGCCCCAACAGTTCAGAGAAATTATCTCTTTGATCGTCCTGGACTTTAAACTACCATCCTGCAGAACTCTAGCACAATATGTTTCTATTGTTCTATACCCCACATTGAGGTACTTTAAGGACGGAGGCCTAGAAAACCTATAGAGTCATTTTTTTTGTCCCTCTCGTAATTTATCATGATAATGCAATGTTACAGACTAAAAATAAAACCAATTTATTTCATCATTATTATGTAAATGTGCATGAATAAAGTAGTGAACAATTACATTAAAATACTTAAAGCTAAATTATTGTGCAGCTGTAGATACGTTCTTAATTGGTATTTAATGCTTTTTCTTAACTATTTCTTCCCTTAAGAAGAAACTAGCATGCACCCTTTAGTATGACACCAGTTACAATGCCTTCATTCTTACACATAATAATCTGGGAGATTGTTGCATCATAATGCAAAGGAAATTAAGGAGGTTTGTGCTCCTATGCATTCTACCTGCAGATTAATGGCATGATGGAAACATGATATATTTGGCACTTGAGATGCCAGAACTCACTCCACCTCAAAGAATTCACACACCTCATTTCAATGAAAAAATGTATTTTGTAAGAATCATATTGTCAATAAAATTCGCCAGGATGAACAATCAACATGAGCTGTCATAGGAGACCTACAGGATGTCCCACTTCTTATTGGTCTCAAAGTTGACATGGTAATGAAGCAGGAACCATTAACTGTGTTATAAATATTCCAGTGTTTAATTCTCCACAGCATAGTTGTTCTTAAACTCTGAATGTAAATTTTAAATTACTCTAAAATTACTATGCTACCGAAAAAAAGATTTATTTCTAAGCCAGGTGTCATCCTTGGTATGTTTAGATTCATTTTCTGTGATTCCGTTAAATATATTTTGCTGGATATATTCAAATACATCTTTATTTCTATGCATGTAGCAAATTCAGTATGTTATTTTATAGTATATTCCAGAAAGCATTTGCATTTCTTTCCATGGTGATAATTTATGCTATACCTGATGAAACTTTTTCTTGGCTTCTGCTTGAAGTCATAGCTGAACTTTGGTTTAAGGTAAACAGAAACATTTATAATTTTTCTGTTCTCACCTTATATTGTCAATGAAACTTTTAGATTTAATTATACGTCAGATGGTTATGATCATAAAATACCACTTTTAATTTAATTTCTATTAAATTATTCTTGATGAAAATAATATTTGTGCAAGATGTTAAGGTCATAAACTCAGTGAATCTCTAATTAAGAATGGAAGGGACTTACATTTAGAAAGGACAGGATATATAGGATTAGTTGAAAGAAAGAAAAGGATGGGAGAAATGTAATTATAATTATATATATAATTATAATTATTAATTAAATTATTATAGTTAATTATAATAATTTAATTAATAATATGCAATCTCAAAATTTTCAACAAAAAGGTGACTTTACTTCTACTTTTCCTTTTAATTCCCTGAACTAGTTTACTATGGTTATCAGATCACAGTATCAAGAAGGAAAGTAGCATTCAAAACAAGAGTGCATTGTGTCACAGTTCTGGAAGTCTCAAAAAGTAGTGTTATCAAGGCCATGTCTCCCTAAGTGGTGAGATGATGAGATTACCTGGAGTCCAGACCTTCCCTGGTATTTAACAGTTTCTTGTTTCCATGTGCTACTATCCTTTCATGTACCTTGATGTTAATCCTTGTTTGTTTGTTCTTTTTTTTTGTTTTGGATTTTTTGTTTGTTTGTTTTTTGTTTTGTTTGCTTTGTTGTTTTGTTTTTTTCATGATGACAGTAGCCATACTGTGAGAATACCTACAGTATTATGGTATGTATTATGAGGTTCTTCTGTAAAGATGCCATCAGCAAATAAAGCCCCATTACATGGCAATAGCTGCTAGAACTTCTCCATTTTGCCATTAAGGACATAATTCAAGATATTCTACTACCTGGACTTGACATGATCAAAATGTTTAATTATGGATGTGTGAGTAAATTATGAATAGCAATATTATTAGTCCATATCGAAGTCATGAACCCTAATACAAGTGTTATTAATTTAGCAAAATTAGTGTATGTGCTGAAGGTACGATTCGATTTTAACATGTAAGATGGAAATACTTTAGAATGCATGAGAAAATTCAGGAAAACTAATTAATTTGACTCATTTTCTTTTGCCCTATATTTATTTTTTTATTGAAAAATTTTTTCATACACTATATTCCAAACATGATTTCTCCTTTACCAATTTAGCCCAGATCCTCCTCACCCCTTCACCCTCTCAAATCCATATATATTTTTGTTCAAAAAATTTAAGAAGGCAACCAGATTCCTTCTTGATCACTGGAAAATTATTGTATTAACCCTTAATCAACTCACAAAAATGAACTCCATACATTGGCATCTAGTGCATTATTTTTGTTCCATGTGGCATTGGCATAAAATTGAATTCTCTACAATTCCTTTAAATAGATTAACATAAGTGTGTGCATCAAATAGATCTAGATAAAACTGTATCGTCAGGTCTTAGTATATAATAGTTTGCTTTATTTTACAAGGATATCTAGAAACAAAAGTGACAGAATATATCTCTTGGCATATCTCTTGATCTTAAAATCCTACAGAAATTTCAAACATCTGTTGTTCTGTTCATCCTTCTGATAAGTCCTGAGGAAGAAATGAGACATTTATTTTTATATTCCTTAATCTTAATGGACAATCTTAGGCGATCAGAGTGAGAAAAGCAAGCTTCATCATCAAAAATCTATAGGGCAGGTCATGAATTCCCTCTGTCTTTCTTGAAATAGACTTGGAGAAGGACATTCTTTGGCTTTCACATGGCCAAAGATAGAACAACATGCATATAGGGGACTTGGTAGGTTAAGAGAGAGAAATCCAAATTTTTCACAGTTGACGAGAAGATGGTATGTAAATGATAAGGTCCTGGACAAAAACTCAAGGGTCGAACATCATGGGACATGATTGAACAAAATTCTTGGAAACAAATATAAAGTGAAGTTATGTTTCAATAATTATAGTTTTACTTTTAATTATTTCATTGTGTATATTGAAGTAAATATGCATGTACCAGTGTGTATGAATGTGTTTTTAAGCATATGAAGGCTAAAAGACAATCCTGATTATAGCTGCTCAGAAAGTACAAGCAAATTATCCTAACACAAGGTCTCTCAGTGATTGAAGTTGACCAAGAGGTTAGCTTGGCTGCTCAGTAAACCCCAGGACTCTCTCTGCATTGTGAATACAAGTTTACATCACAAGAATTGGCATTTTATATAGTTTTGAGCATTTGACTCCAGTCCTACCCCTTGGAAAGCAAAGACTATCAAGTGAGCTATCTTCTCAGCTTCATTTCAGTTATTCAAATATCAAAAGAACAGAAGGCTTTTTATATGATGGAAGGAAATATAGAAATATTGATTATATGAATAAGTAGAAAAATTAGGTTCCGGAATTTTTTGAAATTTCTGATTAATATAAGGCTGTTTGGCAAAGCTTCTCAGTAGCTCATCATGAAAACACACATGGCTCTGAAGATTGCTAATGAGGCATGTTCGGTGGAACAGATTTTCATATTCTAATAATCCCAGTTAGCATGATGTTATAAAAACTGTGCCCATTCTAATTTAGAACAAATTCTTAGTGAAAGACAATGCAATATGATATTTTTCCATGATTGTGCTCAAGTATTGAATAGGAAATGAAAAACAGAACAATGTAAATCTATTTAAATCATGCAACATTAGTACTATACATTAAAATGATACACTATTTATCTACAATAGTCATTATCTTGATTACTTACAATATGTTGGCATTGTTGCAGTTCTTTATATGAATCCAATACTTGGGTAATCTTAAGCATCATAATTGGGTATCATTTACAGTTAGTAAAATTCAGAAATGAGCATTAAAATTTCAACTAAATCACAGGTCCCAGGGAAATATAGCTTAAAAAAAATAGAAGACCCTTCCACTAATACAAAGATAAGTGACCTTGAGGTACACTTAATTATAATTTTTAATATTATGAAAAACAATCCTCATTATGAAAGCTGTAATTTAGAATTATAATGGCTAATTTTGCTAACTATTTTTCATAACAAGGAGAATATTACTTTCATGAACTGCAACATTCTTCTAGCCACATCGTTTTTACATACAACCATAAGGAAAGTATACAGTAATTATTTTGTTTTCTTCTGTTGTTACAGAATCCTGTAACAAAATAATTTATTAGAGAAGGGTTTACTTTAGCTTACAGTTTAATATTAGTGTTCATCATTGCAGGAAATTTAAGGTGGCAGTAGTTATTCTATATCCAAAATCAAGATGCAAGGGACTAGGAGTTTTACCTCAAGCCCAGGTTTTCCTTTTATATAGCTTAGCATTCTAGGCCAGGGAATGGTGCCACCCACAGTGGGCTTGGCTTCACATTTCAGTTAACATAACCAAGAAAATTCTCCACAGTCATGTCCAGACCCTATCTAATATGTCCTCCTAGATCTTTTCAAGTTGACAACTGAAATTAACTTTTCCACAAGTTAATTACAGTTATAATTCATTAAAATTCAACCAATATCCATATGAACTTCCAAGGGACTACAAATTTCTACCTCATCTCATGTCTTGAGTGCTTTCTTTCTTTTCATCCTTGCTCTGCATCCCTAGTTATCTAATCACAGCAAAATTTTCAGTTGCCCTCAGTAGAATGAGACATAACTCTATTTCTCTACTTAAAAGACTGTGTGTAGAAAACCAATTGGTATACTCTTCTCTAGGGACCACTGTTTCTCTAACTCTCAGAATTCCTTAGTTGCCTGTAATTCTTTGTCTAGACTTGAGGAATCATGAATTTGTCCTGAAAACACATATATGTGTAACATCATATAGACTGTGCTGGATAGGCTGTGCTGGATATATTTACACCTTTGGGAAAATTATGCATATGTAAACACACACAAATCCAAAAATGGTAATGGATTTTACAGAGGAAGGGTACATAGGAAACTTGGGAGAAAGAAAGGGAAACTAAAACTGGTGTAATTATATTGTA
Source organism: Rattus norvegicus (assembly GCF_021556685.1). NCBI lineage: Eukaryota > Metazoa > Chordata > Mammalia > Rodentia > Muridae > Rattus > Rattus norvegicus. The sequence continues at coordinate 37,598,532 of NC_141549.1, forward strand.
ATCTCAAAAATTACTATTTTATAGCATGGTTTTCTCAATGTTTACTTTCATTCATTCCAAATTTCCTGGGCCCATTCTCCAACAAGTCTAAGGGACGCTTTCATTCTCCAGAAACTGCCTAAGGCATGGCTACAAATTACTCTCTTTGTTGAGGTTCAAAATGAAAATAAAATGTGTATTTTTAGTCTTTCCTTTAAGAGAGAGGCCGCCTTGTCAAAATGCCATTGGTTGAAATACACTACAGCAGATATTGAATCAGAACTTCAGAACACATTTCATTTTAAGCCATAAATCAACTACCTCCCAATTCTAAGTGAGGTTCAGAGTATGTCAAGCATGAATCAGCGACAGTCACAGAGCAGAATACCTGTCCCATCAGGACAGAAAGCCCTTACATTACTGTTTTCTTAAGGCCCTGGTTTTGGCACAGCTAAAAGACAAAAGGAGAGTTAAAAATGTTTTATCTGCTGTGATAAGGCAGAAAAAACACCTCTAAAATTACCCACTATATCACTACAATGAAGAAAAGTCATGATAATGCACTAAGTTTAGCATCCTGTAAAGTACTGTGTTAATAACCATGCTGCTTTTGTACAAACAGAATTATTTGACCTCTTTCTTTCATTTTTATAATTTAGAAAGATAATGAATCAGGCAGAACTAATTTTAAATGGAAAAAAGAATGATTAAAAGATACATTAATTTCCCACACAACTTTTGATGTTGAAAATATCCACTACAAGCTGCTACCAATTAGGCTTCATGAGAGAAAGACACATCAGCAGAAAGAAAGATCCCTTGCTCAGTTGCAAAAAGTTCCAAACTTATCTTTATATTCTTGCATTCATAAAATTCCAATACCACAGAATATTTTTCCATAGAAAGCTTTCTATGTGAATCAAAGAAATAGAATTGTTTATGTTTTTTCTCTTCATGTTACCCACGCTAGCCTCTAACATAATGTAGTCCCAATATCCTTGAAATTCTGATCCTCTGTCTCTTCGCCCAAGTACTAGTTAGACAAGTGTGTGTCACCAGGCCTAGATCCCCTACTGCTCACTACTGTGTGTACTACAGGAAACTTTGCAATGCCAAGTTACATACACTTTTACTTCGCAGTTACAATATGGAGATCTACTATGCATACCACTAAACCATGTAATTTCTAATTGAAATTAGTCACTGGGTATCATGCACAATCTCATTGGCAAGCCACCTTGTAGTCTCAGAATACTTAGATAGACTATCATTTTCTAACACTGCATGATACTTGACCTCATTCTCTTTAGCTACCTTTGTCCCTACTGATTCGCTATGCTCTGTTTCGTATCCTTGAAGGTGCTAACATTTAGTCATTTTGACTCTCAAGTTTCTGCTTTGTCCTTTTCCATGCTGGATACTTTATTGTCTCTTATCAGAAAATTTCAGAATCCAGAGTTCCTTGAACAGAAAAACTGGGTCCAAATTTAAATAATGATATAATTTAATAATATATTCATGTATTTTAAATAAAATAGGGGATCTTAAGTGTTGAGTAATCTTGTTAGCCCTTGATTGCCACTACCCCTGATGATCTGTTTCATTCCTGATACTCTCATAGTAAGTAGAAAGACAGACCTGATTCCTGCAAGTTGTCCTCTCATCTACACATATATACCATGGATGGTTTACAAATTACTCATAAATTAATACATAAGTGTAAACATGTGTATTCTAGTTTATATCTCTGATTACTTTTATAAAATTGTGAGTTTAAGTTTATTTCCAGATAGATATTTTGGTGAACCATGATTTTCCCACAATTCTTCTTCCTGAAGAATTACCAAACTATCTTTTCTCCTTATTTATCTAATTAAATTAGCAAATATCACTAAGCTGTCTCCATATGGTGGGCCATTTGCTAAGAATGTGCAGCTACAGAAAGGGGCATTACTAGTTAGTGTTTTCCAAACCACGTACAAACTATGAATGCTACATATCCAAGGCACTAGTCACATGAATGCAACTTTTCAGTGCCTCACCTGACTCAGATCTAGTGAGTTCTAATTAACATTTAAGTCAGCTACTTAAACCGTAGGCCTTTATGATTCTGCCTCCCAGGGCACTTGGTCAGGATGCTCTCCAATATAGATATTGCCTCACAGTTATCATTACACTAAAACACAGTTACTTTGTGAAAATAACTAAATGTTTCCTCCAAGTAGGTCTCTCCAGAAACTGGGCAATGTATCCTAAGCGTGTTTACTGCTTATCTCTTGCCTTAAACAGTCACACACTGGGTTAGGAGACATTGAGACTGATAGTCAAATGAATGTCTTCATCCCCCAGGAATTATGTGTGTGCCTTTTCTCACCCTGCTCCCTCTGCAGCATTGTGTGTTGAACAGTGGTGGGTGGGAGAGGGGGTGGATAATTAGCACAAGGAATTGGACAATAGGTCACCTAAAGGGTAGGTAAGCCAATTAATTGGAACTGTGGGAACCATTGTATGTTTGAATTCTGAACTATGCTGAAGTGGGCACAAAATAATAAGACATAAAAAATGATAAAACATGAGGTGGCAAGAAAGTCAGACGGAAGCACAATTGGAGAGGGCGAGGCAGAAATGAAAGGCCAGTCCTCTGGGAGCAGATTACTTACAGAACTCAGCAAAGAGTAAGCAGAGTGAGCATAAGAAATGACTGGCAAAATGTTGGGAAAGCTTCATTCTTCCCCAGCGACAATGAAAGAATAATAGTCATGTTTGTTGCTTGGGAATAGAAAAACTGTCAATAGTGCAAAAGCCTCTGCTGAAATGATTAGCATTCTTACAATAAATTTACCAGTACATGTGGATTCTGTTTGAACGAATAACACAATGTCTGTACTTAACATTTTACACTCTCAAATGAGCAGTTTTTAATATTCAGAAACAATCTATAGGACTTAAATTAGTCCTCTTTACAAATGCAGTCATTCTTGCAAAGCAAGAAGCCTATGATTTCTCCATTGGTAACATTCTGAGTAGAAAGGAAACTGACCCCAAGGAGACAGAATCCAATGCCCTGCTCTCATTAGCACAGTTTGAAATTCGCTTTCCCAGGCGCTAATTATAAGTACAAGGAGGATGTTTTACTCTTCCAGGCTGTTGTCATTGTTGATTTTTGCTCTGGAGATGGGCTCCGGACAGCTTTAAACTTGCTAGTCAGCTCAAGGGGTCCTTGGTTTTCATTGTCGTCTTTGCATTGTTTTGTTCTGCTTTGTTCTGTTTTTCCCCAAACATACCAGATGCTAAGACTAGAGTCATGAACTCGCATGTTTGGATTCTGCTCTAGTTTTATGACTGGAACATAAACCATGAAATCCTGTGTTTTTAAAAAAGTAAACCAAATATGTTAACCAAAAATAAAAGAGGAATATAATGGCACTGTTGATGTATATAAAAATTTATTGGTTGTGTGTGTGTGTGTGTGTGTGTGTGTGTGTGCATGCACATGTGCTCATGAGAGAGAGAGAGAGAGAGAGAAAGAGAGAGGGAGGGAGAGAGGGAGGGGTGCTGGATAAGCATGTAGTGCATGGGTGTGTACATGTTCCATTGCTTGTGTCTGTATGCAGGTGAATGTGTGTATATGCACATGTAAATTAGGGATCCAGGCTTTAAGCCTTCGTCAATTGTTTCCCTATTGTTTACTATTATCATTATCATTGTTATTGTTATTACTATTATTGGTAGTAGTAGTAGTAATAGTAGTAGTAGTAGTAGTAGTAGTATCATCATTTTATAACTAGCACAAATATTAATGATTCAGCTTGCTGGTTATTAAACTTCAGGGGTTCTCTCATCAATGACCCTCAGTGCTGAGCTAACAAATAGTGTCAGCTACCTGTGACAGTTACCATGAGTGGTAGGGATCAGATCTCAGTTCTTCAAGCTTGCATGACTGAGCCAGCTCCTTTGGTCATCTACACTGATTTAAAAAACAAAAAACTTGCTTATAATAAAATTAAATAATATAAGCTATAATAATTAAATGCCACATGCTCAATGTTTTCCCTTGGCCAGTTATATAAACAAACACCATACTAGATACAGCGACTACCTTCATGTTGTTTATAATTGATTTGAGAAGCGACTTAACAAACAGTGGAAACAAATACTCCGAGGCAGTCAGCATCTATGTACATCTATGATTTTTCAGCTTGCATACAATATAAATCCTGTAAATTCATAGAGAAAAGGAGATCAATGGGAACTTTATTGATCAGAAGAAGACAAGTAACAATATTGAACTATGTTTAATTTGGGTAGGTGGCAGTGAGATAGATGAACTAAAAAAATGATCGCATTTGTTGTGCAGGAGATGCTAATTCTTCAAAATCAGGTGGCAGTTAACAATAAAAATTAAATAGAAGCTATAAATACAAGTTAAAATATAACAACTCTGAATAGAGTCCACACAGATACAAGGAGAGACAGAAAGAAACACAGAGAGGACAGCAGTTAAGATGATAAAAAGAGGTTCTAAGAGAGATCAAGATTTGGAACTTGACCTATCACCAGCCTTCCCCTAAACTTGTCCATGAACAATGTGCTTTTCTTTCTAGTGCTGTCAGGTCCTTCTGCCCCCACTGAGAACCAATAAACAGAGAGTTACCTGTCACCGAAGAAAATTAAACTCTCGAGCAACTGCTCTATAAGGTGGTAGGTTAAAGTGTATATACAGTAAATGAATTCTTCAAGGCTCTGGAAATATGTTTCACCTACACCATCTTCTCTTCCTGTCTTCTTTCCCACTACAGGGACAAAAATGCTTTCCTGTTTCCCAACTGTAGTAGTTGGTTTCAGCTATCACCTGCGGGAGTATTAGTTGAGATCAGGCAAGCCTGTAGTCACATCTCAGAGGAATTGTCTTCATAATTGATGTGGGTGACATGATCCTTAGACAGTGGCCATAGGCTGCTTCCCTGATATTTGTAGGAGATAGATTTTTTACTGGTTATTTTATTTATTTACGTTTCAAATGTTAACCCCTCCCAGTTCCCCTCCACAAACTCTCTATTCCATGCCCCTCCCCCTGCTTCTATGAGGGAGCTTCCACCCCCACCTACCCATTCCAGCCTCCCTGCCCTGGCATTCCCCTACTGTGGCATCAAGTCTTCACAGGATCAAGGGGCTCCCCTTTCATTGATGCCATACAAGGCCATTGTCTGCTACATATGCAGCTGAAGCTATGGGTCCCTCATGTGTACTCTTTGGTTGCTGGTTTAGGAGATATAATTTTATAGCAGACATCCCATCGCTGGCCCTTATAATTGCTTTGCCTCAGTTTCTTGAGACTTAGGGGCAGTAGTCGAGTCTTAGATATATCGGTTGTCTACATTTTGGTTAGCTGTGGTTTGCTGTTATTATCTCCATCTGATGCAAAGTGAAGTTCCTTTGAAGATGCCTGACAGCTCCAGCCATTCATTGTCATAGTGCTAGGTGTCCTGAACACAGTTACTCTTTGAGTCTCTGTTTCTTTATTTATATATTTACTTAATTACTATGTATTTAGTTTCCTTTAGTAACCAGAAATAAGCACTGGATTCCCCAATGTTGCAGTTAGAGATAATTATGAGCTGACTGCTGTGTGTCCTGAAATCCGAGACTGGGTCCCCTGAAAGAGCAATAAATGTCCTTACTTCAGAGCCTTCTATTCAGATATTGTAGGAATAAGTTTGCGTAAGTATGCCACACTTGAATACTGTTTAGCCTACAGTTCAAGTTTGAATTTTAGCATATCTTTCTTATCTCCTTTATACGATAATAAGCCTCTGAGAACCAAAAACCTCAAGGACACCTTTCGAGCTCACTGACACACTTGGGAGTCCATCTTGGCCCCTGTCCAGCCCCTTCCCTTTCTTTCTGAAGTACACATATGTTACAAAATTATCAGTGTCTGGAGTTAAATCCTGTTCTACCAAATTCTGGTAAATTCTTATCATATCATTCTTATACAAATCACAGTTTTCTTAAATATAGTGATAAAATCAACATTGAGGATTTAGATAATGATTATTGTGATATCTATGTTTTATTTCCTTAAGCCAACTGTCTAGAATATCACAGAAATGTTCAAATGTTGTTCAACCCAGGTAACTTCAGAAGACAATACTTTTATTGACCTAGCTAAATAAAAAAGTCTGTTTTATTTAAGAAGTTTTATTTCATATTCTTTGCAGTTAGTTCTCAGTAGATGTGATGCCCTCTATAATACCAGATTATAATCTTTATTTTACACCAAAATGGCCCTTAGCTACCAAAGTTTCCTGCATATGCTTTTCATTTTATTCTAGGGCTACCATACGATTGCCCAAGCAGGGGAAGATCTCTCTGATATACTGATAATTCACCAATAGAAATGTTGGTTCTGATTATTATCATGTTCCAAGTGTCCATTTATGTCTGCTACATGCCTTTGCTACTTTAATCTTAAAAATTATTCAGTTATCACTGGGGATAAAACCAAATCTTCTTATGTTTATATTAATGATGAACAGAGTTTCAAAGATCTTAAGTTGTATGACCAATGTTGTGCTGCATATGTAGACAATGTTTGAAATTTAAATACATGCATAGATGTTGATACAGTTAAAGTAACAGCTATATGTCTTAGGTATTAGTGATACCTAGGAAGAACAAGAGTTGACAAAAGCCTACTGCTCATATTCAGAAAAGTGTAATTGAACCATTTATTAATGAACTAAGCTTAGCTGTTTAATTTAAAAGTAAGATGTAAATTATAAAATTACCACTTACTTTGTATGGTCCAGCAAGAAATTCTCCTAATGAAGGACTAGATGGTAGGGTATGTTTGTTTTCATTTCAATTAAATTGAGGTTTTCCCATATCAGTTACTGTAACCGAGGCACCCTATTCCCCTATAATCTTATTGAGAAACCTATTTTCTTGATTCTTCTAGATTTTGTCAATTTGATAATGAATAGCAAGAGCAAGATCATATGATATTTTATTTGGGAAGGGAGAAAGACAATAATTTTTTCATTTGGTATGATCTTTTCTTCCCTCCAGATTATCGCAACTAAGAATTTTCTCCTTCAATCCCTTTTTTAACTTCTCCATTCTCAGTTCATTGGTTGGCTGTGAGCATCTGCTTTAGAGAAAGGATTGGAGGGGTTGAAGGGGTTTGCAACCTCATAAGAACAACAATACCAACCAAGCAGAGCTTTCAGAGACTAAACCACCATCCAAAGAGTACACATGGACAGACCCATGGCTCCAGCTGCATATGCAGCAGAGGATGGCCTTGTTGGGCATCAATGGGAGGAGAAGCCCTTGGTCCTGCCAAGAGTTGATGCCCCAGTGTAGGAGAATGTCAGGGCAGGGAGGTGGGAAGGGGTGGGTGGGTTGGTGAGGGAATACCCTCATGTAAGAAGGGGGAGGGAATGGGCTGGAGGGTTTATGGATGGGAAACCGGGAAAGGGGATAACATTTGACATGTAAATAAAAATTCAAGAAAAAAGAAAAAGAAAAAGAAAGAATTTTGCTCTTTCAATGGTTGAATGATACTTTTTAAATGTGATTATAATTGATTTTTCAAAATTTTCCTACAATGTAGGTATGTTATATTTATTCCTAAATCCACCCACACTCTTTCTGATTTTTCCCACCTCTTTACTTGCTCCCAACTTTGTTTCTTCTTTCCCCTCCTCCCTCTGGCCCTCTTCTTTATCTGCCTTCCTCCCCTATGGAGTCAAGTTCTGTTCCTCAAATACTCACAGATGTGGAGTAGTCCAATAGATAATGTGGCAATCAATAGGTTGCATCCTTAAAGATGACTGACTCTGTTGCCGGAGTAGCCAGACCAAAAGTTCTCAGTTAGTGGTAGAGAATTGAGAGCCCCTTCCCTTTTCAAGCTGGAACTTTGATCACCTTAATCAAGTATGGACATTCACAACTGCTGTGACTTTGTCTGCTCAGTAGTATTTTCATTTCCAGCAGACACGATTTTGCTCTGAACTTCTCCAAACTGTGCTGTGTACAGTCTTTCCTCTTCAGTAGCGACCTGTGTTCCTTGTGGGAACTAGTGATATAAATGGCCATTTTAACTGCTGTCCTTTATGCAACACATTTTCTTTATTCCTTCATAGGTTGGTGGGCACTTAGAACTTTTTCCCCATTTTTAATCTATTGTGGTATGAAGATAAATCATACTACGGGTATTTCTTTGAGTAAATTTTCTTTCCAGGTACATCTCTTAGTTGGATAACAAATAGCATGATAGTTTTAGTTTTAAGCTTTTAAGACATCACAAAGTTGTTTGCCAAAATGGACATACTAATTCATATCAATACAAATAATGTGTTATCCACATGCTTATCTATAAATACCTTTTGTCTTATTGCTAGTACATATTTTTCCTAGAGAGATGTCTCAAAAATATAGAAAACTAGGGCCTGCACCAAGTTTTTCTCTTTACTACATAATATGCTGTGGCATGTTCTCATGCACAGGTACAGACAAGCATACACCCATACACACAACAAGTAAGAATATTAGAAGACACCAGTAGAAAAAAATAAACTATAATCTTTAAGAAATGCAAAGAAAAATGGAATGTGGATAAGTGATCACCTACAGATCTTAGAATGGTAATTGTATTTTTCAAGATATATATCATTACTGATAGTTTGAAAAATAGGCTATGGAGTGAAATTAGCAATGAGATAAAAGTTAGTTGTGATGATGCAGTGGAGATTTTGAGTACAAAAGAAAGGCCATTGGCAAACGGAGTCATAAGGCCAGGAGCTATCAACAATTGGCAACAGACGTGTGTAGCTTTTCTGATAAAGTTTTCAAATTTCACTTTCTGAATTCCAATTTCCTGGTACTGTTGGCACATCATGAATTGCATGCAACAAAAGATATTTGAAAAGAAAACACCATACAGGTTTTCACTGTATGATCTCTCTTCTTCCTTTCACTATGGATTTTGGTGAGGCTCAGACAGGAAAGATCTAGAGTACTGAATGCTCTTTAATACATTACAAGTTGATCAGGTATGGGAGTAGATAAAGGAGATGTACAGAGGGTCAGGAAATTGAACAGAGGTGTGTAGCAATGGGGGATGGGAAACTGGTGGTAGCCACCAGAAGTCCTAGATGCTAGGAAAGCAAAAGTCTCCCAGAACCCAATGGGGATGACATTTGCTAAATATCCAACAAAGGGTAGAGAGAACCCGTAGAGGCCATATCGAGAGGTTAGGCATGCCTCCCACTTGAAGCATGGGGCCACCCACACTTATCAAAAATTTTGACAGAATTGCTCCTGTCTAAAGGAAATATAGGAACAAAGAATGGATCAGAGACTGAAGGAAAGGCCATCCAGAGACTGCCCCACTTAAGGATCCATTCCATATGCAGCCACCAAACCCAGACACTATTGCTGATGCCAAGAAGTGCATGCTGACAGGAGTCTGATATAGCTGCCTCCTGAGAGGCTCTGGCAGAGTCTGACAAATACAATACTGATGCTCACAGCCAACCATCAAACTGAACATGGAGACCCTAATGGAAGAGTTAGGGAATGGACTAAAGGAGCTGAAGGATTTTGCAACCCCACAAAAAGAACAACATCAATCAACCAGATTCCCCCAGAGCTCCCAGGAATTAAACCAACAACCAAAGAGTACACATGGAGGGACGCATGGCTCCAACTACATATGTAGCAGAGGATGGCCTTACATGGAATCAATGGAAGGGAAGGAAGACCCTTGGTCCTGCTGAGGCTCAGTGCCTAAGTGTAGAAGAATGCTAGGGTGGTGAGGCAGGAGTGGGTAGGTAGGTAAGTAAGAACCCTCTTAGAAGCTGGGATATGGGGATAGGATAGGGGATTTGCTGAGGGGAGACCAGAAAAGTGGATGACATTTGAAATGTAATTAGGTAAAATAGCCAATAAAAAGAAAAAAAGAATGTTTCTTTTATCTACAAGCAGTAGATTAGTATATATTGTGTATTACCTAGTATGTATGTATGTATGTATATATATATGTGTGTGTATGTATTATATATTATATTTAATAAATAAATTTAAAGGATTAAATGCTGAGATCTTTTTGGAAACATTATCTGGCAACCTTACTAAAGTATTAAGCAATTGCTTTACAAATGAATGCCTATTCCTGGTTACTCGTGTTAAAATAAAACTGCAAATATGCTGAAATTTCCTTACCAATTTTTCCTTTGAAGTTTAAATCTGATGACAATATGCTTTCTCACATTTACTTTTATTTTATTAGTACAAGTGCTTACAGCCCTATTCATGCTTATATGAAAAGTAAACTCCAAGGTAAAAATAATGTATATGAAACAATAATGACTGGGATGTAATTAGCTCAGGCCACTTTAAATTACCAATAACTATAATTTCAGGTGAGGCTTACTGGCTTACATCTTTTTACAATAATGAATTGGCAAGATTTCTAATTCAGCCATAACGTATCCATCTACTACATTGATCCTACATCTGAGGTTCAAAGAATATCACCATGGCGCTGAAATGAAGGGATGTATGCTGTAAAGTTGTGTCTTCCAGAAATCAGGAAAGCTACAACAGTGAATTCTTAGTATCATGACCACCTCAACAAGTCCTGAGCAAAAATTACATCAATAGACTTGATAAGAGAATAAGAGCATCTTATAGGTCCTCACTCACGAAAAAAGAACTGCAAGTAACCAAGGAATACTGAAGGCAGCATAAATAGTCTTTCCAAAGGAAGACATCCTTAATTGGTTCTCCAATACTAGATGGTCATCATAAATCATATATTACAGAACAGGTTGGTTTTATTTTTATGGGATACACGTGCACACACAAACACATCCACAAACACACACACACACACACACACACACACACACACACGGGGAGAGAGAGAGAGAGAGAGAGAGAGAGAGAGAGAGAGAGAGAGAGAGAGAGAGAGAGAGAGAGCAAAATAAATGAGAAGTGATGAATTTGACAGAAGATTGAAGCACAATATATAGCAGCCAGAGGATGGAGAAAAGGAAAACAAGTCATATGATTATACTTTAATTTCAATAAATTTAAATTTAGTTTATCTAGTCTGGCTGATAGATAATTTGGTAAAATTCTTGCCTTGGGCTACCAGAATCCCTGTTAAAATCAGCTAAGTGTGCTGGAGAACTTTAGGATCTCAATATGAGATAACAAGTCTCCTCAGCTTGGGAGATTGACCACTCAAAGTGGCCTTGTCTGAGAAACCTTAACAGAAATATATAAATACCACTTGCTCATTCCCTTACAAGTAAGTACATAATTCATGGCTGACCAGTTGTTATTAGATGATAGGCTTTATCCCAGGGGCTGGCTCTCTCTTCCCCTCTCAGCAGTCCTAGTTGCCTATAGTCATTTAATTTGGCATAGGACCCATAATGTTTCTTCCTTCCTTGTTTGCCTATCTATTTGTGTTGCCATTGTTTAGCCTTGTCTGGACAACAATAGTCACGTGTGTGTTCATGTGTGTGTTTACAACTGCACACACACACACACACACACACACACACACACACACACACAGCAAGTGCTTGAAATCTTTGTATATTTGCATAAGAATCCTCTTTATAAAGTAATGGTATCAGTTTTGTCATTGGATCACTGAATGACCAAGTCACAAATGAAATTGGATCTTCCTTGATGTTTTGCTCATCATCTCACGAACTGAAATTGCGCTGAGTTTCTTCTCTGAGTCCTTTGTTGAAGACTCAGGTAGAGCATGTGGACAGAAAAAGGGGAGCAGTAGAGGGGAAAACAAATCAGAACTATGAAGTGTCTTACTCTGAAAAAGAGAAATGTGATGTCAGACACTCACAAGGCATAAAAAAGGCATAAAAAAGAAAACAGTATTCTTAATGTGCATATATGTTGAGGAAATTGATGGCAAATACTCATTTGCTCTTTTGGCCAGAATTCTGTTTGAGTCACTACATGCCCGTACTGTATTCTATAGAAGCCAGGAGTGTTTATGCAACCCTTTGCCAAATATTCATCAACTGTTTGAATCATAAAATGTAGAGTTTCCTTCACAAACTATATGCTACAGATGCTTTACATATGTTTTGCTTTTAAAAAGGCAATGGTAAGTCAGTGTTTGTAGGATTTAGCAGCTGTTAAACTTGAGAAGCTATGGAGAAGCCACTAAGGTAAAAAGCAAGATAGGAAACATCATGATAAAAATATTGATTATGCTTCAAGTAGTTGAGGTATCCATTTTAAAGCTGAGAGAGGGGAGATAATTACTCTGTGCAGAAAATTACTTGTAGTCAGAAAAATACTTTTAAATTATCCAGTTAATTTAAAAATATAGATATCTATCTTGATACTCAGTTCATATTGTACCAGTCTTTTATTTATCTTGTTAAGGAATAATCGAGGTTCCATATTTGGATCCCTGACATTTTTTCCCAGAAAGTTATATATTTATGGTATCTACACAACTTTAAAAAAGTAGAAAAATCAGACAAGTTTTGTATTCATATTGGAGAAAGTGGCATATATCAAATTAATTGAGAGAAATTCTATGAGCAAAATCTCCCACTGAAAGAAATCTATTTTTGGGAAGAGGATATTATAGAGGTTCTGTCTATAAGCCTATTATTCTAAAGAATTGATTTATTATGTACTACCTTCCATAATGACTTAGGTCTAGTTGGCACTGTTTTCATATATCCATAGCAATGAGAATAAAGTACATCCGAATAAGAAAAAAATTGCAATCCTTTCTCTAGTCTGGTTGCAATATTGCCATATTGACAAGTAAAGGAAGCTCACACTAGCTTTTCCAGCAATGATTTTTGAGTAAGTCATCACCATGAAAGTTTGTAGCACAGCATTTGCACAGACCAGGTGTGATGTGGACGTCAAGTCATTTTCTGCTTCTCACATACAGTATGTTTTGCAAACACTTACCACACTTGGAAAAGTCCAAGAACAAATGTACTAAGTGTCTTCCAATATTTTGACAGCTAGCATATAGTACCCAACTGTTAATACCAGTGGGTCCCAGAGGGGAAAAAATGAATCATTTAAAATTAATTTTTAAAGTAATGTATTATTATTATCACTAAAGTTATAAGAACACAAAAGTACTCTAAAGGGAATATCAAAGCCTCTGTGTTCCTGGTCTCCTTGATCTTGAAATCTATGCATGATCAATATTAATGTCCTTGGTGTCAATTTCCAACCTGTTATTTTTCCTTTTAACTATATCCATTGCAAATTCTTCCATAATAACTTAAATTTCAGAAAAATGTAAATAAGGCCAAACTTTAGATAAAGGTGATTATTTTACATGATAATAATTTCAGCATAACGATAGCTATATTATTGAGTTTCATGATCACTAAAATTTTTTTTTATTTTATTTCTTATATACATTTCGAGTGTTATTCCCTTTCCCGGTTTCCGGGCAAACATCTCCCTAACCCCTAACCCTCCCCTTCTATTTGGGTGTTCCCCTCCCCATCCTTCCCCCATTGCCGCCCTCCCCCCAACAATCTAGTTCACTGGGAGTTCAATCTTAGCAGGACCCAGGGCTTCCCCTTCCACTGGTGCTCTTACTAGGATATTCATTGCTACCTATGAGGTCAGAGTCCAGGGTCAGTCCATGTATAGTCTTTAGGTAGTGGCTTAGTCCCTGGAAGCTCTGGTTGCTTGGCATTGTTGTACATATGGGGTCTCGAGCCCCTTCAAGCTCTTCCAGTTCTTTCTCTGATTCCTTCAACGGGGGTCCTGTTCTCAGTTCAGTGGTTTGCTGCTGGCATTCGCCTCTGTATTTGCTGTATTCTGGCTGTGTCTCTCAGGAGCGATCTACATCCGGCTCCTGTCGGCCTGCACTTCTTTGCTTCATCCATCTTGTCTAATTGGATGGCTGTATATGTATGGGCCACATGTGGGGCAGGCTCTGAATGGGTGTTCCTTCTATGTGTGTTTTAATCTTTGCCTCTCTATTCTCTGCCAAGGGTATTCTTGTTCCCCTTTTAAAGAAGGAGTGAAGCATTCACATTTTGATCACTAAAATTTAATAAGAGTTTTGATATTAGCTTCATCCCTTCATATTATAATACTACTGTCTCTAAGTGACCTCATGTATTTCTTATTAAGGAAAAATTCATATTTTGATTTTCCCTAAATGTCTCTCTCATTAGCCGTTCCTGTGTCTGAAGCCTTTCTCCTGCTCAGTATTTTGTTGTGAATGTTACAACAAAGTGATTCACTGATTTAAAGCAACTCACTTTCACCACTAGTCAATCTGTAGATTGTAATCAAATTCTGGAGGCCACTGACTTAGTCATGTTTTGTGCTTTGCAAAGTAAAGCCATTGAGGAGTCCTGTCCTCCAGAAGTTCACCAGAGACATCATAATCTATCATCTACTAAAGCCACTACCAGAGGCATGCATCCATAGTCATCAAAGAGGAAATATCAGGGCCAGAGAAACTGGTGTTCTTGGAATCTAGGTGTTTCATCAATTTCAGTTCTCTTTAAGATTTGTTTATGCTATTTTAATCTGTGTCTCTGTGTACACACATACATGTGACCTTGAAGCCCAAAATAAGGAATCTGATGCCCTGTGAAAATTGTGTACTAGAATCTGAAGTAAAAGCCTCTGAAAGAGCAAAGGTTGATCTTCACCACAGAGTCATATGTGTCCACTGCCATTTTGTAACTTGCCCACTGCTGCTCAGCCATGATGAATGATGATGGAGAGATGATTTTAGTCATCCTGTTATTATTTTGGACATGGTTATCTTGATTTCTGTATGCATGTCTCGGGGGAAAAATCAAAGGGAAGAAGAAAGTTTAAAAGAACCATTTTTCATTGAACTTCATTGGAAAGTTTCAGCGACTTATGAGAGAGGTGTTGTAGAGGGACAAAATCTAAGTCTTTTAGTCACGATGTCAGAAATAATAGGTTATTTGTGGTTCATTTTGTGTTGAGTGAATATTGAACTTATTTAAACAGCACTTATGAGAATTTCCTCGGGAATACACCAATTAAAAACAGATTAGAGATGCTGCATATGTAGCAGAGGATGTGCCTTGTCAGGCATCAATGGGAGGAGAGGCCCTTGGTCTTGACAAGGCTCCATGCCCCAGTGTAGGGGACTGTCAGGGTAGAGATGGAGTGGGAGGGAGTATGTGGTGAGTGACCACCCTCATAGAGTGGGGGGTGGGATAGTGGGTTTCTGGAGTGGAAACAGGGAAAGGGGATAATATTTTAAATGTAAATAAAAAAATCCAATAAAAGAAGTGGCCACTTTCTCCCCACATATCAGCTCACTGCTAATCCTCTCCCACTGAGGCTAGGGAAGGTGGTCCATTTAGGGGAGCAGAATCTACAGGCAGGCATGACAGAGGCTCAGGGATAGCCCTGTTGCGCTTGTTGGGGAACCTCAGAAAGACCACAGGAGTAAAGTTTTATGAGGCATACTACATTTTGAGTTGTTAGATTTTAAAACTTTGTCTCTGTGGGAGAATTTTTCAGATATGGACAAAAAAGGAAAATGAACTAAGCCTGCAAAGGTACTACTTATGACACCTTAAGTTGATACCTTCAAGTGACCCTATACAATCATACATTTGTATGATAATTTCTCTTTAAGAAAAATATGTAAGTTAACATTAAAATAGAAACAAAAGTAAACAATAGAAGCAAAACATAAACATGGATTTTTTGGATATTTTATTTATTTACATCTCAAATGTTATTCCCTTTCCCAGTTTCCCTTCCACAAACCCCCTATGCTACCCCCTCCTCCTGCTTCGATGAGAGTGCTCACCCACCCACCCACCCACTCCCACCTACATTCCCCTACACTGGGACAACTAGCCTTCACAGGACCAAGGGCCTCTCCTCCCATTGATGCCAGATAAGGCCATCCTCTGGTACATATGTAGCTGGAGCTATGGATTCCTCTATGTTTACTCCCTGGGGTACAGAGTTATCTCTAGTAAACATTTCTAATACACGAGCATCAATGCTTTTCTCTAAGTAGGTGCAGAGATGGCTCAACTGTTAAGGGCATTGGTTGCTCTTCCACAGGACTTCCAGGACTGACAACCATCTGTAACTCCAGTCTCAGGGATTTCAATGATTTCCGTTGGCCTCCTAGAACAGTGCACACAAGTGGCACACAGATATGCATGTAGGCAAAACAGACATATACATACAAATACATTAAATAAAAAACCTCATATTCCTTAAAAATTATGGTTCAAGATGCAGTGCTTATAAGTAAGCATCTTAGAACTGTATGTGGGAAAAATGGATGGTCAGGAACAAGTATATCTTAAATAATATCGGAAGTGATATTGATATACTTTCTTCTAGTGAAAATACTGAAGAAAAATCCATATACCATATAGGGCTTAATTGGTTTTCTTATATCATGCTTAGTTAGCTACAGGATATTGTTCCTCAAACTTGTGACATATTTCTATAAGACTGAAAGTTTAGTTTCAGAAATCTGTCAGATTAGATGAGTATAAAATACTCTGGACACTCTGACGTATATGTGGCAAACACACATCTCTTGACCATTCCAACAAGTAAAGAGTTTTTCAAACTAGACACATAGTAGGACCTGATAATTATATTTAATATATCGTATGTCAGATGCCAAATAGTTTCAAATGGTTTTCATTCCTAGAAAAGTATGAAAACTTTGGATACAACTGAATTTTTAACTTAAAGTGAACCTAGTTAAGAAAAACATGCTATTTCTGGGGAGATTATCTCTATGCAATTAAAAAAAATCACACTTTCATTCTTAGTGGATATTTTCTTTATTTATATTTATATTTCTATATATTATTTATATTTCTAATGCTATCCTCTTTCCCTTCTGGAAAGCCCCTATGCCATCTGCCCTCTCCCTGCTTATATGAGGGTGATCCCCCACCCACCCACTCACTCCCTCCTGCCTCCCAGCACTGGTATTATGCTATACTGGGGCATCTAGCCCTCGCAGGACAAAGGACCTCTCCTCCCTTTGATGCCAGACAAGGCCATCATCTGCTACTCATGCAGTTGGAGCCATGGGTATCTCCAAGTATTCTCTTTGGTTGGTGGTTTAGTCCCAGAAAGCTCTGGGGTGAGTGGTTGATATTGTTCTTTCTATGGATTGCAAACCCCTTCAGGCCTTTCTCTAATTCCTCCATTGGGACACAGTTCTCAGTTAAATGGTTGGCTGTGAGCATCTGACTCTGTATTTGCCAGGTTCTTGCAGAGTCTCTCAGGAGAGAGCTATATAGCCTCCTGTCAGCATGTACATCTTGGCATCCTCAATAGTATTTAGTTTTGTGACTGTATATGGGATGGATCTCCAGGTGAGAAATCTCTGGATAGCCTTTCCCTCAGTCTCTGCTCCACATTTTGTCTCTATTTCTTCCTGTGAGTATTGTGTTCCCACTTCCAAGAAGGACTGAAGCTTCCACACTTTGATTTTAATTCTCCTTGAGCTTAATGTGGTCTTTGGATTGTATCTTCATTGTTCAGAACTTTGAGCTAATATCCATCTATCAGTGAGTGCATACCATGTGAGTTCTTTTGTGATTCAGTTACTTCACTCAGATGATACTTTCTAGTTGCATCCATTTGCCAAAGAATTTCAGGAAGTTATTACTTTTAATATCTGAGTAATACTCCATTGTATAAATGCACTATATTTTCTGTGTCCATTCCTCTGTTGAAGGACATCTGGGTTTTTTCCAGCTTCTGGCTATTTTAAATAAGGCTGCTATGAACATAGTGAAGCGTATGTCCTTGTTATATATTGGAGCATCTTTTGGTTATATGCCAAGAAGTGGTATAAGTGAGTCTTCAAGTAGTACTGTCTAATTTTTCGAGGACCCTCCAGACTGATTTCCATAGTGTATGTACCAGCTGGGCAATCCCACAAACAACAGAAGAGTATTCTTCTTTCTCCACACCCTTGCCAGCATTTACTGTCACCTGAGTTTTTGATCTAAGCCATTCTGACTGGTCTGAGGTAGAACCTCAGAGTTGTTTTGATTTACATTTCTCTAATGACTAAAGATGTTAAACATGAGGTAGAACCTCAGAGTTGTTTTGATTTACATTTCTCTAATGACTAAAGATGTTAAACATTTTTTAAAATGCTTTGTGGTCATTCCATATTTCTCAATTGAGGATTCTTTGTTAAGCACTGTAGCCCCCTTTTTTAAAGGGGTTATTTGATTCTCTGGAGTATAACTTCTTGAATTCTTTGTATTTATTAGATATTAACTCTCTATCAAATGTAGGGTTGGTAAAGATCTTTTCCAAATCTATTGGTTGTGATTTTGTCCTATTGACAGTGTACTTTGCCTTACAAAACCTTTGCAATATTATGAGGTCCCATTTGTGGATTCTTGATCTTAGAGCATAAGCCATTGGTGTTCTATTCAGGAAATTTCCCTCTATGTCATGTGTTCAAGGCTCTTCCCAAATTTCTTTTCTATTAGTTTGAGTGTACCTGGTGTGGTGTGGAGGTCCCTGATCCACTTGGACTTGAGCTTTGTACAAGGTGATAAGAATGTATTGATTTGCATTCTTCTACATGATGACTGCTAGTTGAACCATCACCATTTGTTGAAAATGCTATCTTTTTCTCACTGGATGGTTTTAGCTCCTTTGTCAAAGTTCAAGTGACCATATTGTGGTTCATTTCTGGATCTTCAATTCTATTCCACTGATCTTTCTGCCTGTCTCTATACCAATACCATAGAGTTTTTAACTATTTTTCTGTAATACAGCATGAAATCAGAAACGGTGATTCCTCAAAGTTCTTTTATTGTTGATAATAGTTTTGGCTACCCTGGAGTTTTTGTTTTTTTTCTTCTCAGTTCTTTGATTTCTTTCATCAGAGACTTGAAATTCTTGTTATACAGAACTTTCACTTGTTTGGATAGAGTCACACCACTGTATTTTGTATAATTTGTGACTGATGTGAGGGGTGTTGATTCCATAAATTCTTTCTCAGCATGTTTACCCTTTAAGTACAGGAAGGCTACTGATTTGAGTTAATTTTGTTTTTTCATCTTTATTAACATGAGTATTTATTTACATTTCGATTGTTATTCCCCTTCCTGGTTTACGGGCCAACATCACCCTAGCCCCTCCCCCTCCCCGTCTATATCGGAGTTCCCCTCCCCATCCTCCCCACATTATTCCACTCCCAAAAAAATCGTGTTCACTGGGAATCCAGACATGGCATGGCCAAGGTTTTCCCCTTCCATTGGTGCTCTTACTAGGCTATCCATTGCTACCTATGAGGTTGGAGCCCAGGGACACTCCATGTATAGACTTTGGGTAGTGGCTTAGTCCCTGGAAGCTCTGGTTGGTTGGCATTGTTTCATATGGGGTCTCGAGCCTCTTCAAACTCTTTCAGTCCTTTCTCTGATTCCTTCTACGGGGGTCCCATTCTCAGTTCAGTGGTTTGCTGCTGGCATTCGCCTATGTATTTGCTGTATTCTGGCTGTGTCTCTCAGGAGAGATCTACATACCATTCCAGGAGGCCTGTACTTCTTTACTTCATCCACCTTATCTAACTGGGTGGCTGTATATGTATGGGCCACATGTGGGGCAGGCTCTGAATGGGTGCTCCTTCTGACTCTGTTCTAAACTTTGCCTCCCTATTCCCTGCCAAGGGTATTCTTGTTCCCCTTTTAAAGAAAAAGTGAAGCATTCGCATTTTGGCCATCCTTCTTGAGTTTCATGTGTTCTGTGCATCTAGGGCAATTCAAGCAATTGGGCTAATAGCCACTTATCAATGAGTGCATACCATGTATGTTTTTCTGTGATTGGGTTACCTCACTCAGGATGATATTTTTCAGTTCCATCCATTTGCCTATGAATTTCATAAAGTCATTGTTTTTGATAGCTGAGTAAGTAATATTCCATTTTGTAGACGTACCACAATTTCTGTATCCATTCTTCTGTTGAAGGGCGTGTGGGTTCTTTCCAGCTTCTGGCTATTATAAATAAGGCTGCTAAGAACATAGTGGAGCATGTGTCTTTGATATATGTTGGGACATCTTTTGGCTATATGCCCAAGAGAGGTACAGCTGGGTCCTCAGGTAGTTCAATGTCCAATTTTCTGAGGAACCTCCAGACTGATTTCCAGAATGGTGGTACCAGTCTGCAATCCCACCAACAATGGAGGAGTGTTCCACTTTCTCCACATCCTCGCCAGCATTTGCTGTCACCTGAGTTTTTGATCTTAGCCATTCTCACTGGTGTGAGGTGAAATCTCAGGGTTGTTTTGATTTGCATTTCCCTTATGACTAAAGATGTTGAACATTTCTTTAGGTGTTTTTCAGCCATTCGGCATTCCTCCGTTGTGAATTCTTTGTTTAGCTCTGAACCCCATTTTTAATAGGGTTATTTGTCTCCCTGAGGAATAACTTCTTGAGTTCCTTGTATATTTGGGATATAAGCCCTGTATCGGTTGTAAGAGTGATAAAGATCTTTTCCCAATCTGTTGGTTGCCATTTTGTCCTAACAACAGTGTCCTTTGCCTTACAGAAGCTTTGCAGTTTTATGAGATCCCATTTGTCGATTCTTGATCTTAGAGCACAAGTCATTGGTGTTTTGTTCAGGAAATTTTCTCTAGTGTCCATGTGTTCGAGATGCTTCCCCACTTTTTCTTCTATTAGTTTGAGTGTATCTGGTCTGATGTCGAGGTCCACTTGGACTCAAGCTTTGTACAGGGTGATAATCATGGATCCATATGCATTCTTCTACATGTTGACCTCCAGTTGAACCAGCACCATTTGCTGAAGATGCTATCTTTTTTCCAATGGATGGTTTTGGCTCCTTTGTCAAAAATCAAGTGACTATAGGTGTGTGGGTTCATTTCTGGGTCTTCATTTCTATTCCGTTTGTCTATGTGTCTGTGTCTGCACCAATATCATGCAGTTTTTATAACTATTCCTCTGTAATACTGCTTGAGTTCAGGGATAGTGATTCCCCCTGAAGTCCTTTTATTGTTGAGGATAGTTTTAGCTATCCTGGGTTTTTTGTTATTCCAGATTAATTTGCAAATTGTTCTGTCTAACTCTTTGAAGAATTGGATTGGTATTTTGATGGGGATTGCATTGAATCTAGATTGCTTTTGGTAAAATGGCCATTTTTACTATATTAATCCTGCCAATCCATGAACATGGGAGATCTTTCCATCTTCTGAGGTCTTCTTCAATTTCTTTCCTCAGAGGCTTGAAGTTCTTATCACACAGATCTTTTACTTGCTTGGTTAAAGTCACACTGAGGTATTTTATATTATTTGAGTCTATTATGAAGGGTGTCGTTTCCCTAATTTCTCTCTCGTCTTCTTTCTCTTTTGGGTAGAGGAAGGCTACTGATTTATTTGATGTAATGTTATTCCCAGCCCCTTTGCTGAGGTTGTTTATCAGGTTTAGGAGTTCTCTGGTGGAACTTTTGGGATCACTTAAATATACTATCCTATCATCTGCAAATAGTGATATTTTGACTTTTTCTTCCAATCTGTATCCCTTTGATCTCCTTTTGTTGTCTGATTGCTCTGGCTAGAACTTCAAGAACTATATTGAATAAGTAGGGAGAGAGTGGGTAGCCTT
This sequence comes from Rattus norvegicus, assembly GCF_021556685.1. Lineage (NCBI taxonomy): Eukaryota > Metazoa > Chordata > Mammalia > Rodentia > Muridae > Rattus > Rattus norvegicus. The sequence goes on from NC_141549.1 coordinate 37,620,185, forward strand.
GTCTAGTCCCTGATTTTAGAGGGAATGCTTCAAGTTTCTCTCCATGTAGTTTAATGTTAGCTACTGTTTTGCTGTATATGGCTTTTACTATGTTCAGGTATGGGCCTTGAATTCCTATTCTTTCCAGGACTTTTATCATGAAGGGGTGTTGAATTTTGTCAAATGCATTCTCAGCATCTAATGAAACGATCATGTGGTTTTGTTCTTTCAGTTTGTTTATATAATGGATTATGTTGATGGTTTTCCATATATTAAACTATCCCTGCATGCCTGGGATGAAGCATACTTGATCATGGTGGATGATTGTTTTGATGTGCTCTTGGATTCAGTTTGCCAGAATTTTATTGATTATTTTTGCGTCAATATTCATAAGGGAAATTGGTCTGAAGTTCTCTTTCTTTGTTGGGTCTTTGGTACAAGAGTACAAGAGTTATTGTGGCTTCATAACAGGAATTCGGTAGTGCTCTGTTTCAATTTTGTGGAATAGTTTGAATAGTATTGGTATTAGGTCTTCTATGAAGGTTTGATAGAATTCTGCACTGAACCCATCTGAACCTGGGCACTTTTTGGTTGGGAGAACTTTAATGACTACTTATATTTCTTTAGGAGTTATGGGATTGTTTAAATGGTTTATCTGTTCCTGATTTAACTTCGGTAACTGGTATCTGTCTAGGAAATTGTCCATTTCCTGCAGATTTTCAAGTTTTGTTAAATATAGGCCTTTATAGTAGGATCTGATGATTTTTTTTGAATTTCCTCTAATTCTGTAGTTATGTTTCCCTTTTCATTTCTGATTTTGTTAATTTGGACCCACTCTCTATATCCTCTCGTTAGTCTGGCTAAGGGTGTATCTACCTTGTTGATTTTCTCAAAGATCCAACTTTTAATTCTGTTGATTCTTTGTTTGGTCTTTTTGTTTCTATTAGGTTGATTTCAGATCTGATTTTGATAATTTCCTGCCTTCTATTCCTTCTGGGTGTATTTGTTTCATTTTGTTCTAGAGTTTTTAGGTATGCTGTCAAGCTGCTCTCTCCTTTTTCTTTCTGCAGGCACTCAGAGCTATGAGTTTTCCTCTTAGTACAGCTTTCATTGTGTCCCATAAGTTTGGGCATGTTGTACCTTAATTTTCAATAAATTCTAAGAAGTCTTTAATTTCTTTCTTTATTTCTTCCTTGACAAGGTTGTCATTGAAAAGAGCATTGTTCAACTTCCATGTATATGTGAGTGTTCTTCCCTTATTGTTATTGAAGTCCAGCTTTAGACCATGCTGGTCTATAGGACGCATGGGATTATTTCTATCTTTTTGTATATGTTGAGGCCTGATTTATGACAAATTATATGGTCAATTTTGGTGTTTCTTTTCTGGTCCAATCTATTTGGAGTTCTGTAGGCTTCTTGTATGTCTATGGGTATCTCTTTTTTTAGGTTAGGGAAGTTTTCTTCTATGATTTTGTTGAAGATATTTACTGGTCCTTTGAGCTGGGAGTCTTCACTCTCTTCTATACCTATTATCCTTAGGTTTCATCTTCTCATTGAGTCCTGGATTTCCTGTATGTTTTGGACCAGTAACTTTTTCTGCTTTACATTATCTTTGACAGTTGAGTCAATGATTTCTATGGAATCTTCTGCTCCTGAGATTCTCTCTTCCATCTCTTGTATTCTGTTGGTGAAGCTTGTATCTACAGCTCCTTGTCTCTTCTTTTAATTTTCTATATCCAGGGTTGTTTCCATGTGTTCTTTCTTGATTGCTTCTATTTCCATTTTTAATTCCTTCAACTGTTTGCTTGTGTTTTCCTGGAATTCTTTCAGGGATTTTTGTGTCTCCTCTCTATGGGCTTTTACTTGTTTATTTATGTTTTCCTGGAAATCATTCAGGGATTTTTGCAATTCCTTTCTGTAGGGTTCTATTTGTTTATTAATGTTTTCCTGTGTTTCTCTAAGGGAGTTCTTCACGTCTTTCTTGAAGTCCTCCAGCATCATGATCAAATATGATTTTGAAACTAGATCTTGCTTTTCTAGTGTGTTTGGACATTCCATGTTTGTTTTGGTGGGAGAAGGCTCTGATGATGCCATGTAGTCTTGGTTTCTGTTGCTTGGGTTCCGGTGCTTGCCTCTCGCCATCAGATTATCTCTAGTGTTACTTTGTTCTGCTATTGCTTTTTTTTTTTTTATTAACTTGAGTATTTCTTATATACATTTCGAGTGTTATTCCCTTTCCCGGTATCCAGGCAAACATCCCGCTCCCCCCTCCCGTTCCTTATGGGTGTTCCCCTCCCAACCCTCTCCCCATTGCCGCCCTCCCCCCACCAGTCTAGTTCACTGGGGGTTCAGTCTTAGCAGGACCCAGAGCTTCTCCTTCCACTGGGGCTCTTACTAGGATATTCATTGCTACCTATGAGGTCAGAGTCCAGGGTCAGTCCATGTATAGTCTTTAGGTAGTGGCTTAGTCCCTGGAAGCTCTGGTTGCTTAGCATTGTTGTACATATGGGGTCTCGAGCCTCTTCAAGCTCTTCCAGTTCTTTCTCTGATTCCTTCAACGGAGGTCCTATTCTCAGTTCAGTGGTTTGCTGCTGGCATTCGCCTCTGTATTTGCTGTATTCTGGCTGTGTCTCTCAGGAGCGATCTACATCCGGCTTCTGTCGGTCTGCACTTCTTTGCTTCATCCATCTTGTCTAATTGGGTGGCTATATATGTATGGGCCACATGTGGGGCAGACTCTGAATGGGTGTTCCTTCAGTCTCTGTTTTAATCTTTGCCTCTCTCTTCCCTGCCAAGGGTATTCTTGTTCCCCTTTTAAAGAAAGAGTGAAGCATTCACATTTTGATCATCCGTCTTTAGTTTCATTTGTTCTAGGTATCTAGGGTAATTCAAGCATTTGGGCTAATAGCCACTTATCAATGAGTGCATACCATGTATGGCTTTCTGTGATTGGGTTAGCTCACTCAGGATGATATTTTCTAGTTCCAACCATTTGCCTACGAATTTCATAAACTCGTTGTTTTTGATAGCTGAGTAATATTCCATTGTGTAGATGTACCACATTTTCTGTATCCATTCCTCTGTTGAAGGGCATCTGCGTTCTTTCCAGCTTCTGGCTATTATAAATAAGGCTGCGATGAACATATTGGAGCATGTGTCTTATTTATATGTTGGGGCATCTTTTTGGTATATGCCCAAGAGAGGTATAGCGGGATCTCAGGCAGTTCAATGTCCAATTTTCTGAGGAACCTCCAGACTCATTTCCAGAATGGTTGTACCAGTTTGCAATCCCACCAACAATTGAGGAGTGTTCCTCTTTCTCCACATCCTTGCCAGCATCTGTTGTCCCCTGAGTTTTTGATCATAGCCATTCTCACTGGTGTGAGGTGAAATCTCAGGTTTGTTTTGATTTGCATTTACCTCATGACTAAAGATGTTGAACATTTCTTTAGGTGTTTCTCAGCCATTTGGCATTCCTCAGCTGTGAATTCTTTGTTTAGCTCTGAACCCCATTTTTTAATAGGGTTATTTGTTTCCCTACGGTCTAACTTCTTGAGTTCTTTGTATATTTTGGATATAAGGCCTCTATCTGTTGTAGGATTGGTAAAGATCTTTTCCCAATCTGTTGGTTGCCGTTTTGTCCTAACCACAGTGTCCTTTGCCTTACAGAAGCTTTGCAGTTTTATGAGATCCCATTTGTCGATTCTTGATCTTAGAGCGTAAGCCATTGGTGTTTTGTTTAGGAAATTTTTTCCAGTGCCCATGTGTTCCAGATGCTTCCCTAGTTTTTCTCCTATGAGTTTGAGTGTGTCTGGTTTGATGTGGAGGTTCTTGATCCACTTGGACTTAAGCTTTGTACAGGGTGATAAGCATGGATAGATCTGCATTCTTCTACATGTTGACCTCCAGTTGATCCAGCACCATTTGCTGAAAATGCTATCTGTTTTCCATTTGATGGTTTTGGCTCCTTTGTCAAAAATCAAGTGACCATAGGTGTGTGGGTTCATTTCTGGGTCTTCAATTCTATTCCATTGGTCTATCTGTCTGTCTCTGTACCAATACCATGCAGTTTTTATCACTATTGCTCTGTAATACTGCTTGAGTTCAGGGATAGTGATTCCCCCTGAAGTCCTTTTATTGTTGAGGATAGCTTTAGCTATCCTGGGTTTTTTGTTATTCCAGATGAATTTGCAAGTTGTTCTGTCTAACTCGTTGAAGAATTGGATTGGTATTTTGATGGGGATTGCATTGAATCTGTAGATTGCTTTTGGTAAAATGGCCATTTTTACTATATTAATCCTGCCAATCCATGAGCATGGGAGATCTTTCCATCTTCTGAGGTCTTCTTCAATTTCCTTCTTCAGTGTCTTGAAGTTCTTATTGTACAGATCTTTTACTTGCTTTGTTAAAGTCACACCGAGGTACTTTATATTATTTTGGTCTATTATGAAGGGTGTCGTTTCCCTAATTTCTTTCTCGGCTTGTTTCTCTTTTGTATAGAGGAAGGCAACTGATTTATTTGAGTTAATTTTATACCCAGCCACTTTGCTGAAGTTGTCTATCAGCTTTAGTAGTTCTCTGGTGGAACGTTTGGGATCACGTAAATAAACTATAATATCATCTGCAAATAGTGATATTTTGACTTCTTCTTCTCCGATCTGTATCCCCTTAACCTCCTTTTGTTGTATGATTGCTCTGGCTAGAACTTCAAGAACTATATTGAATAAGTAGGGAGAGAGTGGGCAGCCTTGTCTAGTCCCTGATTTTAGTGGGATTGCTTCAAGTTTCTCTCCATTTAGTTTAATGTTAGCAACTGGTTTGCTGTATATGGCTTTTACTATGTTCAGGTATGGGCCTTGAATTCCTATTCTTTCCAGGACTTATATCATGAAGGGGTGTTGAATTTTGTCAAATGCTTTCTCAGCGTCTAATGAAATGATCATGTGGTTTTGTTCTTTCAGTTTGTTTATATAATGGATCACGTTGATGGTTTTCCGTATATTAAACCATCCCTGCATGCCTGGGATGAAGCCTACTTGGTCATGGTGGATGATTGTTTTGATGTGCTCTTGGATTCGGTTTGCCAGAATTTTGTTGAGTATTTTTGCGTAGATATTCATAAGGGAAATTGGTCTGAAGTTCTCTTTCTTTGTTGTGTCTTTGTGTGGTTTAGGTATAAGAGTAATTGTGGCTTCGTAGAAGGTATTCGGTAGTGATCCATCTGTTTCAATTTTGTGGAATAGTTTGGATAATATTGGTATGAGGTCTTCTATGAAGGTTTGATAGAATTCTGCACTAAAGCCGTCTGGACCTGGGCTCTTTTTGGTTGGGAGACCTTTAATGACTGCTTCTATTTCCTTAGGAGTTATGGGGTTGTTTAACTGGTTTATCTGTTCCTGATTTATCTTCGGTACCTGGTATCTGTCTAGGAAATTGTCCATTTCCTGAAGATTTTCAAGTTTTGTTGAATATAGGTTTTTATAGTAAGATCTGATGATTTTTTGAATTTCCTCTGAATCTGTTGTTATGTCTCCCTTTTCATTTCTGATTTTGTTAATTTGGACACACTCTCTGTGTCCTCTCGTTAGTCTGGCTAAGGGTTTATCTATCTTGTTGATTTTCTCAAAGAACCAACTTTTGGTTCTGTTGATTCTTTCTATGGTCCTTTTTGTTTCTACTTGGTTGATTTCAGCTCTGAGTTTGATTATTTCCTGCCTTCTACTCCTCCTGGGTGTATTTGCTTCTTTTTGTTCTAGAGCTTTTAGGTGTGCTGTCAAGCTGCTGACATATGCTCTTTCCTGTTTCTTTCTGCAGGCACTCAGCGCTATGAGTTTTCCTCTTAGCACAGCTTTCATTGTGTTCCATAAGTTTGGGTATGTTGTTCCTTCATTTTCATTAAATTCTAAAAAGTTTATAATTTCTTTCTTTATTTCTTCCTTGACCAGGTTATCATTGAGTAGAGCATTGTTCAATTTCCAAGTATATGTGGGCATTCTTCTTTGATTGTTATTGAAGACCAGTTTTATGCCGTGGTGGTCCGATAGCACGCATGGGATTATTTCTATCTTTCTGTACCTGTTGAGGCCCGTTTTTTGACCAATTATATGGTCAATTTTGGAGAAAGTACCATGAGGAGCTGAGAAGAAGATATATCCTTTTGCTTTAGGATAGAATGTTCTTGTTCTGCTATTTCTGACAGTGGCTAGACTGTCCTATAAGCCTGTGTGTCAGGAGTGCTGTAGACCTGTTTTCCTCTGTTTCAGTCAGTTATGGGGACAGAGTGTTCTGCTTTCGGGCGTGTAGTTTTTCCTCTCTACAGGTCTTCAGCTGTTCCTGTTGGCCTTTGTCTTGAGTTCACCAGGCAGGTCACTTGCAGCAGAAAAGTTGGTCTTACCTGTGGTCCTGAGGCTCAAGTTCGCTCGCGGGGTGCTGCCCTCGGCCTCTCTGCAGTGGCAGCAACCAGGAAGATCTGTGCAGCCCTTTCCGGGAGCTTCAGTGCATCAGGGTTCCAGATGGCCTTTGGTGTTTTCCTCTGGCGTCCGAGATGTATGTGCAGAGAGCAGTCTCTTCTGGTTTCCCAGGCTTGTCTGCCTCTCTGAAGGTTTAACTCTCCCTCCCATGGGATTTGAGTGCAGAGAACTGTTTATCCGGTCTGTTTCCTTCAGGTTCCGGTGGTGTCTCAGGCAGGCGCCTGCCGCTCCTGGGCCCTCCCCCACGGGAGCCCAGAGGCCTTATACAGTTTCCTCTTGGGCCAGGGATGTGGGCAGGGGTGGGCAGTTTTGGTTGTCTCTCCTGCTCTGCAGCCTCAGGAGTGCCCACCTGACTAGGCGGTTGGGTCTCTCTCTCAAGGGGTCTGGGAGCAGATAGCTGCTGCAGGCCGGGATCCGCGTGTGTGAGACTTCCGGTAAACACAGGACGTGCCAGGTCCTAGAGGAATTCTGCCTCCGTGTGTCCCGAGCTCACCAGGCAGCTTTCTTGCAGCAGAAAATTTGGTCTTACCTGTGGTCCTGAGGCTCAAGTTCGCTCGCGGGGTGCTGCCCACGGTCTCTCTGCAGTGGCAGCAACCAGGAAGATATGCACTGCCCCTTCCGGGAGCTTCAGTGCACCAGGGTTCCAGATGGCCTTTCGTGTTTTCCTCTGGCGTCCGAGATGTGTGTTCAGAGAGCTGTCTCTTCTTGTTTCCCAGGCTTGTCTGCCTCTCTGAAGGTTTAGCTCTCCCTCCCCAATACATAAACTCTTATCAAGACAAATCAGAGGGCAGAAAGACAGACACTAAGAAAATTCAAAGAAACTTTCAGTTCCTACTACAAAAGCCTATATTCAACAAAACTGGAAAATCTGGAAGAAATGGACAATTTTCTAGACAGATATTAGGTACCAAAGTTTAATCAGGATCAAATAAATCATCTGAACAGTCCCTTAACCCCTAAGGAAATGGAATCAGTCATTAAAAGTCTCCCAACCAGAAAAAAAAGCCAAGATTCAAATGGGTTTAGTGCAGAATTCTATCAGACTTTCATAGAAGACCTTATACCAGTACTCTCCAAACTATTCCACAACATAGAAACCGAAGGAACACTACCCAATTCCTTCTATGGAGCCACAGCTATGCTTATTCCTAAACCACAAAGAGACCCAACAAAGACAGAGAACTTCGGACCAATTTCCTTTATGAATATTGATGCTAAATTACTCGATAAAATTCTTGCAAACCAAATTCATGAACACATCAAAACAATCCTCCATCATGAAAAAGTAGGCCTCACCACAGACATTTATATGTTAGAGAATTTGATTACCTAAAGTTTCAAAACATGTGGTTGCATTTTCTTGACCATGAGACTTTAGTCAGAACTCTAAAAACAATTAGTTTTTCACTTATTCATCAGGTAAATATGTTCCTTATACGTTAAATCTTCCACTAAGTGTTTTGCTAAGAAAAAGACATTCATAAAGAAATAATCAATCTACTTAAAAGACTGATTATAGTGTTTGTCTCCATGGTTCTCTACATCAGATGACACACTGTTCCTCTGCTAAGCAATGGTCAGTCTAGTCAAGAGTCACTTGCTAGAAGACTTAGTTCTTTCCTGGAGAGGATTTGCAAGAGGAATTCATCTGGAGTATGGCCTTGGCACCTTTGTTTCTGCAGGCGTAAAAGGCAGAGCAGACTGTTCCTATGCCAGTAAGTGTTTTGTCAGTCACCCCACATGTGTCTTCTCTAATCTCATTCTTCCATTCTCTCTGTCCTCTCATTCACCTTTCTACCATTAGCAGGTATTGCCTTGATTATAATATCCTCTCTTGCTTAGTCATATGGATTATCAATTAATCATCAACCTAGACATTTTATAGGTGATGTTATATAATCTCATTTTGAACTGCTCACTACTCTTACCTTTTCTTTTATTAGTCCTATGACAGATAAGAAATATTCCCCTTACACATTTTATCACACAGATATACTTTAAAACTACTCCTAAATTTAATATAATTTTAATTTTTATTATTATATTTGTATTATTTAACACAATATACAAATTCAAATGTATTTCATCATACTCTTACCACCCCTAAGACCTTCCATATCCATTTCCCGTCCCTACCCGCACTTTTTAAAGTTCTTTTTCAAATTAGAATCAAAACCCCAATACAACAATAAAACTCCACAGAACCAAAAAGAGCAAAATGAAACTAGATCCTAAAAGGAAAGAAGTGAAAACTTATAAACAAAACCCCAACTAAACTAAGTAGAAGCAAATAAAAAAAGCCACAGATCCCAATTATCAATTACCAATTATTTCTTATGAAAAGAAACTTCTCCTAGACTTGATATACCCAGTGTCACTCTTTTACAGACAACTTTTTCTCTCTGCTAGCAGCTATAAATAACAGTCTGCTTAATAACTTTTACCCTAGTGACTATATATTTTTTCATTCACTCATATTTTTTAAAATGCAACAAAATGAAATTTAGTAAAATAAAACCAAAACAATTATCATATGTAAATTGGGTCAGACAAACAAACAAAACAAAAAGGTCCCAAGAGAAGGCACTAGGATCACGGAGATCCACTTATTCTCACACTGAGGTATCACCTAAAAACACTAAACTGGAAGCCATAATATATATGCAGAGTACCTGGTGCAGACCTGTGAATGCTGCCTCGGTTGTATGAGTTCATATGGACTTTGTTCATGTGGATTTAGAGGGCTATGTTTGCTTGCTATTCTCCCCTCAGGCTCTTACAGTCTGTCTGTGTCTTCTTCAGGGATCCCTGAACTCTGAAGGGAGGCATTTGATGGAGCCATCCCCTTAGGTCTGAGTGTTCCAAATTCTGCATATCTGACTGTGGGTCCCTATGTTAATTTACATCTGTTGTAGGAGGAAGCTTCTATGCTGATAATTGAACAAGGCTCTCACTTAGGTATGAATAGAGCTGAAAATAATTATGAGTTTTTTTTCACTACAGATTTTTTTTGGAGCAGTATTATTTGCCTTTGTCCTAGGTTCTTGGGCTATATGGTTTCCAGTACTTGATCACACAAGAAATGTCAGACTCAGGTTCTAGCTCATGGCGTCATAAGTCAAATAAGACATTGGTTGGTCACTACCTCAGGCTTTCTGCCACCATTGCTCTCATATCTTGCAGACAGGACACAATTGCAGATAAGGGGTTTGTGGCTGGCTTCACATGTTTTACTTCTCTTTTGAGTACACTCTGGTGTCTTACTGCACCAAACACACGGAAAGTTAGGGGTGGAGGCCCTACAGGCACCATTTTGACATCTCCATTTTAATAGCTGCATAGGTTTTGATTTTAAAAAAAATTGTTTTGCTGTCATTAGGGAGAGTACCCTAGTCAACTGTTTGGATTCCTTGAGGATTACAGTGGGGCTACTTTGGCCAGCAACACAATTATATGTAATCCAATCTATGTACTGGGAGATCCTATTGGTAACAAGAGAGGTCCAGTTAGGACTCTACCCATTATTTGGTGATTTATTTAGATTCCCTTCACATATGTATAAACTGTAGGGAGTTTATACTGTAGTAGGTTTCCATGCTACCCCTTTAATGCACCATAAAATGTACTGTGACACTCTATTTGCTCCCACCATTCACTGCCTTCTCGCCCTCTCCCACTTAATTCTTCCATTTCATAACTAACTTTCCCACTTTGTTAATAAGATCTATCTCTCCTTACTCTATACCTGTCCTCTGTGGTTCTATGGATTGTAGATTGATTATCATGGACTTAACAGCTAAAATCCACATATAAGTAAATATATACCATATCTGTCTTTTTTTGGTCTGGGTTGCCTACTCAGGATGATTTTTCTAATCTCATTAATTTTCCTGCAGATTTTATGTGGTAACATTCTTAACAACTAACACTACATTATGTAAATATAGCACATTTTCTTTATCTGTTTGCTTAGTTATGGTTTTACTGCTGTGAACATACATAATTAAAGGACAACATTTAATTGGGGCTGGCTTACAGTTTCAGAGGTTCAGTCCAGTATCATCAAGTCAGGAACATGACAACATTCAGACAGGCATAGTACAGAAGGAGCTGAGAGTTCTACATCTTTATCTGGAGACTGATAGCAGAAAATGGCTTCCAGATAGCTAGGATGAGGGTCTTAAAGCCCACCCCATGGTAACACACCTACTCGGATAGGGACACACTTTCTAATAGTGCCACTCTCTGGGCAGTGCACATTCAAACCATCACACCATTATTCTGTTGAGGGGCATCTAGTCTATGTATAAGTTCTGGCTATTATGAATAGAGTAGTAATGGACATAGTTGAAGAAGTGTCTTTGTGGTAGGACGAAACATCCTTTTGTACAGCTGGATCATGAGGTTGATCCATCTTCCTGAGGAACCATCATGCTGGTTTCTGTAGGAGCTGTCAATTTGTACTCCCAACAACCATGTATCAGTGTGCCTCTTACTGTACATCCTCATAAATCTGGTCCTAAAATGAGAAATCTGGTTTGTAAAGGTTGTTGTTAAAACTCTCCCTCTGAGGTCAAGATTCAACTTCTCATAGAATCTGTGGAAGATATTTAGCCCTACAAGGTCTAATAATGGCAAGCAAATATGCTGCTTAAAGAATATTCATAGCTGTAGATGTGAAGGTTTTAAGCTGAGGAGTTTTATACTCATATGTATTATAACATGCTGGCTCTTATGATATTTCTTTGCAAAATCAACCCCATCAGAGAAGTATAAAATGGCTATTTCTGTATTTTAGAGAAAAATAAGCACAGCTTCAATGAAACCTAACTTTCAACATACACTACACTTTCCAGTTATATATTTAGTAGTAATATGTTAATAGTACCAATGGGGCAACTTCATATGTAAGAACATATATTATGTTTCCCAAAAACAAGCTATCATTGCAATGTAATGTTAAATTTTATTCTAGAAGGAGGAAATCTCACTATGTCATAGCTATTATGTAAAGTTGGTTTTCATTAACATGGTACTATATTATGTTGACCATATTAGAGCCTGTTAGTGTCTACTTAACTGAAGCCCATTGCTTTGAAAGTAAGAAAGTATAGAATTTGCAAACACTGAAAGCCGTTTAATTTGAAATAGCTATGTAGAAAATTTCCCCCTTTCTCTAAGTTCATGTATTTCTCTTCTGACAATGAATCCTGCCAGGATTACAGAGCTTATTTCTATAGACTGACCAACAGAAATTGAGGGTCATCTTTCAGAGTCACAGATCTGGGCCTCATATTTTCAAAATATTCAGTCTTCTTCCCTTTTCTGTTACCCTTTCCTTTTTCTCTATACCCAGTTTTGGGTAGAAACTAAAGCAGAACACATCATCATCATTATCTCTCCCTAAATTGCTATTTAAGACATCTGAGACATACTCTTGCCTCATGTTGATGATGCTTGCTATTCTCCCTTGGGTGAAATAATCTGATGTAGTATTAAGACTGTCACTAAGAATTGTTCATGTATAATTTATACTCACAATTAAAAAGCATTTTTAACTAAGTGTCACAACATGGTGACAACTAAATTAGACTGTGATTTACATTACCATGTGCTGCCACTTGATTTACTGTCACTCCAGAGAAATTGATAAACAGCCCATGTAGAGCAAGATGAAGATCTTCATTAAGAAAATACTCATTCCCAGGTGTGAGTTAGATGAAAGATAGTTGGATCTTGTCATTTCTAGTATGATTCGTAATTAATGTTTTAAATTCATGTAACCACGAAAAAGAATCTTTTTCGTGATTACCCAGAAATACTGAAGAAGGGCTTAGAGAGCAATACATACTTACTTATTGTGTGTTTTAAATTAAAATAAGGAACCAACTATGTACATCTGAAAATGTATCTACATTGATAGGACCACCTATAAAGATCTGAAGAATTTATCTTCATTGATAAAAAACTAGAATTTGAAGGCGAAGGACTGAGATTCTACAACTAGGCAACATCCTGAAACCTACTAGTATCGATTTTATATGAGTTGAGCATCTAAACAAGTGCACACATTTGTATAAGTGGCTGAAATCTGAATTGATCTATTATTTGTGAATAACATGAGCATTTGCAAAGACAGTGTCTGTATACAAAGAAGGCAGGCTACTGAGAAAAAGTTTTATTTTTGAGGTAAAACAGTACAAATTTAATAAATAAAATCATGTGCTGAAAATGATGTTGCTGTTAGCAACATACCAGAGCTGAAGAAGTTTACGGCTGCAGCTGCTGCTGTAACCACAGTAGTGTCACGGCACACCATCTATTCCTGTCCCTGACCATGATTGTATATAGAAACTTCCTATACTATCACTCATATAAGAATATACTACACATAATTACCTGTAACCCAAAGTACATGCTAATAATCAACCATGTTTATAGTTTATATGTTTATCATATGTAGCGTGTAATAACTATATTAGAGTATATTTTTAAGTTCCGTGTTAAATAGGCAGCACACAGCTGTCTCATCTCATTCTTCTTCTTCCTTTCTTTGTTTCTTTTTGCACTGCCTGTTTTTTGAAACAAGATTTTGCTATGATGCCCAGGCTGGCCTCATATGGTCCTCACGTCTCATTATCCCACGTGCTATCACACCTGGCTATTGCATCTGCCCCTTGTAACATTCCCTCCACTGCTTGATTTAATTTCATATTATCTTGTTCATTGTGGCTCATGAACCAAAGTCGAGCCTATGTGGGAAAAGCTTATAAACTATCATTATACACATGTCTGTCCTGGATTTCATGGTTGCTTGTCACTCACACCTTGATTCCCTCAGATCATATTCCTGCTTTGAAAATTCCAACAGAAAAGTGCTCTTCACAGATATGCCATTTAAACATTTTTGGAGTAATACTTCTTTAAAATCAAGAGGAGAGTTTGAATTAAATATTACAATATTTTTGACAACAGACCATTTAAAGATTAGTGACAGAAGAATCCCACATTATTTTCACCTGTAATTGGCATTCATTAATACAGGTTGACAAAATAATTTACATAACATACAGCTGAAGCTTAATTAAAACAACAACAACAACAACAACAACAATAATAATATGGAGCCCTTTACAATGAAAGGTGAGATTTATTTAAAAAGAATAGACTATGACGTTCAATAAACCCATTTTTGACCCACATTTGTTTTTTTTTTTAATTTTAAGCTATTTTTGATGTACAGACCAGAAACATCACTGGAAGTGTTGTTTTTCCCTTTCCTTTTACTTTTTTTCCTGCTAAGGTTTGTATTTCATCAGAATAGGCTTAAATTCTACCCATTCTGATTTTAAGCTTCTTGATTTATTTAAAAATAGTCTTTTGAGGAAGAATTTCCCATGGATAGTGTAGAAAATGGCTCCAGATTGGTTATTTCACACCAACTCAAGTTATTATTGGTCATCTTACTAGTGGCTTTGCAGGCCCTTTCGTGCCCTTGCTGAAGGTTGCCCTTATCTTGTGTAGTCAAATCCTGTTGTCCAAAGGAACCCTGTTCTCACTGAGCTGAAACCCATCCTTAGACTTGCCAGCACTGCTCCAACTTGTGGTCCTATAGCTATTGTAGCAAGGAGGAAAACTGTTCTTAGGAAGGAGAGACCCATTAACCACCATGGTAAAACACTCCTAAGATCTTTTGTTGGGAGTGATACAAGGGACCTGTGCCTAGATTGAGGTAGTTTTTTCCACACTTAGATTGAGATGTTCATTTCCATGACTCCCAGACACCTTCAGGTTGAAGAGTGTTTAAAGCTGATATTTCTCATAATAGACCAACTCCAGTAAGCTGGCCTGTGACTCCTCTTCTCTTGGTTATTGCTAAAGAAAGCAGGTGGTCATTTTTATTTTCTATAGCGTATTTTCTACTTTTAAATATCCATAAAAACAAAAACATCATCATATTACATTTGCCTGTATGAGTTATTATTTTACCATATTCTGGAGTTATATATTATAGTAAAAATATATAATACCTAGAAACTAGTAGGTTATACAGCAGACATGGGCTGTTGCATAGAGGGTTATATACAAACACCCTTATGGAAAAGTCCATAAGATAAAAACATCCTATCATATACACTTGCCAGAATGAATTCCCACTTTTAATTGTATATGGCCAGACCAGAGGAAGAGGCCTCTTGAACTGTTCTATAACCTCTTTGACTCCTCCTACATTTTTGCTTGAGATGATGTCTCTCACAAAAACTAAGGAATAGTTTACTGGACTTAATGCAATACCTGTTCCTTCTCCTACACTGTTGGAATTACTGGAATGCATATAGCACACTGGTCACTATACATCGATACTGGATATTTGAACGAAGGTGCTCATATTAGTTCTCATTTGTGATATTTTTACCCATGGAAATTATAGTTTTCAATGAATTAGTACATATTCAAGAAAAGCACGTATTTTCAGGAATCAACACATTTTAAAACGTGTTTTGAGATGATTTCAGTGTGATTAGTAGAACATCGAGTTCATATACAACACTACAACATGAACACTGCTAAAGTTAGTGTCTTTGTTTGCTTAGAAGCATTTCAAATATTTTTATTTGCATTTAGAGGGTTTTACACTTTTCATAACAATCTGGCTTTGTATACTTACAAAGATGTTTCCAGTATCAGCAAGCCACTAACAAATTAGAAAAGTAGTAAAAATAGAGAAAACGAACTTTTGCCATTTCCCTAGCAGATAAATGATTCCTTACCCAAGGTCTCATAGTTTAGTATTGCTGATATGGATGTTAGTCACAAATTTTTCATTTTAATTATAAACTATACCTTGAGAAAATATAGCTGAGAAACCTCCTTATGCATAAACGTCACCACTTGGAATTTAACACATCACTAAATAATTATTTTTAGTGTATTTCACTTCCTGTATGGTTTCTTAAATAACGTTTTTATCATCTCTGCTGAAAATAGTTTCCCAGCTGTAAATCTCCTCTATCGTGTTTTTTTTCTTATGATAAATCAATTCCAAACTGGTACTTTCTCTAGGGCATTATCTAAATCTCCTGGGGTAAATCAGAGAAGACAAGAATACTACTATTGCAAAGAACACAGTTCAGAAAAGGTAATCAAGATATATTTTTCGACTTCCCTATTCTTCTGTACTTAAAGTATTCAATGAATTTTTTCTTTAAGAGTGTAGGTGGGCAAGAGTCCAACACAAGACCATGTATGTCCTACTGAAATGGGAGGGAAGGTTATCTGAATTAGATTTGTTACACAATTCTAAAATGAGGTAAACTGTATTTATAAGATATAAAATCCATGAAACATCATTGAAGGTTGCTGCCAATTAGTAAAATAGAGAGATTTGCATATAAACATGAAATTATGCACATGCGGAAAGCACTTTCTCTGATAGCACATTTATAGTTTTCCACAAATTAGCTGAGAAAAACTTTAGATGAATGAGTAGATTTATGAAAAAACTACAACAAAATTAAGACATGTTTATAAGTTCCTAATCATGGTTCTTTAGGATTGTAATTTTATAGGATATTTGCAAAGAGACATTGGAATATGACATTTAAATTTATTTAATATGTCAGAATAGGATGTATGCCAAAGAAGCAAATTTCAGAACCAAGCAGGAGCTAACACGAGTAGCTGAGGGCATGTGTGGAAGTCAATTACAGAAATAGGGCAGATGCCTTACATAAGGCAGAAAAATACAGAGAATGACAAAATGCCAAGAAACTTGCTTCTTGTTTGTTTAGAGAGTAAACGAAAAAAGATGAAAGAACATACACATAAGTGAGTGAACTGTAGAAAATACTTGAAATTTAGTTGTCAATAAATTCACCAAAGCACTAGATGTCAGAAGGAGTAAGGAATGCTGGATTTTATGACCTTCATGAACGGATTCTTAATTGAATCACCATAGAAATACAACTGATGTTTTCATTGATAATGGCTGAATACACAACTTAAGTCCACCTAGGAGGTCACCCTGAATCCAAAGGAGGGAACACAGAGGAATTCAATACCTGGGAAGCAATGGCATGTTGAGAGAAAAAAAAAGGAAAGATACAAGGTGACAACAGCTCTTAGATCAAATGAGTTAAGAACTCAGTGGGAACAAAAGAGATAGGAGGAAAGCATTGAAAAGGTCCACATTGTATTTGCAGGACATGGGTTTTACTGTGCAGCATGAGCACCATTGTATCAATGGTGAATAAGGCAAATATAGATGTGGGTTTTAATCATTGACTGCAAGATTTTTATAACAGAATGTAGAAAACATACTTATCATTAATAAACAGAAGAGCTTTGCCATGGTTGCTTTAATACCATGAGGCACATGTTATTACTATTTCTGTCATGGATTATACTTATATTATATTCTGTCATGCAATATGTGTTATTTGTACTATGTCAGTCGACATTAAAATTAATAAAGCTGTTCATAGACTCAGACGTGAAGGTGGACTTCAATAGATAATTAATATCTTGAATCTAACTGAAAAGGAAATAGTTAAATGCGATTGCTCTCTATTGTCTATAGAGAAAGGTCAAAAATAACGAAAACATTATATTAAAAGTCCAGAATTTCTCTTGCATAGGCACATTGTTAATTATTATAATTCTAAGGGGCTGTTAAAAGGGATAAAATTATATATTAAAGCCTCTCTGTTTGGACATATTCTGTGATGAAATATTCCACATTTTGATTCTAGCCTTTCCCTTAAAATGAGACTTGTGAACAGCCTTTGGCTTTAGTTTCGTCAGTTCATCCGATGTTAGTGCAACCATTGGGCTCTTAGCCTGCTCAGTGTTTGAGCGTTATGTTGCACTACACTTGGCACAACATGAAAATGTGACGTAACTACAAACAAGAGAAGAAATCCTGAGTGGAGAAAAGGTCAATACAATTTCACATGTGTTTGACTCCAAGATTTGTATTAGTAACGTGGGCCTGGAAAGGGTAGAGAAGCTGTCTATTATAGGAAGTGAATCGCCTTGGCAGGGTCTGAGGATTATTATATATAATAGTGAGATATTTTATAATATATTAGAAAAATTTAATTATTGGTTATAACCATAAATTTAAAGTATACTATTGATTGGTACATGTTAAGAGAATAGCTAGAGTATCGAAAACAAAGGATGACTGTTCAGTCCACTTGTGCATGGTTTGTCAGTTAGAGATAATCATGGGCCATTGACTGTTGCTCAGTTGGTAGGGTACATGGCAAGCATTCTTAAGCCCTGGTCTCAGACTCAGCTTCATAAAGAAGTATTCTGAGTACTAGTACCAATGGAAACAGAAAGATCAGAAGTTCAAGGTTATATAGTTCACTGATGTATAGAGAGCTTAGTCAGATAAGAATAACCATGATGAAACCTGGCATATGAACTAGACATCAAAAACTGAATATTTATGACTCTTTTGGAAACATTTCTTCCCAAAAATTCTTGTCCCACTCTCTCTCACAAAAATCACTTATGTTGTGAAGTTGTTTCTTTTCTGACCAGTGGTTTAATTTTGTTCTTTTATTTTGTTAAAACAGTCTAAATTCTGCTCACTTTTGACCCACCTGAACAACAATGTATTTAGAGGTTTTTCTCCACAAAAGATGAATTTGTCATATATGACGAAGTGGAATGATAAATAACTTGAAAGAAAATAAGCTATACTGGTTGATTATTGTAAGAAAAGATAATTGCTGCACTTAGAGGGTCACAGCAGCTCTTATGATTGCAGAAGACCTGCATAGGATCAAGCTATTCCAATTCTACCGTGATGGGGAAGTGCTCACATTGTCCTGCATCTTATGGAGTGGCAATTAACAGTTGATGACTTGTTGTCATGAAAGTATGCTATCTATATAAGCCTCATGCTGCACTGGATGCCCACACCCCCAGGCTCATGTAGGCAGCATTAATTGGACACAGTGGTATATTTAAAACGGGGTCAGAGACCATGAATTTGGTAGGAGGATATGCTGGGGCATCCTGGGAAGTTATATTGCATAAATAGCGTGTGGACATGTACATTGTACACATGTATGAAATACTCAGAGATATATGAAAATATTTTAAAAGAAAAATATGGTTATATATAAAATATACTCTTTTAAGACAAAATTGTGGTTCATAAAATGTGGATTTTTAACTCCTTGGAAATGTTGCTTTTGAAATCATTGAAATGCTCAATGAACATTAGGACATTTGAGTAGCTGTACGAATCTTGCAAAATCAACTGTTAAAAGATTAAGTTGTAATGTACCTACCTATGTTCTAAACTCACACACCCATACACACATGCACACATGCACACATGCCCACATACACACATGCACACATACTCTCATACTCATATACATACCTGCACAATATTTGCATATAAACTCAGATTCACCCACACCACACTCAAGCATATACACATACAAACACATGTGCATACACACACATGCACATGCTCCCCAGTGCGTGCACACACACACACACACACACACACACACCCATGACATAAATCTAATGCAAAGAACAAAGAAAGAGTTCTGTGTAAATATTAATTGTATTAACTCATTCACCATTCCTTTATTTCCAGTAAGTTAATCAAGACAGGTAACATCAACAGATCAACAGTGAGAAATTATCTTATATGTATATATATTTATATATATGTATGTATACATGTACATGAATATGTACACATACATGTATGTATATGTATATGTGTATGTGTACATGTATATAGATATATACAAACATGGAGAAAGAGATTTTATGAGTCAAAAGAAAACTTATTGATACTCTAATTTCATGTAGTCATTTTATAGGAAAACATATAACTAGAAAATTATTTATTCCTAGTCACTAAGTAACATCCAATATTAACATTTATCTATCACCCCAACTTTCTAAATATCTGAGAATTCAGCAATTTTTGTTTCTGAGCTGTGAGCAACTTCAATCGTTCAAAAATTTCACCTAGTCATTCTTTCGATTTTATAATCAGTGATAGTCCTTCAAAATGTGTTCAGTGAAATTAAAATTTAAGAATCCCTAATACCTCTGTCTCATATGTTCTATTATTTAATGAGCAATAACACTTAGTGACACTGTCTAGTCCCAAGCAAAAGCAGAGGACATACCAAGGTGCCTTCAGCTTTATGGGGGAATCCAGAATTATTTCCTTACATTTGCCCTAAAGAAATGAGAACTCCCAAGTAAAAGTTTTCATGAGAAATCAAGTAAGTTAAGAGCAAGAACATACATGAGTGCTGACTTCATACAGAATATAATATTACTATTTGAGTTGTCACTGTAAAGAGGAAAAAAAAAGACTTCCAAATGTACTTCCTCTTGTCAAGATCAGCAAGGTTTGTGTGTGTGTGTGCTTTTACTCCACAGTGTTCTCACAACAGATAGGTTTTAAAACCTGTGGGCATCATTTAACAAATATTCATATTAGCAGTACTAAATTGACTCAGCAGAATTTATGTATATATGCAAAAGTATGTATTGCATAGGCATGTCTGTGCCTCTGTGTGTGTGTGTGTTTGTGTGTGTGTATGTGTGCATGCACGACCACATGTAAGTGTGAAACCATAGTAACTAAAGAAGAACAGTTCATAAAATTGAGGAGTAAGAATGCTGGAGAGTAATTGGTGTGTGGACAGTATGGGGTTGAAATTATGTAAATAGTTTACGAATATATTAGTTTCACAAATGAGAATAATAAAATTAAAAATTATATCTGAACCACTTTAATCTGAATAATTTAATTGGTTCTATAAAAAGACTTTAATAAGTGCATAAAATATATACATTCAAAAATACTTTACTTTTGGTATATTTTATAGTAAGTATAACAAAAGGAATGCATGTTTTTAATTAAAGGAGGGCTATTAGTCACCTAAAAATAGGTTCTTGAAAATCTGTTTGTTGATATTAATTTTACCTTGAACAATTCTGCATAATTTAAAGGCATTAGCAGTATATTTAGCATATCTTTTTTCAGGAAACTATGGACTATTAAGCTTACCACATGATAATACAAAAATCACAATATAACATAAAAGATAACATTCATTTTTTTTTAATTTTTTCATTTTTATTGGTTATTTATATTTATATTTCAAATGTTATTTCCCTTCTCTATTTCCCACCCTCCCCCTTCCTTCTGTTTCTATGAGGGTGCTCTCCCACCCACAAACCCACTCTCACCTTGGTGCCCTAGCATTCCCCTATAAGGGGCTACCCTCTCATTGATGCCATCCTCTGCTACATATGCAGCTGGAGCCATGGGTCTCGCCATGTGTACTCTTTGCTTGGTGGTTTAGTCCCTGGAAGCTTTGGGGAGTCTGGTTGGTTGATATTGTTATTCTTCCTATAGGGTTGCAAACTCCTCCAGCTCCTTCAGTCCTTCCCCTTACTCCTCATTTGAGGTCCCTGTGTTCAGTCTGATGGTTGGCTGTGTACATCTGTATCTATATTGGTAAGGCTCTGGCACAGCCTCTCATGGGACAGCCAATGATGGAATACCCTTGTCAGGCTCATGTCAGCTGGAGCTACTTGGCATCAGCAATATAGTCTAGGTTTGATGTGAGCATATGGGATGGATCCTTAAGTGAGGCAGTTTCTGGATGGCCTTTCCTTCAGTCTCTTCTCTCTTTGTTCCTACATTTCTTTTAGCAGGAGTAATTATGGATTAATATTTTTGAGATGAGTGGGTGGCCCCATCCCTCAACCAGGGCCTGTGTCTATACACTAGATATGGTCTTGAGTATTTCAGCTAATGTTCTCCCTGTTGGGTCCTGAGAACCTCTTGGGTCCCTGGCATTTTAACTTTCTAGTGGGTACTCCCAGTTTCCCATGCCCACTGCAACACACCTCCATTAAATTTCCTGACCTTCTGAACTTTTCCCCAGTCTCCTCCCACACCTGATTCTTCTTCCCCTTTTCTATCCCCGTCTTTCTCCCTCCCAGATGCTTCCTTTGCTCTACCTTCCATGATTATTTTCTTCACACTTCTGAACTGAAGCATCCATACTTTGGTCTTCCTTTTTGGGGGAAGGGGAGAGGAGATCATATGGTCTGTGAATTGTACTGTGGGTATTCCAAGTTTTTGGTTTTTTGGCTCATATCTACTTATAAGTGAGTGGATACCATGTGTACTCTTTTGTGACTGGGATGATATTTTCTAGTTCGATCCATTTGCCTGTGAATGTTAAAATAGTAAAACAGATCCTTTATGCATACAAATTAAATCCCTACAAATGTCACTTTCACTAAGACAATACTTGTGTTGCGAAATGATCATTGCAGTAGCAGTGTGAATTTGGATTTCTTTTAATTGAATCGCCTTAAAATCATTTCTGCAGGAATTAACAGGAAGAATGTGAGTATGTGTTTGTGTTTGTGTGTGTGTGTGTGTGTGTGTGTGTGTGTGTGTGTGTGTGTGTTAACATCATCCTTTTGTTATAATAAGGGTATTCTTAAGCACAAAGTAGGTTTTGGAAGTTGATAGCTACATTTTATTGGGAGGAACTATAACTCAGATGCATACAACCCCCCCCCCAAATCCAAAATGTCACTATCTAAAAATGCCAGGAAAGCCATGGACAGCAGAGCAGCTTTGCATCCGATTGTTTTGTTGTATTGGTTGATATTTGAGATAGTAATTGAGTTCTTTCTCCTCCTCTCTCTAAGTCCTCCACATATCCTTCCTCTCTGTGTTTCAAACTTATTGTCTCTCCTGTCATCCATTGTTATTACATGTATATATGTATTTGAGCATGCGTATATGTTCCTAAATATAAATTGTTGGATCTATATTTATGTTACTTGTATGTGTGTTTTCAGGGCTGACCATTTGACACTGGAGAACCAATAGTTGTGCAGCTTACTGAGGAGGACTTCCTCTCCTGTTCCCATCTTTCCTCAAGTGACTTTACTTATTTTGTAGCCTTAAGGCTTCATGGACCTTCTCTGTGTAGTTTTGCATGTTTGTTGGTGTCCTCTTCCCTCATCTCATGCTTAGGCAGTTATTGATTTTAATAGTAGAGTAAATAAAGTGATCAAGAATTTAAACACTGTGCCCATCCCTTTGCTACTCACAGTTACAGTCACCATGTCTTACAAACACATCTAGGCACTCAAAGATATGTAAGTTAATTGATAACAAAAGCCACACAGGGTGATTTTGATTATAATAAAGAATTCTGTAGCAGTGTCCAGAGAAAACAATTTCTATAGCATTAAAAAGTTTAGGAAAGCATAAAAACTATTTCAAAGTAAAGATGAGAGATAACTACACCAAAAGTCATCTGAGTTTTGCTCTCCACACATATGCAGCAGCTGCTGTCCCCAAAACAGAATCTTTGCAGAGTCATTAAGAGATGATGGAATTCACCATTTTTAGCTTATGAGAGTCAACTATTTCAATGCTGCATATTATGTTTGAACAATTATGGATTTGGTAGACTAAAAAAGCTGATGAGATGACAGTCCCCTCATCAGCTGATCATTTCCTATATGAGGAATTGTGTAGCTGAATAAATGGTTTGGTTCCCCCCTTAATAACACAGTCCTAAGTTGAAATTATTAAAAAGCGTATTTTTAAAGACTGAAAAATTAAAGTATCCTTTTAAAAACCTAACTCTTTCTTTATTTCACATTTTATCAAGTCCTTGGAGAACACAGAGTCAAAAGTATATCATAAAGATGGCCATTCTTCAAGTAAAAAAATATTTAAAAATAATAAGACAAATCAAATGCCAACAAAGTCATCAGTCATCAGCCAAGAAGACTGTAAAAGTTACCACAGCTTGATACAAGTACACAGATATGGTCATGCCTTTACCATAGCTAGCTGGGAATGATTTTTTTGCACAAGAAAAGTCCCTTTGAGAATTCCTGCCAATTTTATGTGAAGTGTTTGCCTTAGGGATGGATAAAAAGAGCTACATTCTGCCAGCTGAACATCTAGTGCCAAATAACTAATAACAATATGATATTGGAAAATGTATTATAGTGACACAGTAAAACAAAAGATAACTGTTCTGCATATGAAATCCTGGTCCACAGCTGGTGGATGTAGCTTGGATAGGTTATGGGTCCCAATAAGGGAGAAGGGCCAATGGGGTGATCTTTTGACTTGATTCCCATCTGTACACAGCCACCTGACAGAGCAGCTAAGTGAGGAACTTTGCCACAGGCTACCACAATCAAGACTAGTCACTATCACCTTACTGTCTTTCATTAGAAAACAGAGACTTTTAAGGAATAATAGTAAAATAATATAAGATAAAAACAGATACGCCAAAGTAGGACAAAGTAAACAAAAGGAAATTAGCACACTAGAAAACACAAGAAAAAGGTGGATACCAAAGACCCACAACTTTGCACTCAGGAATCAGATAAAATAACCCAAGTGTAAGCTGTGACATTTATAAAAAGGATCTATAGAGTAAAAAGAGATAAATTTTACCAGAATATGGCAAATACATAGGTGAATGCCAGCAACAAACCACTGAACTGAGAATGAGACTCCTGTTGAAGGAATCAGAGAAAGGACTGAAAGAGGTGAAGGGGCTTGAGACCCCATATGAACAACAATGCTAACCAACCAGAGCTTCCAGGGACTAAGCCACTACACAGAGACTACACATGGACTAACCCTGGGCTCCAACTGCATAGGTAACAATGAATAGCCTAGTAAGGGTTCCAGTAGAAGTGGAAGCCCTTGGTCCTGCCAAGACTGGACCCCCAGTAAACGTGATTGTTGGGGGGAGGGTGGTAATGGGGGGAGGATGGGGAGGGAAAGCCCATATAGAAGGGGAGGGGGAGGGGTTAGGGGGATGTTGGCCCAGAAACCGGGAAGGGGTATAACAATCGAAATGTAAATAAGAAATACTCAAGTTAATAAAGATTAACAACAACAACAAAAAATGTAAATAAGAAGTACCCAATTTAATAAAGATGGAGAAAAAAAGTAAAAAAAAAGAAAATAAAAAATAAGTCAAATTAATGCATAGCCTTCATCTCTACATACTGTCATCTCTGGTACTGGAAGGTACTCTCTACTTTACACAGTATCAAAAGAGAACCATAAACACCAAGAAAGCTACAAATCCTTTGGTCTACATTGGTATCCTGCCTGCAGGATATGCTACTGCGATGGTGATACAAATCTTGTAGGGGTAACCAACCAATACCTGGTTTGACTTAAGACCTACTCTGTGAACTGGAACCCATACTCCACACTGCTTAACTCTAGATAGCCCTGGGATCTGGGAGATTTTTTGTTTATAAAAGAACAACATCTAAAGGTAGCAATAAAATAGCTCTAATAATAATCTGTTATTCTCATAGATCTGTGCCTCGTTCATCCATCATCAGAAAAGCATACATTTGCAGTGGTTGGAAAGTGGTATAGAGACCTATAGCCAGCCATTACCCTGAGAATGAAAAGATCCTACAACACTGTGAGCTAAAAGGCTTATTTCCATCAAACCCCTCCTCCTCAGAACTCAGGGAACCCTGTGGTATAGGTGGCAGAAAGAATGTTAGAATCAGAGGAGATAGAGGAACAAGAAAACAAGGCCCTCTAAATCAAAATGGTTCATGCACATATGAACTCACAGGGATTTAGACCAAGGCAGGATGCACAGGGTCTGAATGGATCCACAGGGCATGCATGGGCTTGCACTAACTGAGGTCCTAGAAATGAAAGAAGTGGGCACACACCCAAATCCCCGACCCAGAGGCTATTTTAAGTTCATAACTACTTGTGAATGATAATTAGTTTTCAATAAGGTAGTATCACTGGAGAAGCAAACTACTCTTAAGGGCAGTCTGCACACCCAGCAGTAGGTGACCAATAGAAAATGAACTCAATGACAACTTTGGAGGTTCCTTGTCTCATAATGTCATCTTAGGGATTTCTTTTTTATTATTTTTTAACACATTTACAGTTTCTTATTGGGACCATATAAACAAATGCATCCAGGTAATCACAGCCTTGAATACTTAATACATTTGGATGCCCTTCATCTTTTCCAAACCAACTTCTTGAGATTGACTTCTACATGCGGTTAGACCTAGGACACAGGGTTAATCTTGCATTAATTTAAAGGGAGTAGCATCTTTTTTTAAGACAAAAGGACATTTAGATATTTCTCTTCTATCTTTATCTGATGAACTACTTCTCTTATGCAAACTAAACACATCATAATTACCCTTTAGCATAAAATATTGAAGATGGGTACTTCAAACTTCAAGTTCTGCTATAACACAAAATGATTACATTCCTTGGTTTCCAGACAATTTTTATTTCTATAAAGATTTTTTATACCTGTAGACAGATACATATATTGTATCTGTTGATTAAAATAGGAATTTGAGAATAAGAATCATAACAAGTTATCATTGAGTTGAAAGTTGTTCAGTTGCCCATGAGTATGTGGTATTTCTGTTGTTTTTGTTGCTGTTGAACTCCGGCCTCAGTCCATGGTGATCTCATAGGATGCATGGGGTTATTTTAATCTTCTTGTATCTGTTGGCTTGTTTTGTGTCCAATTATATGTTCAGTTTGGGAGAGGGTTCCCTGAGGAGCTGAGAAGAAGGCATATTCTTTTGTTTTTGGGTTAAATGCTCTCTCTCTATATCTCTTAAATCCATTTGGTTCATAACTTATATTAATTTCAATCTATCTCTATTTAGTTTCTGTTTCATTGACTGTTTCATTGGTGAGAGTGAGGTGTTGAACTCTCCCGTTATTATTGTGTGAGGTTCAATGTGTATTTTGAACATCAGTAAAGTTTCTTTTAAAGTGCTCTTGCATTTGGGCCATACATGTTCAGAATTGGTGAATTTCCCTATATGAAGTTTAACCAGATGGAAGTCCCAAGTGAGGATGCTTCAATCGCACTTCGAAGGGGGAAGAAAATAATCACAGGAGGAAGAAGGAGGGAGAGACCTGGGTAGGAGAGGAGAGGAGTAGGGGACTGAGGGTGGGGACAGGATCAGGTATCAGGAAGGCAGGAGAAAAACCTAAAGGACTAGAAGAATAAATAGAAATATTCAGCTGTTAGGGCGTTGGGAAGTGGGGAACCTCTAGAAAGTTCCAGAGACCAGGGATGTAAGAGGTTCCCAGGACCCAATAGGAATGCTCAACTGTGGGGTGATGAAATGGGAAAAGATCACCTCCAGTAGATAGACAGAACCCCAGTCGAGGGATGCAACAATCTACCTACCTTCACAAAATTGACCCAAAATTGTTCCTAATTTAAGAAAATGCAGGGACAAAATGGAACAGAGACTAAAGGAAACGCCATCCAGTGACTGGCCTAACTTGGGACCAATCCCATGTTCAGGCACCAAATCAACGCATTACTGATTCCGTATTGGGCTTGCAGACTGGAGCCTAGCATGGCTGACCTCTGAGAGAATGTACCAGAATTCAGATACTTACAGCTAACCATTGACTAAGGTTGAGGAGGTCTATGGAAGTATTAGGGGAAGGATTAAAGGAGCTTAATGGGATGACCATCCTATAGGGAGAACAAGAGTATCAACCAACCCAGATCGCTAACAGCTATCA
Source organism: Rattus norvegicus (assembly GCF_021556685.1). Lineage (NCBI taxonomy): Eukaryota > Metazoa > Chordata > Mammalia > Rodentia > Muridae > Rattus > Rattus norvegicus. The sequence continues at coordinate 37,647,263 of NC_141549.1, forward strand.
GAGACGAAGTCACCAACCAAATGAGCATACATGGGATGATCTCTGGCCTTCTGGCACATATGTAGCAGCAGACTGCCTTGTCTGGTCTCAGTGGGAGATGATGTGCCTAATTCTGTACAGACTTGATACCTCAGGGAAGAGGGATGCTGGAGGGTGTGAGGTGGAGCTGGAGCAATGTGGGTGGGGAGCACCCTCTCAAAGGTAAAGGGGAGAATGGGGTAAAGAACTCTGGGAGGAGGAGCAGGAATGGAGGTTAACATTTGGAATGTAAATAAACAAAGTAATTCATTGAAAAATCAAATCAAATTAATACCCCCCTCTTATGAGATTGTTATATCAAAATAAATATATGACACAAAGAAACATATGGCATAAGATTTTTAGATTCATATATTACATTAATTACTATTGATTATATATTTTGTATACTGATTATAAATATATTTAAAAAGTTACCAGGGTAAATATTGAACTAAACCAATAATTTGTAAGCTTATCTGTATTTTTATTTTTATCTTTATTTTTATTTCTTTTTATGAACTCTGCTACATGCTCAGTTATAATTATAATAGTTCTCATGACAGCTAAGGGGGAATCCATCATTTCATTTTGGAAATGCTACTTGTGCAGAGTTACTTCAAAGCCTGATACATGCTTTCATCTAAACTGTTGGAAATGTACTGGAATCAATCATGCTCCTTGGATGATGAAAGCATTAAGAAGACAGGTGCTCTAACATGTAAGTTTGACTTGTACTCTGACTTTTATCTTATTAAATCTTTTTTACATTTTGCACTACTGACTCTCTCACTATTTTACATGCAGAGCTTAAGTCTCAAGTCAAACTTTAAGTAAATGAAACTTTTCATTTTTCTTCATATACATTCTAAGTCACTTTTATTTCTAAAAGTTTGACTCAGATCTTCTTTTAGTAGTAAACTGATGTTAATTTTTCTTTCACATACAGTGAATTATGGATTCAGGGTGTACATATTTTCTTTCTCTCATCTCTCAACTCCTGTCTTAAGTATAAATAATACTTTTGTTATAGATCCACAGGCTCTGGGATGTTCCTCTACCATACCTGGCTTTCCATAATCTCTAAAAAATGAGCCAAGACAAACAACACAGGAATAAAATTAAACAAACATTCAAGGCACAAGTGAAGAAAAACACCTTTCTTTACTATTCCAGGAAGAGTTTGGATTATTAATAGCTGACCTGAGTCAGTATTTACATAAAGGCTTCCTCTGCAGCTGTCTCAAAAGAGAATGCTAATCAAGATCCCAGTAAATCCAGTTCTACAAATAATGAAGATTTAAGATTACAGACCATTAATTTTATAGTGATGTAACAAGTGATATCACTCAAACAAAAGTTAGAGTGATAAGAGAGCTTCTACTTCTTTTCTTTGATATTTCTTAATTATCCTTGCCATATTTAGTACCGCCTTGCATATTTATTCATCTGTTGGTTTATGTAGGAACAAGAATCCAAATGTAGGGAAGGCTGATAAAGGGCTAAAAAGATAATTCAGTGGTTAAGAGCATTTTTTGCTCTTCTCAAGGACCCAGGTTCAGTTATGAGCACTTACATGGTAGCTCATCACCATCTGTGATGCATTTCTAAGGACTACAGCAACCCCTTCTGGCCACACAGAATATGTCTCATGCACAGACATATAAGCCGGCAAAATATCTTTATACATAAAAGCAAGAAACATACTGTGTTGGGTCTATAATGGAAAAATGAGTATGAAAGTAATAAATAATAAGTGTTTATATAATCAATGCAACATTATAATGAAAATAAAACAAAATTCTTTGGCAACATATTTCAAACAAGGATCTAACACAAACATAAAATAATGAACTTATCTCTTTAGAGAGAGATGGGGATATTTAAGATAGAAATAGATAATGTTATGATGAATTTACTTCAAAGGAATTGTAATGTTGTTTGTAATTTGTACTATTTTCCAAATGCTTATGCTGTTTAATGCTACATTTGCTGTCTATCCCTTTTCTTTGGTAATAAATTATGATTTCACACTGCACATGTGTTTGTGGTGCATAAGTGGGTTATATTAATTATGCATGACATATTGGTATACATTGATTTCTTCCTTTCTATTTGGGTGGGTTAGATATTTTTATAATTACTTTAAGAAATGTCTCTTCACAAAATATATTTAAGTTAATATCTTCCTTTGTCAATGTCTATATAATACTAATGATAACAAATTTGCCCCCTCAGTCCCCTGTCTCACAGTTCCTCATCCCTTGCCTCCAAGAGGTTAACTTTTAATTGATTCTTTTGAGTTTCATATCATATTCCAATCCTGCTCATCTCCCCATTCCCTCAGCTTAATCCTTGCAACCTTCCCCATGAAAGTAAAAGACACATGCAACACACAAACAACACATAAAAATTGTAGAAGCTAAAGAACGTCACAGTGTGTCCCATAGTATATCTCTCTGCCCACATATCATCACTTGCAATGATTCTTTGGTCTGGTGCCAGATACTGGTTTCTGTGATACCATCCGGACTTCTCCCAATTTTCTTTTTGTTGCCCTGTGTCTTGGTGGTCCTGCAGGTTTGGAACACCAGGACTGGCCCTTTCACAAATCCCAACCATTTGCAAATGACTTGCTTTTGGAGTGGGCTAATTCAGAGCCCTGGATCTGGACCTGGGTGGTGGCTGAAGTAGCCAGCCTGTCAGCTCTCCCTGCTCTGTATCATGAGGGTAAACTCTCTAGTACTGCTCCTGCTGGACACCCCCAGACCCCCCGCGTACGCAATGCTGACTTTGGCAGGATGCATCCTGCTCTCACCCTCAAGAATGGCCCACCTTTGCGTTTGCCATCAGGGTCAGTTTCATTGTATTGCCCAGGCTAGATGTAGGACATTCCTCTCCAGTGCTACAGGAAGTGAGGGGGCAGGGCTAACTTTCCCACTCTCATGACCTCAGGATCAGCTCTCCCAATTGCCTCAGATGGTAAAGAATGAGTAAACAGATGGCATCTCCCTCCAAACCAGGCTACCCCAAGACAGACATGTCGCAGAGCCAGTTCACTCTTGTTCTGTCTTCAGAGCTGCCTGATCTATTCCTCCTGGACCATGGTCAGCACTACTGTACTGTCCAGGCAAGATGCAAGGACCACTCTCCCAAGTGCTGTAGCTGGTGAGGGACAAGGACAGCTCTCCTGCTCTCATGACCTCGACCTAGGACCAGCTCTTGACCACTGTTGCATGTAGCGAGTGTCAAGGTGAGGAGGGGGCAACATCATACTCGCACCGATGCCACTTCAGGGCGATTGAGTGGCTGGGCCACTTCTCCCTAGCTCTAGCCCTCAGGGCTGGTTCACCTGCACTCCAGCCACCAGGGTCAGTTCCATTATGCTATTCAGGTGAAGTGTAGGCCCTACTCTCCCATTATCATCAGTGAGAGATGATCTAGTGACAGGGGAGGTGAGTAAAGCATAGCCCTCAACATTGTCGCTGGCTGGCAGCTGTAACCAGCAGGGGCATCCATGTTCTGTAGTAATAATAAGAGCCACAGAAATTGACACAGACTCCTGCTGTTGCACAACAATAGATTCAGACATGGCCCTCAGCAGCAGCTCAGGCTGGGACCTCATCATGGCTCTAGGACATGCCCGTCCTCTCTACCCTTGAATCTCCAGTTCCATCTCTCTTCATGGCACTCAAGCGCTCCACCTCTCTTTCTTACATCTGATCACCACATGCTTTCTAATTTTAATGACTCCAGCTGCAAGCTGGCCAAGTGACTGTAGGTCTTTGGGTGATATCCTTTACGCTGTGTCGTGTGACAGAAAGCAGGTGTCTATGACTCTGCTCACCCATGCCATGAGCTGGAGGGCAAGTCTAGGGGTGGTCCAAAAGTATCTTTCTTCTTCCTGCTGCACTGTGCCGCCTGAATTTGATTTGATTTGATTTGATTTGATATTTATTAGTCCTAGGCATAAGACAGCTTTGGCCACCAAGCCAGGCATCAAGCTAGGATGAACCAAGGACTACCATCTGCTCTGCCTCTGACTGATATAAGAACAACACCAATAACAAGGTGTCCCTTTGCCTATTGCCAGAAGGACAACCAATTTTTTTTTTAATTAATTCTTTAGAATTTTCTCACATGATTGCAGTCTATTATTTTTCAAGTGTCATAAATGCTTATAGTGTAATTTGAACTTTTGCATACCTAACTCTTTTTCTTTGCATTACTCAGATTCACCTTCCTGTCTCCCAACATCTTAGACTTTTGTTGTAAGTTTTCATATTGTTTCTTTCATATTTTGAGATTATTAATGGAATTCCATCAGTTGGCTCTGTTTTCTCCCTCCAGAGCTTTCAGATACCTCTGCATGCTCTTTTCCAAATTCCTGGCATCTTCTTTCTCTAAGTACGCAAGTATATCCTGGTCAGTGTAAGTACAGCTCTCCCGTTTCAGTTGATCACAATCATAGTACTTTATTCTCCACACAGCATGTGCCTCGGCATCAATCCCTGTCTGCTACACAAAGGCACAGGGTAGATGAGGCTAAAATCTGTGCTTTCCTGTGCATATAGAGGTAGAGATTTAGAGGAAAGTTGTAGACGCCATAACCCAACCTGAGTCCTTGGCCAGATTCACAGTAGCAGGCATGTGCTTTCTTCTGTACAGTAGACCTTAACTTCTATGATACTCCCTGCCCTGATCTAGAACTTGGCTCTACACCCTCCCAAATCTCATTTTGTTGTTGGGTTGTTTCTTTGTTGTTTTGCTTGCTTTGTACTATACCTAACATAGTAAACTAGTGACTAGATGCTTGCTTCTAGAGACTGACTGTATTTCACTTTGGAAAATTCAGACTGGGCTAGTTCAAGTGTGTCTCACTAAGTCTGCTCATTAAGAAGTTTATAGAATAGAAAGCACATTGTATCACCTACTTACCTTGCCCATGATCACTTTCTTTTTTTTTTTTCCTTTTTTTTTTCTTTTTTTTTTTTTTTTATTAACTTGAGTATTTCTTATATACATTTCGAGTGTTATTCCCTTTCCCGGTTTCCGGGCAAACATCCCCCTCCCCCCTCCCCTTCCTTATGGGTGTTCCCCTCCCAACCCTCCCACCATTGCCGCCCTCCCCCCATAGACTAGTTCACTGGGGGTTCAGTCTTAGCAGGACCCAGGGCTTCCCCTTCCACTGGTGCTCTTACTAGGATATTCATTGCTACCTATGGGGTCAGAGTCCAGGGTCAGTCCATGTATAGTCTTTAGGTAGTGGCTTAGTCCCTGGAAGCTCTGGTTGCTTGGCATTGTTGTACTTTTGGGGTCTCGAGCCCCTTCAAGCTCTTCCAGTTCTTTCTCTGATTCCTTCAATAGGGGACCTATTCTCAGTTCAGTGGTTTGCTGCTGGCATTCGCCTCTGTATTTGCTGTATTCTGGCTGTGTCTCTCAGGAGCGATCTACATCCGGCTCCTGTCGGTCTGCACTTCTTTGCTTCATCCATCTAGTCCAATTGGGTGGCTGTATATGTATGGGCCAAATGTGGGACAGGCTCTGAATGGGTGTTCCTTCAGTCTCTGTTTTAATCTTTGCCTCTCCCTTCCCTGCCAAGGGTATTCTTTTTCCTCATTTAAAGGAGTGAAGCATTCACATTTTGATCATCCGTCTTGAGTTTCGTTTGTTCTAGGGATCTAGGGTAATTCAAGCATTTGGGCTAATAGCCACTTATCAATGAGTGCATACCATGTATGTCTTTCTGTGATTGGGTTAGTTCACTCAGGATGATATTTTCCAGTTCCAACCATTTGCCTACGAATTTCATAAACTCGTTGTTTTTGATAGCTGAGTAGTATTCCATTGTGTAGATGTACCACATTTTCTGTATCCATTCCTCTGTTGAAGGGCATCTGGGTTCTTTCCATTTTCTGGCTATTATAAATAAGGCTGCGATGAACATAGTGGAGCACGTGTCTCTTTTATATGTTGAGGCATCTTTTGGGTATATGCCCAAGAGAGGTATAGCTGGATCCTCAGGCAGTTCAATGTCCAATTTTCTGAGGAACCTCCAGACTGATTTCCAGAATGGTTTTACCAGTCTGCAATCCCACCAACAATGGAGGAGTGTTCCTCTTTCTCCACAACCTCGCCAGCATCTGCTGTCACCTGAGTTTTTGATCTTAGCCAATCGCACTGGTGTGAGGTGAAATCTCAGGGTTGTTTTGATTTGCATTTCCCTTATGACTAAAGATGTTGAACATTTCTTTAGGTGTTTCTCAGTCATTCGGCATTCCTCAGCTGTGAATTCTTTGTTTAGCTCTGAACCCCATTTTTTTAATAGGGTTATTTGTTTCCCTGCGGTCTAACTTCTTGAGTTCTTTGTATATTTTGGATATAAGGCCTCTATCTGTTGTAGGGTGGGTAAAGATCTTTTCCCAATCTGTTGGTTGCCGTTTTGTCCTAACCACAGTGTCCTTTGCCTTACAGAAGCTTTGCAGTTTTATGAGATCCCATTTGTCAATTCTTGATCTTAGAGCATAAGCCATTGGTGTTTTGTTCAGGAAATTTTTTCCAGTGCCCATGTGTTCCAGATGCTTCCCTAGTTTTTCTTCTATTAGTTTGAGTGTGTCTGGTTTGATGTGGAGGTCCTTGATCCACTTTCTAACTGCAGTATTATTAATTTCTTAATTTCTATTTGTTAATTTCTTTATTAGAATTTGGCATCCACATTTCTTTTCTCTGTTCACACCAGAAAAAATGAGAAACCATCAAACTAAGTTAAGCTCCTCCAACCCTTATAGAAACCATTGTTCTGAGAATTAATAAAATATAATTCAGTGAACCGAAGGAGGGGTATAAAACTTTGGTATCTATTCCTCCTTACTTGCTACTTATTTCTATTAAACACTTTTCTTATTTTCCTTCATTATTTAATTTATACTTCTTTTTTTTTTTTTTTTCGGAGCTGGGGACCGAACCCAGGGCCTTGCGCTTCCTAGGTAAGCGCTCTACCACTGAGCTAAATCCCCATTTATACTTCTTTTTAAATGCTCAATTTTGACAATTATACATCATCTTTTTCATAGTTTAAATATGCTTGAACCTAGGAGTGGCACTATTTGGAGGTGTGGACTTGTTGGAATAGGTGTATCACTGTGGGCTTGGGCTTCAAGACCCTCAACCTAGTTGCCTGGAAGTCAGCCTGAAAAAGGAAGCACTAGCGGCCTTCAAATGAAGATGAAGACCTTTCAGATTTACCTTCACCATGTCTTCCTGGCTGCTGCCATGTTCCTACCTTGATGCTAATGGACTGAACCTCCGAACCTGTAAGCTAGGCCCAATTAAATGCCATCCTTATAAGAGTTGCTTTGGTCATGGTGTTTGTTCACAGTAAAACCCTAAGACAATCATGATCAACCAGATGAGCCATATTTGATAAAAAAATCATATTCCATAGATTACTATTTACCATATTATTATTACTGTTTACCATAAATTATTACTAGCAGCTTCAAAAACTTTAATTGCTTATCTGTTAAAATTATAATAGTTCTTTAGGAATATCTGATAGATATTTTCGTACTTGGTAGAGCAAAAACATAACAATTTTATAACTCTAAACAATATATTTATGACAATATATATATGACAAGAAAGGAGGTGAAATACATATATTAAGCAGAGGAAATATGAATTAGATATGGTGAAATTTAAATTGGAACTGAGCTGGAGAACAGTGTTTGAAACTAATTTTTGGGCTGTTGAATGTAGAATGAAGTTCCTCTGCGGCTTTGAAAAAGGTACTATGTCATCATATCAGCAAAATGCTCTTGTGGCTGTGTTGTCAGCTATGAGAAAAGGCTGCATTTCAAATAGAAGAAGTGGCCATGGAGCCGTCTTTTTCTGAACCTACCTTTAAAAGAAAGGAAGACAGCAGGGTATACCTCTTGAACACTCCTAACTCTTTCATGTTTAGTTACCAGCATAATACCAGATCTTCTACAGTTTACTTGAAATTATTCTTAATTTAGTTTCAGAATGGAGTTGAGAAAATTATGATAGTACACGAATTAACACTTTGAAGTAAGTTTTAAGGAAGTTTTAATTTTTATATCCAATTTCACAAACATATGAATCCACTCTGATGGAGTTTACAAAAAAGTCTTGTTTATAGGATAAAATTTCATCAAAAATATTGGTTGTCAAGGTGTCTTACTTTTTCTATATTTTATTGAAGAAAAATTTGTATTGTTTAGAATGTATAAGAGGAGAGATGAGGCAAAAAAAGAAAGACCATATACCTTTATTGAGAGGTAGAACATGAACTGGCTCTCTTAGGTTTATATGAGTACAATCAATCAATAAATAAGAATAGATACATAGATGGGTAGATTGATAGATGATAGATAGATTGATACATATATAGATAGATTATAGCTATAAAATTTCTATCAAGCCAGGGAATTATAATTGCAAGAAGTAAATTTTTATTAGGAGGCAAAATTTACCTAAAATTTAGGAGGAAGTGTGTTAGGTTCTTTATGGATACAAAATCTTGGACGTAGGCTATGGTTTGGGACATTTGAGAAACATCAAAGAGACAACAGAGTGAAGAGTAGGAATGTACAAGTTTAGATAAAATTATCCAGGTCATTTAAAACTTTATAGAAAACATGTGACATTGTCAATTCAGTTATTTAGAATCTTTTCATCTCAAAATTTAGATATTGAGTCTAAGTTCTAAGGAAGCATAATTGGATGGGGTTCATCTTTTTACCAACTAGTTAAGGTGTAATTTTTTTCCATCAAAATTTTTCAGTTGATCCAACTTCTGAGTTAGAAATGTCTGGACTTCCATGTTCAGTTAGTCACAGGTAGAAGCAAAAAGGTACCTACACTAAGGAATCTGTCTTACTGATAGGAGCACTAGAGTAAATACTCAAGGTTGAATTGTGCATGTGGAAAACTTCTTTTACTCTCTCTCTCTCTCTCACTCAGGAGGCAGAGACAAGAAGATCTCAATGAACTCGAGGCCTGCCTTGTCTACACAGTGGGTTTTAGGTCAACAATAACTATTAAGAATATAATAAATATAATAAATATTAAGAATATATCTCGTCCTCTTCCTCTTCCTCTTCCAGTTCGTTCTTTACCCCTGTCCCTTCTCTCCTCATCCCGCCTTCCCTCCATGTGCTCACAGCTGGCCTTTGCTTCTCCCCTCCTCTTCTCTCATTAAACCTCTCCACGTGGAAAACAAAAGAATACATCTCAACAACAAATCAAATTTAACAATCACATAAGGCTGTTATAACTGTCCCGTCAAAAAGAAGACTGAAAATGTCAGCACAGCATCTTTCTTTGCCAAAACTCTAGAGTTAAATTCATTCCCTGTGTCTCTGGGTAATGTTTGATATGTGTGTGGTTTTGTCTCCACACTATAGTATAGGGACTCCTTTTCTCTGTGTTTCTCTTTTTCTCCAAGTTATCTTTGTAATTTTTATTTTATTTAGTTTATTTTGATATATGTTAATAAAAATATAATTACATCACTTACTCCTTCGCTTCCCTCCAACTTCTCCCATGCACCTTCTCTCCTAACTCACCGCACTCTCACTCTAAGTGGTTTGTTATATTTTCTTTGATAAATATTGTTACATACACAGACAGAAAGACAGACAGACAGACACACACACAGAGGGAGACTCAACAGGCTGAGTCTATTTTTCATTTCTTTTTAGGTATGTGATTTCAAGGACCACTTTCATTGGCTAATAATAATTTGCATGGCAAATCACTGGGAGAGGTTAGTCTGCCTTCAACAGTAATCATTAGTTACCTCTTGTATTTTGTTTGCTTGTTGTATACAAGTGAGATCCTGTGTGATATTCTCCCTCTGTGTTAGTAATGACTACTGATTTTGTCCTTATTTGAGATTGTATATTCAGTCATTTCTAGGAGACCAAGTGTCATAGCTGAATTTCTAGCTTAACAATTGACCAACAGGACTTCATCAAGCTAAAGAGCTTCTGATAAAAACTAAGGAAATAATCAATTGATTGAAGACAAGCCAACAGAATAAGAGATATTTTCCAGCTGTACATGTGAGGGAAGATTGATATTCAGAATACAAAAAGAAATGATCCAGAAAAATAAATGACCAACTATTAAAAATGAACTATGAATGTAAAGAAGAGTCCTCAATAGAAGAAATAAAAGTGGCTAAGAACTCAAAAAGTGTTCAGTATCCTTTGTAAGTAAGGAAGTGTAAACTAAAATCATTTCGAAGTTTCATCTCAATCGAGGCAAATTATCTAAGTTAAACAATATAGTTTACAATAAATGCTGATTGGGATGTCTGAAAAAGTGAGCCCCAATTCAGCTCTTGGTAGGAATGCAGATGGGTGTAATAACTCTAGAAATTAGTATGGAAAAATCCCCCAAATGCTAAAAAAAAGTATTCTATGATCCAGTACTAATATTCCTTGGCATATGCTGAATGGATACTTAATCAGATACTTAATCAGAAGTGTATAGTGCTGCTCTTTCATAGTATCCAGGAAATGGAAACAACCAGAATATACTTCAATAAGCAATGACCAATGAACATGTGTGCATATGCAAAATAAAATATATATTTTAGCTGTCAGAAAAGTGAAATCATGAAACCTGAAGGCAAATAGATGCATGTATGAATCTGGAAGTGGTGATGAGTAATAACACCCAGACTCACACTTAGAAAGACCCTTGATGCATACTCTCTGTCATCTGCTGTCCCTAGCACCAATCTTTAGATGGTAGTCTATAACACGGAGAAAACACACACATACCAGGAAGGTACAAAAGGACTGTAGAGGGAGACTTGAGAGGGAAATACTGGGATATACGTAATTTGAAATTGGAAATGCGGAAAGCAAGAATATAACTCTATTGAGGAAAGAAAAAAGGGACAAATAACCAAGTTTATTTTCTAAAATCTTAAGGATTCATTATATTCTATTTACTATTATTTTTTATTATTTGTATATAATAAACACACAAGTTTATTACATACACGTGAGCATACATACATACACATATGGTATATTAAATTTCTACATATTTACTATGTGTAGATATACTAAATTAATTTATGCCACTTAAACTAGCCATTTTTCTCACAGGAGTCATTGACTTACTAACAAAAACTCCAATGACAAATATGGGAGACATCTGTGTGAGCCATTGGCCATGTTATTTCAAGTTACTCCCCAAATAATATTGGCTACTGTTTTGTCCTACATTGCTTATCAGAGATTGAATGTAAGTCCCTGTTCCTAAAGATTTTAGATACAGGACTCAGATGACTGGAGCTGGTATTAATCTGAAAGACTCCTTCCTTTGATTTAGATTCCACAGTCCTGAAAGTGCTATGCACTTTGTCAGGGAGGGAAGTGTTCAATAGACTTATCCTGCTGAGAACTCATGAACCACAACAATGAGCAGAATGGTCAGACGTTCCTAAGTGGACACTGGTGTCACTGATATTGGCAGTGACAGATGACTGTCTAGTTGGACTTAAGGCCCAGGTATGAAGAGGGAAATCCTTCCTGGTAATAGAAACCAAGGAAACTACCAGGTATTATTAGGGTCATGGGTTTTAGAAGAGAACCTATGACTACGATTTTTACTAGACCAGCATAATACTTATCTACATTCTAAAACATAATATTATACCCACAGATAATTGCACTTCTCATCATTTATCAAAGAAACTTGTCTTTACAGCAAATGAACACTATTAAGGACTTCACAATTATTTTATTTTAATCTTTTTAAAAATAATTATGTCCCATATAAGAAATCAGAATAAAAATCCTTCCTCAGAAGGTCTTGAGATATTCAAAGATAAGGCAATATTCACAAACTCCAGTACTTAAGACAGTATATTGATTTGGGTATGGCATTTTTTAAATAATCAATATCTCCAAGAGTAGTACTCTTCAGGTGGTAGTTTCTATATTAAAGTGAATTTCACCTTGGAAACATGAATCAATAATCCTTTGTAGAGTCATATTAGGAAGGAACATATTAGAAGAAGAAACTGGTTGATAGATAAGGATTTGATTGTGGGTGAACAATGGCCTATGCTCCGGAATGGAAAGGAGAAGCTCTGTCACGTGACTTGTGTATGTCGAACTGTAAGAAGACTAGAAAACAGTAGAAATGCGTATATTTTGCTCATAAGGACAGCTATTCCTCTTAGTAATTTTTAAATTACTCAAGCTTATGCTCAACAGACTAGAACTTATTGGCAAATTTCATGAACAAAACACCAATGACTCACTAAGATCCACAATCTATAAATGGAGACCCATGAAAATGAGACACTACTGTAAGGCAAAGGACATTGTCAGTAGTTCAAAACTTTTGATTTTTTTTCCTTTTCTGGAATTCAGTCCTTTAGTTTTGGAGGACAACCATTCACCAAATGTAGTTCTTGGTATTCCTAAGAGACTAACAATGCAATTTGAGAGGAGTCCAATGTTATGATTGTCATTTAGATATAACACACTCAGATATTAAGCAACAACTTTGTTTCTTGCTAATTGAAACTGATGCTATTACAAAGTCAGGACTTGAGAGCAATGGCTATAAACAGATGACAGTCAAAGAGGACAATACTAGAGCAGAGAGAAATGTTGTCCCAGCTAGATGAAAGGGTTGTACATCATTAATACATTGGACTGATCACACTAGACATAGAATGATATATCAATATCAATTTAAAATTTTTCTGGTTACTTCTCATCAATGTTATGGTGTTTTCTTGAAGCTCTTAAGAATCTTTGAATAACTTCTCATGATTTGTTTTTAAAACAATGTTCAGGGAATCTTTGTGATAACACTGTGATTTAACAATAGTTAATATAGTTCCTTTTTTTTTATTAACTTGAGTATTTCTTATTTACATTTCGAGTGTTATTCCCTTTCCCGGTTTCCGGGCAAACATCCCCCTAATCCCTCCCCCTCCCCTTCTTTATGGGTGTTCCCCTCCCCACCCTCCCCCCATTGCCGCCCTCCCCCCAACAATCACGTTCACTGGGGGTTCACTCTTAGCAGGACCAAGGGCTTCCCCTTCCACTAGTGATCTTACTATGATGAAGATGATAAAGTGATAGGTGGTAAGATCAAAGAGCTAAAGAGACCATTAGAAATGGACCCACAGACTATCTCTAACACAGAGGAATCTGTGGCTTCACTTCAGGATTGCAAGCTCCAACTTAGATGGATCTTAACCATTACTGGGATCCAATCTAAGAAGCACATTTTAGAAACAGATGAAAAATCCAAAGATGGTATTTTGCTTGTACCAAGTTCCTATTACTTTTACTGTCTAATAGATGGATACTATAGCAAATTCACTGTTAAATGCCACAATTGTACTCAACTCATTTAGCTATTGATTATGTTGACAACAGTATAGTAATGTATACATATTCCCCGTGATGTGTCATTGATCTTGTATTTTTCTAGTTATGCGAGTAATTTCTAACAACATTTGCTGTTTTGTATACATCTGTGATATTTCTATGCTCCCCTTGCAGATATGTCCACAAGAGGATAACTTGCTTTTTTCACTGTATACAGTCAACTGTACTTACTACTCTTAAAACCAGTCTATCATATTGCAGTCTTTCTGTTTACTTAGCTCTCTTTTTTCATTGGAATGCTGTTTACCAATATTTATCCCCTCCATTATTTCAAAGACATCATTTAAAAAGAAAAGGCCAAATGAGGCTTGGAATATATAGCTCAATTTTAGAATATTCCCTGAATGTCCATGAAGATGCCTGTGTTTAGTCTGTCTTTCCAAAGTGAATCTGTGATCTGTTGTACAGAAGTGTAGGGTTAGACACTCAGTTTAATGAAAATGGCAGCACTATAGTGACCATACTAGAATCATTTCCCAAAGTACACATAACTAGTTTTGTGAGCCACAGCCTCTCTATTTCTGGATACTACTCAGTCAGTGGCTTTAATAGCAATATCACACTATCTTCATGCCTAGAGCAAAAGTGAATTATAATACATGAAATAGTTGGTAGAGGAGGACTATTTCCAATAAACAATCCGGGACTGTTCAGTGTAGTTTCAGAACCAATTAATCATTAACATTGACTGATTTAAGTTGAATACGCTCTACTCACCTCAATGGGGGATAGGTATATGGCTGTTTTATTGGGATGCTTGAGATTTCTAAGTTCAGTCCATAGATTAGGCACTATTTCTCTTCCAAGAGTAGTACATAACTTTAGTATTTATTCTTTTACTCCATGTTTCTTTTATTAAATTTTTGGACCTTCAAACTGTCCTGTCATCATATCAAAGGCAGTCTAATAAGAGAGAAGTGGATGAGGTGGGTTGAAATTATCATCTGCTCTGTAACTCATTTCACTTATCTATAAATGACACAAAAAGCATATGCCTGAATTAATGTGGCTGTACAGCAAAATAAATATGTAACATTTGTTGACAAAAATTGCAAGTAAAAAGCTTAAGCAACACTATAAATGTTCTAATGTAAAATCAGTCTTCCTACTCAATAAGTGTGTGCAGCATACAGTTCTCTGGTTTTGTTTCTTTTAAAGCATATACCATCTCTCTACAAATAATATTATATATAATCATATAAGTCTGACTATGCTCATATTCAACAGAAAGATATACAATTAAAATATTAGATGCAAGACTTTTCTTCATGCCAGTCTTAGAGTTGGTATAGCCAAGTGGATTTTTTGTGTTTGTATGCGTGTGTGTGTGTGCGTGTTTGTGTGTGTGTGCCTATGATGTTTACATATTGATAATATAAATAATGGTTATCTTTACCATATTTTCATAACTCATATATTTTGAAGTGTTTGTAATGGTGATTTTTTGGAATGAAAAAAAAAATAAGTGCAACTCTTATTCTTCCCAAACTGCAATGCCATTTGGTTTGAATTTCTAGCAATTCCAGTTTACAAAGTATTTCTTCAGCTCTGACTGCAGGTGGTTGTTCAACCGTACCTTGCCACTTAACAGTGAATGGGCATCCTACCAGCTTTCCTTCTTAAGATAGCTCTACTCTGGCAGGGTTTTATTGAACATCCTATTTTGGACATAAGTAAGCAGGTTATTTTAAGATAGTCTTGTTGGAAGTTATATTTCACATTTTTCAGACAATTTGTATTTATAGAAAGCGATTGCTTGAACATTTAAATTGTTTCCTAGTTCATTAGTCATGTGTTTGGGATTCAAAATCAATATGACTTAATACAAAGTAATGGCCTAAATTTCAGTTCAATTAATTAATATTGAAATCTCAGATGAATACGTTCACTATTAGCTTATTTTTAAAAAGTGTTAGAACTCTTCTGACATTTTGTTTGAAGTTTTTTTTTTTCAAATTCGAATCTCAATTAAGAATTATGAAATGGCAGGGAAACAGTGGTGAAAAGAATCTTGCTTCACCTACTCTGACACTGCTTAATGCATGTGACAGATTACACCTCCTGTCTTCCTACAGTAGAAAAAGTATTCAAGGTAAGAGGCCTTTAGTGAATGTAACCAAAACTAATGCATGAAGTAGAAGCAAACTTTTAATTCATACCTTTATGTTATTAACTAGTTAATTTTTTCCCAAAAGCTTATTTTAGAGAAACAATTGAATTGCACCTTTAAAAGTATCAGCTGCATTATAAAGTGGGCTAGTTGATAACACTTCCTCTTAATTTTATTGACTTTCTTATGGTATATTCTATTTTATACAGTAAAAAGTAATATAAATTACTTACTCATAATATATATTCATATATATTATATCTCTATATTACTGTTTAACAATTTGCTAGCATTATAGCATAGCAAGCAAAGCAATTATGGTAGTTCATCCACTGAGGTAAATATATCTTGTCATGGGTAGCTGAATAATATCTAGGAATATTTTGATGTTTGTATGAAACTATACCAATTTTAATTTAATACAAGTGGTTGAAAAAAGTATTAATGAATATCTTTGTGGTGTTTTTAGTTCTTTCAAACCAGTGCTGCTTTTTTAGGTTGTTAAAATCATTTAGAAGTTTTTTTTTTTTTTTTTTTTTTTTTTTTTTTTTTTTTATTAACTTGAGTATTTCTTATATACATTTCAAGTGTTATTCCCTTTCCCGGTTTCCGGGCAAAATCCCCCTCCCCCACCCATTCCTTATGGGTGTTCCCCTCCCAACCCTCCCCCCATTGCCGCCCTCCCCCCATAGTCTAGTTCACTGGGGGTTCAGTCTTAGCAGGACCCAGGGCTTCCCCTTCCACTGGTGCTCTTACTAGGATATTCATTGCTACCTATGGGGTCAGAGTCCAGGGTCAGTCCATATATAGTCTTTACGTAGTGGCTTAGTCCCTGGAAGCTCTGGTTGCTTGACATTGTTGTACTTTTGGGGTCTCGAGCCCCTTCAAGCTCTTCCAGTTCTTTCTCTGATTCCTTCAACAGGGGACCTATTCTCAGTTCAGTGGTTTGCTGCTGGCATTCGCCTCTGTATTTGCTGTATTCTGGCTGTGTCTCTCAGGAGCGATCTACATCCGGCTCCTGTCGGTCTACACTTCTTTGCTTCATCCATCTTGTCTAATTGGCTGGCTGTATTTGTATGGGCCACATGTGGGGCAGGCTCTGAATGGGTGTTCCTTCAGTCTCTGTTTTAATCTTTGCCTCTCTCTTCCCAGCCAAGGGTATTCTTTTTCCTCATTTAAAGAAGGAGTGAAGCATTCACATTTTGATCATCCGTCTTGAGTTTCGTTTCTTCTAGGGATCTAGGGTAATTCAAGCATTTGGGCTAATAGCCACTTATCAATGAGTGCATACCATGTATGTCTTTCTGTGATTGGGTTAGCTCACTCAGGATGATATTTTCCAGTTCCAACCATTTGCCTACGAATTTCATAGACTCGTTGTTTTTGATAGCTGAGTAATATTCCATTGTGTAGATGTACCACATTTTCTGTATCCATTCCTCTGTTGAAGGGCATCTCGGTTCTTTCCATTTTCTGGCTATTATAAATAAGGCTGCGATGAACATAGTGGAGCACGTGTCTCTTTTATATGTTGAGGCATCTTTTGGGTATATGCCCAAGAGAGGTATAGCTGGATCCTCAGGCAGTTCAATGTCCAATTTTCTGAGGAACCTCCAGACTGATTTCCAGAATGGTTTTACCAGTCTGCAATCCCACCAACAATGGAGGAGTGTTCCTCTTTCTCCACATCCTCGCCAGCATCTGCTGTCACCTGAGTTTTTGATCTTAGCCATTCTCACTGGTGTGAGGTGAAATCTCAGGGTTGTTTTGATTTGCATTTCCCTTATGACTAAAGATGTTGAACATTTCTTTAGGTGTTTCTCAGCCATTCGGCATTCCTCAGCTGTGAATTCTTTGTTTAGCTCTGAACCCCATTTTTTAATAGGGTTATTTGTTTCCCTGCGGTCTAACTTCTTGAGTTCTTTGTATATTTTGGATATAAGGCCTCTATCTGTTGTAGGATTGGTAAAGATCTTTTCCCAATCTGTTGGTTGCCGTTTTGTCCTAACCACCGTGTCCTTTGCCTTACAGAAGCTTTGCAGTTTTATGAGATCCCATTTGTCGATTCTTGATCTTAGAGCATAAGCCATTGGTGTTTTGTTCAGGAAATTTTTTCCAGTGCCCATGTGTTCCAGATGCTTCCCTAGTTTTTCTTCTATTAGTTTGAGTGTGTCTGGTTTGATGTGGAGGTCCTTGATCCACTTGGACTTAAGCTTTGTACAGGGTGATAAGCATGGATCGATCTGCATTCTTCTACATGTTGCCCTCCAGTTGAACCAGCACCATTTGCTGAAAATGCTATCTTTTTTCCATTGGATGGTTTTGGCTCCTTTGTCAAAAATCAAGTGACCATAGGTGTGTGGGTTCAATTCTGGGTTTTCAATTCTATTCCATTGGTCTATCTGTCTGTCTCTGTACCAATACCATGCAGTTTTCATCACTATTGCTCTGTAATACTGCTTGAGTTCAGGGATAGTGATTCCCCCTGAAGTCCTTTTATTGTTGAGGATAGCTTTAGCTATCCTGGGTTTTTTGTTATTCCAGATGAATTTGCAAGTTGTTCTGTCTAACTCTTTGCAGAATTGGATTGGTATTTTGATGGGGATTGCATTGAATCTGTAGATCGCTTTTGGTAAAATGGCCATTTTTACTATATTAATCCTGCCAATCCATGAGCATGGGAGATCTTTCCACCTTCTGAGGTCTTCTTCAATTTCTTTCTTCAGTGTCTTGAAGTTCTTATTGCACAGATCTTTTACTTGCTTGGTTAAAGTCACACCGAGGTACTTTAAATTATTTGGGTCTATTATGAAGGCTGTCATTTCCCTAATTTCTTTCTCTGCTTGTTTTTCTTTTGTGTAGAGGAAGGCTACTGATTTAATTGACTTAATTTTATACCCAGCCACTTTGCTGAAGTTGTTTATCAGCTTTAGTAGTTCGCTGGTGGAACTTTTGGGATCACTTAAATATACTATCATATCATCTGCAAGTAGTGATATTTTGACTTCTTCTTTTCCGATCTGTATCCCCTTGACCTCCTTTAGTTGTCTGATTGCTCTGGCTAGAACTTCAAGAACTGTATTGAATAAGTAGGGAGAGAGTGGGCAGCCTTGTCTAGTCCCTGATTTTAGTGGGATTGCTTCAAGTTTCTCTCCATTTAGTTAAATGTTAGCAACTGGTTTGCTGTATATGGCTTTTAATATGTTTAGGTATAGGCCTTGAATTCCTATTCTTTCCAGGACTTTTATCATGAAGGGGTGTTGAATTTTGTCAAATGCTTTCTCAGCATCCACTGAAATGATCATGTGGTTTTGTTCTTTCACTTTGTTTATATAATGGATCACGTTGATGGTTTTCCGTATATTAAACCATCCCTGCATGCCTGGGATGAAGCCTACTTGATCATGGTGGATGATTGTTTTGATGTGCTCTTGAATTCGGTTTGCCAGAATTTTACTGAGTATTTTTGCGTCGATATTCATAAGGGAAATTGGTCTGAAGTTCTCTTTCTTTGTTGGGTCTTTGTGTGGTTTAGGTATAAGAGCAATTGTGACTTCATAGAAAAAATTCGGTAGTGCTCCATCTGTTTCAATTTTGTGGAATATTTTGGATAATATTGGTATGAGGTCTTCTATGAAGGTCTGATAGAATTCTGCACTAAACCCGTCTGGACCTGGGCTCTTTTTGGTTGGGAGACCTTTAATGACTGCTTCTATTTCCTTAGGAGTTATGGGGTTGTTTAACTGGTTTATCTGTTCCTGATTTAACTACGGTACCTGGTATCTGTCTAGGAAATTATCCATTTCCTGCAGATTTTCAAGTTTTGTTGAATATAGGCTTTTATAGTAAGATCTGATGATTTTTTTAATTTCCTCTGAATCTGTAGTTATGTCTCCCTTTTCATTTCTGATTTTGTTAATTTGGACACACACTCTGTGTCCTCTCGTTAGTCTTGCTAAGGGTTTATCTAGCTTGTTGATTTTCTCAAAGAACCAACTTTTGGTTCTGTTGATTCTTTCTATGGTCCTTTTTGTTTCTACTTGGTTAATTTCAGCTCTGAGTTTGATTATTTCCTGCCTTCTACTCCTCCTGGGTGTATTTGCTTCTTTTTGTTCTAGAGCTTTTAGGTGTGCTGTCAAGCTGCTGACATATGCTCTTTCCTGGTTCTTTCTGCAGGCACTCAGCGCCATGAATTTTCCTCTTAGCACAGCTTTCATTGTGTCCCATAAGTTTGGGTATGTTGTACCTTCATTTTCATTAAATTCTAAAAAGTCTTTAATTTCTTTCTTTATTTCTTCCTTGACCAGGTTATCATTGAGTAGAGCATTGTTCAATTTCCACGTATATGTGGGCATTCTTACCTTATTGTTATTGAAGACCAGTTTTAGGCCGTGGTGGTCCGATAGCATGCATGGGATTATTTCAATCTTTCTGTACCTGTTGAGGCCCGTTTTTTGACCAATTATATGGTCAATTTTGGAGAAAGTACCATGAGGAGCTGAGAAGAAGGTATATCCTTTTGCTTTAGGATAGAACGTTCTATAAATATCCGTTAAGTCCATTTGGCTCATGACTTCTCTTAGTCTGTCTACGTCTCTGTTTAATTTCTGTTTCCATGATCTGTCCATTGATGAGAGTGGGGTGTTGAAATCTCCCACTATTATTGTGTGAGGTGCAATGTGTGTTTTGAGCTTTAGTAAGGTTTCTTTTACGTATGTAGGTGCCCTTGTATTTGGGGCATAGATATTTAGGATTGAGAGTTCATCTTGGTGGATTTTTCCTTTGATGAATATGAAGTGTCCTTCCTTATCTTTTTTGATGACTTTTAGTTGAAAATTGATTTTATCTGATATTATAATGGCTACTCCAGCTTGCTTCTTCCGAACGTTTGCTTGGAAATTTGTTTTCCAGCCTTTCACTCTGAGGTACTTTCTGTCTTTGTCTATGAGGTGTGTTTTCTGTAGGCAGCAGAATGCAGGATCCTCGTTGCGTATCCAGTTTGTTAATCTATGTCTTTTTATTGGGGAGTTGAGGCCATTGATGTTGAGAGATATTAAGGAATAGTGATTATTGCTTCCTGTTATATTCATATTTGGATGTAAGGTTATGTTTGTGTGCTTTTCTTCTCTTTGTTTTGTTGCCAAGACGATTAGTTTCTTGCTTCTTCTAGGGTATAGCTTTCCTCCGTTCGTTGGGCTTTACCATTTATTATCCTTTGTAGTGCTGGATTTGTAGAACGATATTGTGTAAATTTGGTTTTGTCATGGAATATCTTGGTTTCTCCATCTATGTTAATTGAGAGTTTTGCAGGATACAGTAACCTGGTCTGGCATTTGTGTTCTCTTAGGGTCTGTATGACATCAGTCCAGGATCTTCTGGCCTTCATAGTTTCTGGCGAAAAGTCTGGTGTGATTCTGATAGGTCTGCCTTTATATGTTACTTGACCTTTTTTTCTTACTGCTTTTAATATTCTTTCTTTATTTTGTGCGTTTGGTGTTTTGACTATTATGTGATGGGAGGTGTTTCTTTTCTGGTCCAATGTATTTGGAGTTCTGTAGGCTTCTTGAATGCCTATGGGTATCTCTTTTTTTAGGTTAGGGAAGTTTTCTTCTATGATTTTGTTGAAGATATTCACTGGTCCTTTGAGCTGAGAGTCTTCACTCTCTTCTATACCTATTATCCTTAGGTTTGATCTTCTCATTGAGTCCTGGATTTCCTGTATGTTTTGGACCAGTAGCTTTTTCCGCTTTACATTATCTTTGACAGTTGAGTCAATGATTTCTATGGAATCTTCTGCTCCTGAGATTCTCTCTTCCATCTCCTGTATTCTGTTGGTGAAGCTTGTATCTACAGCTCCTTGTCTCTTCTTTTGGTTTTCTATATCCAGGGTTGTTTCCATGTGTTCTTTCTTGATTGCTTCTATTTCCATTTTTAATTCCTTTAACTGTTTGATTGTGTTTTCCTGGAATTCTTTCAGGGATTTTTTGTGACTCCTCTCTATGGGCTTCTACTTGTTTATTTATGATTTCCTGGAATTCTTTCAGGGATTTTTGTGACTC
Organism: Rattus norvegicus; assembly: GCF_021556685.1. Taxonomy (NCBI): domain Eukaryota; kingdom Metazoa; phylum Chordata; class Mammalia; order Rodentia; family Muridae; genus Rattus; species Rattus norvegicus. Next base: position 37,668,907 of record NC_141549.1, read on the forward strand.
CTCTCTATGGGCTTCTACTTGTTTAGTTATGTTTTCCTGGAATTCTTTCAGGCATTTTTGTGATTCCTCTCTGTAGGCTTCTACTTGTTCTCTAAGGGAGTTCTTCACGTCTTTCTTGAAGTCCTCCAGCATCATGATCAAATATGATTTTGAAACTAGATCTTGCTTTTCTGGTGTGTTTGGATATTCCATGTTTGTTTTGGTGGGAGAATTGGGCTCCGATGGTGCCTTGTAGTCTTGGTTTCTGTTGCTTGGGTTCCTGCGCTTGCCTCTCGCCATCAGATTATCTCTAGTGTTACTTTGTTCTGCTATTTCTGACAGTGGCTAGAGTGCCCTATAAGCCTGTGTGTCAGGAGTGCTGTAGACCTGTTTTCCTGTTTTCTTTCAGCCTGTTATGGCGACAGAGTGTTCTGCTTTCGGGCGTGTAGTTTTTCCTCTCTACAGGTCTTCAGCTGTTCCTGTGGGCCTGTGTCTTGAGTTCACCAGACAGGTCACTTGCAGCAGAAAAGTTGGTCTTACCTGTGGTCCCGAGGCTCAAGTTCGCTCGCAGGGTGCTGCCCTCGAGCTCTCTGTGGTGGCAGCCACCAGGAAGATCTGCGCTGCTGTTTCCGGGAGCTTCAGTGCACCAGGGTTCCAGATGGAGTTTGGTGTTTTCCTCTGGCGTCTGAGATGTGTGTGCAGAGTGCAGTCTCTTCTGGTTTTCCAGGCATGTCTGCCTTTCTGAGGGTTTAGCTCTCTTATGTCATTCACTGCGCTTATCAACACCTGTATTGTCTGCATGTGCACATTCATATAAGATTTGTTTGTGTGCCTTTTTAAATGCCAGAGATGGATACCTTCCTTACTGACTCTCCCACTGTTCCTAGCTCCTGGATAAGTAGTGAGGTTCTGTGACTTAGCTATCTCCTACTTATGGGGTTAAATATCCTGGTCACTCTGCCACCTTTTAAGTGAGCAGTGATTGTCAAAACACCAGGGCCTCATGTTTCCACAACAAACATTATATCCACTGAGCCGCTTTTTCCTATATTTAAGTTTTACTTGGTTAAACTTTTAACTTTTCAATATTAGTACAGCTTTTCATAGAAATCTAAAGCAATATATAGCTGTAATGCCATAAGTGTGAAAAAGTACAAATAAATTATAACTGCAATAAAATAAAATATCTTCAGGATTGCTGATCTTCAGAAGAACTCATTAAGAAGGAATTTACTGTTTTTCTGAGGTGCCAGAGGTCTCTTGCAGTTGGACTCATGTTCTATTCCTCAATTTACATCTTTTCAAAAAGAAGAGTAACACAGTAATTTCTGTACCTTTCATTGACTTAGGCGCCTTATTTCTTTTCTAGAATCCTGAATATATTGGATGCATCTGGAACACTCAATGTACTTTTCTCCTCTCAGGGTCACCTAATAATTATATTTGCAACCCTAATTCTTTCTGCAGTAGTGAGTGACCGAATAGTTGTTAGACTAAAATTCTTATGTGAAATACCAACTCCTATTATGACGATATACATATGTGATATTTCTTGAAGGAAATGAAACATGAGTCTAGTAGCCTACCATAAGGAGTTAGTATAGTTGAAAATTATCTCAGAAGACATCATCTCTCATATTGTTCTTGCCATGTGAGCCATAAAACGATCATTTTTAATGTGCTGGAAATGCAAGACAAGGTATCAGGCAGGTGGTCTACCATGACTTCACACACACACACACACACACACACACACACACACACACACACACTCCTTCTAGGAACCAGCACAGGATTGGTTTCCTACCAGACCCCAAATGTTCTACATCTTTGTCTACAAAGCTATGAAAAATTTTGGTATTTAAAATACTTAGTGTAGGTATAATCACATATACACTAAATTTTAAGACACATTGTGGTAAATGTGTTGATAAGCAGTTCAGCTGTCCAAACATAATAGAGAATACTGGAAAATCAAAGGTATGTAAAATAACTATGCAATATAATCCTATGGCACCGACATCATATACCATGTACTATTAAATGAAATACCATGTGACATTGCTATATCTTGGGTTAATTTTTAACTTGACAAAATCTAGAACCACTCTGTCAATGGGCTACTAAATAATATTGCTTGTCTTGGTTCCTCTGTTGATTGATATTAGGGGCCCATCTTGATTGCTAACAAGATGAATCTCTGGACAGAAAATCCTGGGATATATACAATGGATAAAGAAATCTCGAGTGACAAAAGCATGCATTCATTCATTACTTCCTTTTCTTGATGGTAGAAACAAGTTTTTCATCATATCCCTGTTGTGATGACTGGTCCCATTCCTCCCACCCTCCCTCCTTCTCTCCTTCTCCTTCCTCTTCCCTCTCCCCCTCCCCTTGCTCCCTCCCCTCTTCCCTTCCCCTTCCCCCTTCCATCTCTTCCTCTCTCTTCTCCCTCCTTCCCTCTCCCTCTCTCCTCTCTCTCCTCTCTCTCTCTCTCTCTCTCTCTCTCTCTCTCTCTCTCTCTCTGTATGGCAGTCATTTTATTTGAATTATGTATATACATGAACATAATCTGTTTGAAGGAAAGTGACATTGACCAAAATATCACCCGCTTGCACCCAGGAGAATTAGAAATCTCACTTCATAACAAGTTACATAAGAAACAGTTTGAAGAAGAAATATGTACACACTGGATGTAGCAAGTGTTAGCTTTTGCCTGCTTTCTTCAGTGAGGTACAGATGTGAGAGCAGAGGCAATATACATCCCACATCAGATGTCTTTCTCTTTTAACACACACCAAGATAAGGGCTTGTGCTTTCAATGTTTTTTCATAGCACAGTGATCACTGTGAAATACAAATGATCAAAACAGCAGCTACGAATGTGGTTGAAATTCAGGGGCTAAATGACTGCTTAATTTTCTATCTCTGTCTCCAGTCCTGTCTCCAAAGACCTAGTAGTGAGAACACAAGGAATAGCAAAAGGAGATTTACTCTGAACCCCCTTTCTTCCACATGACCAGATTCAGTTCAGGGACAGTTCAGGGGGTTGGGGTGCAACGAACTCACACATTCATTTAGTATTATAATGTGAGCCAGGACCTATATTATATTTCAAATCTTTTCTGCCTCTGGCTGCTCTATCAAGCAAAACATGAAGTTGAAGAAATCCTACATCTGTCACTGACTATAAACTTAATGAATGATCCTATTCAATAAACCTAAGTTGTGGACCACTTTGATCAAGTCAAATAACTGTCACTGGAAATCTGGAAATTTTATATGCAGACTAGTATAACTATTTATATAGGAAGTTATTCTGTTCAGTTATGAAAGTTCTATGTTTCATTGTGTAGTCCCTTGTCATAGAATGAAGTAGATATCACGTTATATCTAATAATGCAAGAGAGATAAAACATTTTAGCTACTTGTTTCATATTTGCAAGATCTAACAAGAAAATCTTTTTAAAAAAATTCAATTTCTGGAAAAAAATGTCATTGAATGACACAAAGTCTCTTTATTTCCCTTAAAGTTGTCAAAACCAGAGAAGAAAACCACTTTAGGTCATAAGCCAGTGTTACTTGTCATATAAATGAAAGGACTTGATATTGAGGTTCGTTTCATAGCTCTGACAATATGAAAAATTTCAATTCTAACCTATAATAGGTAGTACATGAAATAATTTAGATATGCCTGTGGCAATGGCCCTAGGCATATATTCACACTGTGTGCATAAACAGAGCCAGGGTGAATTTCCAGGAGGTAGACATTCATATCACTATAACATTTTGTGAAATTATTTGAGGTTTTGAGACATATGTCAATATGTAAATGTATATGCATACATTTTAATCCTCTGCATTATTTTGTTTGTAATCAAGAACATTTCAAATAGAGCCATGTGCACATGACTTCAAATCCAAATACTAGAATAAGAAACAATTCATTGATTTATTTAGTGTGATATTAAACTGGCAGTATTCTTTCTCTGTTGAAATTTGTAAAGGTAATTTTTTTCCTTCAGTCATTTTTGCGACAATGACAAAAATGCTGATACATATTTAAAATCTATGTTTTCATTTGAATTGAATACTAGCAAACAGGTTTTTTGTAAATAAATGGAGATCCACATATACCTGTTCTTACTGAAATACAAGTCAATCAAAAATGTTTTTTAAAGTTCATTCAAAAAAGAAAGGACAATAAGAATGAGAAAGATCTAGGCAGCCCAGAGTCTGCTCTGACCTTTGAAAATCAGAAAGGGGTCCAAAGCCACACTCTTGGTGTCAGACAGCAGGAGAGCTGTGCCTCTGGTGCATGTTTTCACTGTGGTATCCTCTAAGACACATTATGCAAACACAAAATGATGCAGAGAAGGACAAGACTGTCTGGTTTTATTTTGGGTCTTGATTGAACTTTATCAAGCACTTAACTTGCAAATCCATGTCCCAGTTTTCTGTATTTATTGGCGGGGACTGTGGCAGGGAAAAGAAAAAAAAAGAGCTCTCCCTGAGGCAAGACTATACCAGGCTTCTCCAGATAAACTCTATTTGTTTTTGGTAGTGATGAAAACAGCAACAGAAAAAAAATAAAGGAAATACAGTAACATGTAAAATTGAAAAATAATAAATATTAAAGCCACTAATAAAATATAAAAAACATTAACAAAAACTCTTCTTATAAGATTAAAGCATGTGATATTTTTTTTGTCTTCAGGAAAAATGGTTTATATTTCTCTTTCTTTGTTGGGTCTTTATGTAGTTTAGTATCAGAGTAACTGTGGACCAAAAGAATGAACTGGGAAAGGTTCTTCTGTGTCTTCTATGTGGAAATATTTAAAGAATATCATATTTAACTCTTCTTTTAAGTCTTCACTAAAACCATCTGGCCTTGGTCTTTTTGCTTCAGAGATTTATAATGGCTTCTTCTATTTCACTAGGTATCTGTTTAATTTGTTTGTCTGATACTGATTTAATTTAGTAATGTAGTCTATATAGAAAAGTATTCATTTATTTTAGTTTTTTTTCCAATTTATTGGAGCACAGGTTTCTATTGGATATTTTTTATTTATGTTATATGTTATTCCCTTTCTCCATTTCCCTTCCATCCCCGTCCCCCTTCTTCTATGAGGGTATTCCCCCTCCCCAAAACCCCATTCCCACCCTGACATTACCCTACACTGGGGCTCCAACCTTGACAGGACCAAGGGCTTCTCCTCCCATTGGTGTCCAACAGGCCATTCTCTGTTACATATGAAGCTGGTGCCATGGGTCTGTCCATGTGTATGCTTTGAGTGGTGTTTAGTCACTGGGAGCTCTGGTTGATTGGTATTGTTGATCTTATGGGGTTGCAAAATTCCCTTCAGCTTTTTCATACCTTTCTCCAACTCTTCCAATGGGGATCCCATTCTCAGGTCAGTGGTTTGCTGCTATCATCTGCCTCTGTATTTATCACACTATGGCTGAGTTTCTCAGGAGACAGCTATATCAAGTCCTCTCAGAATGCACGTCTTGGCTTCATCAATATTGTCTAGGTTTGGTGACAGATACATACATATATACATACATATATATATATATACATATATATACATATATATATATATATATATATATATATATATATATATATATATATATATATATATATATATATATATATATATGCTGGATCCCCAGGTGTGCCAGGCTCTGAATGGCCATTCCTTCAGTCTCTGCTCCAAGCTTTGTCTCCATATCTCCTCCTAAAAATATTTTTATTCCCCCTTTTAAGAAGGACTAAAGCATCTGCACTTTGGTCATCCTTCTTGAGCTTCATGTGGTAGAAGAAGAGAAAATATTTCTGTCTATTATCCTCTGACCTCAGTATGTATAATATGCCAAATAGGTACCCACACGCACAATAAATTAAATAAATAAAAAATACATAAAATCTATTAAAATTTAAATTACCTTTTTAATTCTATACTTTTAAGAGGATAGCAAACATCTAATCGCTTTAAAATTTGCAATGTTTTTTATACAAGCATATGCTGTTATGAAACAAAAATGCAAATAATATCCAATCTCAGCTACAAAATTTAAAGATATAAATCCAAATTAACTGATGTATATATAGTATGAAATATATATATATATATTCATATATATATGTATATATATATATATATGAAATCTAAAAGTGATCAAGCCATTTGCAGTGGTAGCTTTGATCATAAAACGGCAGCAGTGTTGGGTTTGGTATCTGCAGACACCATGGATCCTCAGGTGGGGCAGTCCCGGGTTGGCCCTTCCTTTAGTCTCTGTTCCATGTTTTGTTCCTGTTCTTCCTCTAAAAGAGACATTTCTCGGTTAAAAACTTTGAGATGTGTGGGTGGCCCGATCCCTTGACTGGGGGCCATGCCTATCTACTGGAGGTGGTCTCAAAAGTTTCAGAACAAATTTTAGTGGAAGGCTTTTGTTCTTCTGTTCTTTCATCTGGAATGAATTTAATTCTAACAATTTCTTGAAGCATTTCTTTTTCAGATCAGTTTTCTGAGGAAATGTTACCATTGTATAGAGACTCATCTCTAATTCTTTACCTTAATTTATATCAAAATTCTTATAAATTGATCAATTTGTGTGATAAATTTGTTGCCTTTTTTCTAATCTGTAGAAATCAACTTTTTCATTTACTTGGCTGTTCATGTAGTATTTAGAGTTGGTAATAAGCACAAATTGAAGGGTGGACAGTGCTTATGTCATTGATAATAGAGCAATTAATTGAGAGCTATTGGTTATATTCAGCTCTTGCTAATTATAAAAATACAATCACACTATTTTAACTGTCATTTTTATAGTTTATAAATCTTCACTTCAGAAATGAGGGTTCATGTGAGTGGGAGATGATTATTATATCTGTGTCATGACTTTAACAGATTCTGGCTTAAATGAGAAAGCAATATAAAATAGTAGTCACGGAGGACAATTTTAAAAATGAGTTAAATTTACAACTTTCTGTGAAGTCCTAAAATCCTCCAGTGTTTAATTGTGATTTCTAGAACACGGAATTTTAATATTTTTCAGCTCAAGGAAAAAAGGAAAGAAATTTAACCAGGAAAATGTGAAGAGCTTTGCCATGCTTGTCACAATTATGATAAGAAAATCAACAGCCTAACTACAGACATGGAGCCTTACTTTGATCTTGGCCTTGTATTTCTGCATCAATCCTACTTCCCTTAATGTTTTAAACATACTAATATGTTAAGGCCCAAATATTAACACTGATTTTCTCAAAACACTTCATGTTCTACAAGCAACTCCTATGTTGCTGAGGTCCACATGAAATTCGTAAACCTGCTACTCCTTTTCTCCTGTTACTTTTCCTCCTGCTATTTTTCATTTTTATTAGCTATTTTCCTTATCTACATTTCAAATAATATCCCTCTTCCAAGTTTCTCTTTGAGACAGCTCCTATCCCATCCCCCTAACCCCTGCCTCCATATGGGTGCTCCCCCACACACCCACCTATTCCCTTCTGCCTCCCCACCTTGACATACCCCTATATCGGGGCACTGAGCCTTTATAGGACCAAAGGCCTCTCCTCCCATTGATGCCCATCAAGGTCATTTTTTGCTACATATGAGTCATGGGTTGCTCCATGTGTACTCTTTGGTTGGTGGTTTAGTCCCTGGGAGCTCTGGGGGTCTGGTTGGTTGACATTTTTGTTCTCTACTGCTCCTCCTTTGATGGAGATCAGTACCAGTCAGTGTAGAAAACATGTACCTGTGTGTTCAACAACTACCCTTCTAGGTGAGGATAATTGGCTCAAGATTTAGACTTGGCTTATTGGTGAATAAATTTGCTGTTGTTATAATGATTCATCTATTTCATTTACTTATTGATCACTTTAGGTGAATGTACATTGGTGTATTGTAGTTACATTTTGTAGGCATGCATATATGTGTAGACAGTCGTGTGTGTGACCATATGGATACCAGAGAGTGATTTCAGGTATCTTATTTAATAATTCTACATTTTATTAATTCGGAGTCTGCTGTTGAAATCGCAGCTCTCCAGTTCAGTTGGTCTTGCTAGCCAGCTTGCACTGAGCATTCCTTGCCTTTGCCTGGTGAGTTGTGATATTGCTGATGGCCAAAATGTATGCTCTGCCTTAAAGTGGGTCTGAGGATCTGAACTGCAATCCCATCCATAGATATGTGTGACAAGTTTTCATATTTTGAGCCATCTCTCTATCTATTAAAATGAATTTTAAGAAGGCATTAAGAAAATTAGAAGAAACCTATATGATCTCTGATAAGTAACATTCAATGAAATTGTCCTATAAAGCACAACAATAATAACAACAATAACGACAACAACAACAACCTTTACTGTTGTTTCTGTCTAAACCTCAAGTCTGATGTGTATCCAGGAAACAGAATTGATTTGGGAAACAATTTCTATCTAAGTAATGTATGGACTATGTTTCTCATTTCTTTCCCTAATGCTATTATTTCTCATTAGAATTTTATATTTTGCTTCTGCTTGAATAAGTTTCATTAAGTTTCTACTGCTTGCAAATAAAATCTGTTATGCATCATTTTGATATCATCATTAACATCTACATTCTGCCAATCATCAAATGATATCTCATAACTCCCATGAAAGTCCTGAAATTTACCCTTACACAGAGATTAGAAGTTGATGGGGATTTTTGCCATCTACCCTTTATCGTCCAGTTTTTGAAGTGTTCAAGTTTGAAACCATAGCCTTGTGTATGCTAACGAGCCCTCTGCAACATTGCTACATATGGCACCCATTCTTATATTGTCCTCAGTCAGGTCTTACATAACTGCACCAAGGATTTCCATGTACCTGCCACAGTAGGACATTTGAGTGAGCTTACTGTCATCAGAATAAATTCCCAAACCATTGTGATTACATGGCTCCATGGTACTTGCAAAGTTCATTGTTGCTACTCGTCAGTATTCGTGTTTGGCCATATCTTTGGGACCTTACTCATCTTTGAAGCACAGTGGGCACCTTCTTGTTATGAACCTCCAGTTTTCTTTCGGTGATGGTCACTGTCCAAATAGACTTTTTGCTTTCTTTATCATTTATGACCTCTACCAATTCTAAGGCTGTCTGCAGGAATCAACCAACCAATCAATCAAGTGCACTGATTTTCAAAGAAGGTTTTTTTCTGGCTTAAACAAATGAAATGTTTCCTTTAATCCCCTTTCCTTCAAATCTTAATGCAATGGCAGCTTTGTAGGAACCTAATGAACATTTGGTAAAGCTATAAATAAATAGATAGTGAAATAAATTTCTGTGTTTAATATGGGGGTTTTGTGCGAACAATTTTACCCAAAATCATTTCTGTAAAAATGTCTATGCATAACTACAGTTTATACTTCCTCTCCAGAAATATTTTAAACCCAAGGCAACATTACTCACCTCAGTCCTTGTCATAGACTGTGTTCTGTGTTTTAGGAACTAAAATTTATTGACAGCCAACCTTGCTAGTGACAACTGTGAAAAAGAAGCAGCTGAAATATGAGGAGAGAATGTCATCTTGATTGAACACGTGGAGGGACAAATGCTTACTTCCTACTTTCTACAGCGTTAAGCTAGGAAAATGCAAATTGATCACGAGTGGACTATGTTTCTTTGAAAATTTTTTATACTTTAAACTTCGGTTTGCAGTCATCTTAACCTTCATTAGCCAAGGCTGAAATAACCTTTCTGTGGCATGGGAAATCTAAAGATGAACGTCCAGTCTGTAATTCTGTGCTTTTGTACATAGAAAATGACTGATGTAGTGTATAACTGACTGACCTGTTCAGATGTCCTTGTCAGCATGTGCACATAATTGGGCAAATTAATGGTGTTTTCTAGTGGAAATCTTTGCCTTTAGAATATCTTCACATATTTAAACTGAGTACAATCCCACCATGTTTTCCCAGAAAAGGCCCCTGTGTATAAGTACTATGGTGTCATATATCACTTAGGAACTATAAATGTTAATTCAAGCCAGAGCACTGCCTAGTGCAATAATCATTAAGCTGTACATATCTGTTGGTGACCCTGGACATGCATATTTCAGATGGCTTTTGTAATTACTGACATCCTTGAAATTATTAGAACTGGAACCTGGTTAAGGGATCTGCTTTAACCAAGAGTTATCTGACTATATTACCTGAAGGATCTACATAAAAGAAGAGTTGGTTATGGACGAAAGGGGGTATAGTATTGAAAGTCTACAGATATCTATTGTCTGTGACATTTATGTGGTAGTCTTATTTCCACTAAAGCTATGGAAAATGTCAGCCAAAAAATAACTAGGGCTTTCAAGGTAAATAAAAAATGTGTTTAAATAAAATTTGCATGCATTTCTTACCTTAATCTGATATTCAGGCTGTTCAAGGTTATTTCAAAATTCATAAAACAGAAGTGGATGAAAAAAAGTAGGCTTATTCAGATCCAATCCTGGAGAAAAAAAGAAGAAACTTTTATTTATACCAACGAGATCTCAAAGAAGTTTGTTTTATTTAGAGGGTGTGCAATAATCATTTATCAGAGAAATTAAGAGGACTATAGAGAGACAGTTGTCAAGCTCCAAGACTTACGTAGTGATTCCATGATCCTGAGTTCTCCTTTGAATCATAGAAGTCTCACATGAACTCTGACTATCTCCACATGACAAACTAGAACGTCTAGAAGACTTCTAAAGTAGAGGGTGGTGAGTAAATGAAAAAGAAAAGGGGCAGGGAAGATTTAGGGGACACCTGTTATGACATTTCTCTTGTTTTGTACATTCTTCAATCTTGATAAATTTGGCATATAGATTTGGGCCATCTATGGTTCTATTGTAGATCTATCTAAGGAACCTTAAATATATAAGCAATGTAAGGGGTTGTACTACTATAATTGAAAGTATAGCCATGTTCATATACAAATAGGACTCAAGGCTGGAAGCTATCCAATGATTTTGCCTAGAAAGATATAAGAATGAGTAGGAATCCTGTAGAGTCTCTTTATCTCTAGTCGATTGGTTTTCTTTTTTCAGATATCTTTACGATTTTAAATATAATTTTAACAAAATTAGAATTAGGCTACTTTCTGCCTTTTCTTTCCCTGCTCCAATTATGTTAGAGTTCTCTGAGCTTATCCTCCAGGTTCCTAAAATAGCTTATTGAACTCTGAGTTCTCCGTGGCCTTTCCAGCTACTATGATTTCATGTGTAACAACCCTGTCATGTATAGAGGATAGCATTTCAAGGCAAGCATTCTCATATCCTTTGTATCTGCCATCCTATTTGCGATTGATGGATCGATGTAACGTCCCCTCTTTAGTGGAACACTCACAGTCTCTTATTCTCAAAGCTATGACAAGTTATGGGTTTGAACTACCATCACTTACCACTGCAGTAATAAGCTTCTCTACCCAGGGTGGGGTGCAGCACAAATTTGTGTCTTGAACACCACTGGGTTCACTTTCTTGGATGAAATCGCATGGATGATCCAGTGCTGCGAATGTGATCTATAAATTTCTTTTGGTAATAACTCATAGCAAAATTTATTCTAAAATAACTGTATCTTTCATAGATGGTTTTTGATGGCTCAGCCGTTAAAGGCTAGGCTCACAACCAAAAATATAAGAAACAAAAACAAATGAGCAGAGTATGTCTATTTTTACATAAATATTGAGAGCTAAAACCTGGGTAAATGTTCCATTTTAGACTTTGTACTTTGTATTTAAATAAAACAGAGCTCTTACCACTAACAGTTACAAAAATGTTCAAGATCCTCTTCAGGAGTTAAGATCTATCAAAGGGTTTTGTATTTTTCGGGATCTATCAATTCTTTTTAGTTTTGTTGGCTTTTGTTATTGACAATGGTTAAAACATCCCTTTGAACTCATTGTCTATTAGTATTTACATATCATTAATTATAGGGTAAATTATTTATAAAAGATCTTTTATCAGTGAATTATATTCTAGACAGTATAACCTTTCATTACTCCTCTTACAACTATTATTGGCCACATAGGTATAATCACCCTAAATTTTGGACACAGAAACACAATGTCAGAGAGTAAAAGGGCAAAGTATGAAGTATTTGTAAACATCAAGTTTTATTATGAGTTTGCAACCCTTTATGTAAATTTCCTTTTTCCATTAGAACCCCATGCTGTGTAATGGCTCTTCAGTGACTAGATAGGACACATCTAGGAGCTTTGAGCTATGGGCTCTATTATTTGCCTTAGATGTGTGGTACGCTTACCACATAGGCTGCTGTGCATGTCCTCTGCAATGTCTGTGAAGGATGAAGTTACTAAACATGCACTTTAATGTATCCTAGTAAATGATACATAGTTGTATAGATTATAGGTCAATATTTGTTTTTCAAGAAAATTATATCTAATATTTTGTGAAGAGAAACATTTATTAAATAAAATACCAAAATATATTTTATACAGAAATGTATTTTTGTTCTTCCTTTAAAGGAACCCAAAGTTTGTACTTTTAACCTAGGGTTGATAAATAAACTTCTGTGAATGAATATTGCAGTATATGCTTTAGTCCAAGAAATATACATAACTAGGTTGGTTATAAAATTCTAGATTAACTCAATAAACAGAAGAAGTTATATTTGAATGAGGACAGAAATGTATGAATGATTGCATATTAGGTATAACTGATTTATTTAAAGGGATTCAACACAAAATATGTTCTCTGAGGATGTAATATAAGAATGTTTTGGAGAAAATTTTAATTCATAGTCATTTCATCTATAAATTAATCATGAGGTAATTAGAACTGAACCTACTTTACTGAATGTAATTTCCCTTATATTTAATAATTTACATGGGCTGCATTAATTTTTTCACTATCTTCGCTTCAATATCTAGTTATGATAATTAATAGGTCACATAGGGCAATTGGCTATGTTAATTCTGAATATCTGCCTGAACCGACTGATATTATAATTGATGGGAAAAAAGGATCGTGTTTGTTTATTCAGAAGGAAAGCAGCCTTGCTGGTGACAAACCAAATAACGCAAAAGGAAGACAACCTGAATGGGGAAACAAATGTCTTTTGAGAAGAGTTTAAAATTGATAATTTCCTGGCTAGAAACATACCACAAAAATATTCTTATTTCTTTTCCAGAGGGGATCGTTACCCAAAGAATTTGTTTATCATTTGTCCAGTTTTCTTTATTTTTTTCTTAATGAACCCACTATAGATTCAATGCAGATCATGGTGAGTTCATTACTGTGAATGCAAAGAAGGTATACAGTACCAGATTTTCTGTAGGTGTATTTCGTCATCTGTCTTAGCCCTCCAGTCTGTAGCCTCTATTTTTAAATATGGTTACTTTGCTCAGAATATCAAAGAAACAAAATTAGGAATAAAATTAAAATAGAAAAGTTACTGTGGAATATGGTTTGGCAAAATAGAATTGTTGCACTGAGTGATGTGTAAGTCAACTGTCTCTGTTTGAAAACAAATAAAATTTATGAACTAAAAATTGAGAACTCTGAGAAATGTGTATTTTTGTTTTCTGAAATGGAAGAAGTCAATGTTGTATGCCAGCAGGATTTTTAGAATCTCACTGAGAGAGTAAATAACAGATCATCTATGAAAAATGGGACATCTGGTGTTGAAGTATTACAAGTAATGAGCACCTAAGGTCTAGATACATTAAATTGGCATTTATAATTGGATGGCTTTTGTCTCTTTCATTGTCAGTAGAGAAACAGTATAATCTAAGATAAACGACACTTTTAATGCTGTGACCTACTTCATAAAATTGTCTATGTTACATTTGCAAAAAATGCTAGGCAATCAAAGCAAGCTAGACTGTCATTTTATTCATGCTATAAAAGTTCAATATGTGCAACAGCACAGAAAAAGATTCAGCTTGGAATAGATTCCGGGCAATGGCTGCTGATGGATTTTTCCAATAGGCACCAACTTACATAGTCCATATATTTGTCCTGAAATTATAAGAGCTGAAAGTCTCTAAGTTATAATGCTAGAGAAAGGGAAGCTTATATAGTGATTTAAATAGATGCAGTCTGCTTAGCTTCAAATAATGAGGTTGGGTAGAAAGCAAATGAAGAGGTGTGTGTGTGTGTGTGTGTGTGTGTGTGTGTGTGTGTGTGTGTGTGTATGTGTGTGTGTGTATGTGTGTGTGTGTGCAGTTTATAGTATAATTTTAAACTAATTTTCCCTTGTCTGCATAAAGTATAAAGTTATGTCACCACTTCATTAACTTTAAGGAAAAATGGAAACCTGACTTTAAAAATCTTTCTTAATATAAGTAGAGCTTGTTTCTATTTTACTAAGTCAGCTCTGGTCCTAAACACGCCACATTGATGGAACCCATAAACAGCTTCCTGTAGCATTCTAGCTATTTAATCTCTAACTGAAAAGTGAAAGAAGAGGTACAAGTAGGCCGAAATGTCATGACTTAAGTCTCCCCAAATTTTAAAATGTTTCTGTATATCTTAAAACTAAATGTACTGTATACTCTTTTTCTGGTATTTCTTTTCAAAGAAGTTGAATACCAAATAATTTTGAAAGATAAGAATGGCATTTTGCCCCAGTATAATAGTGATTTTTTTTCTAATCCCATCCAAACATGCTTATGTCTACTAATATATTATAAAATAATTAGGACTTTCTGAGTGAATTTCCCTTCTTATATTTAACTGAATTTTATAGTTTTACCTGGATTTTTAATCACTGTTCAGGGGGAAGTTGAGCTCCTATGGATGCTAGAAATTTCCGTTACAAATACTGGTTACTGCTATTGTGAATTTCACAATTTCTTTCTGATCCCACATTGTCCAGCCCTAGATGGAAGTCTTACATAATCTGCCAGTTTCCTTAAAATATTGACAGATTTAGTTTATCTTAAAGACAGCTTCTTTTTTTTTTAACTTTTTTTTCCGGAGCTGGGGACTGAACCCAGGGCCTTGCGCTTGCTAGGCAAGTGCTCTACCACTGAGCCAAATTCCCAACCCCAGATTTAGTTTATCTTACAAACACAAACACATTGGAACCACTGAGTTTTGGTAACTAGTAATTTTTTAATATACTTTTTTATTCTTAAGTTTATGTATAAAATTGAATATATTAATATTTCCATTTTCCATTTCTATTGGATGTTTTCTTTAGCTAATTTCAAATATTAGACTCCTGCCATCCTTCCACTCCGGATACCACCCCTACCACTCCCCCACCCCTGCTCCCCCACCCACCCCTGCACTCCCTTGCACCTTTCAGCTCTGGCATTCCCCAACACTAGGACATCAAACCTTCACAGGACAAAGGGCCTCTCCTCCCACTGATGCCCAACAAGACCATCTTCTGCTAAATATGTAGCTGAAGTCATGGGTCCCTCCATGTTTACTCTTTGGTTGGTGGTTTAGTCCCTGGGATCTCTGGAGTGTCTGGTTGGTTGATATTGTTGTTCTTCCTATGTGGTTGCAAACCCCTTCAGCTACCTCAGCCCTTTTACTAAGTCCTCCATTGGGGAATCCCATTTTGAGTCCAATGGTTGGCTAGAAGCATACACCTCTGTATTTGTCAAGCTCTGGCACAGCCTCTCCACTGACAGCTATATTAGGTTCCTGCCAGCATGAACCATTTGGCATCCCCATTGGTGACTGGGTTTTGCGACTGCATGTGGGATACCTATGTGTAGCAGTCTGTGGATGGCCTTTCCTTTAGTCTCTGCTCCACACTTTGTCTCTGTCTTTCCTCCTGTGAATATTTTGTTATCCCTCCTAAGAAGTACTTAAGCATCTACAATTTAGTCTTTCTTCTTCTTGAACTTCATGTGGCCTGTGAATTGTATCTTGGATATCCCGAACTGTTGGGCTAATATCAACTTATCAGTAAGTGCATATCATATGTGTTCTTGTGATTAGGTTACCTCACTCAAGATGATAACTTTCTAGTTCCATCCGTCTTCCTATAAATTTCATGAAGTCATTGTTTTCAATAGCTGAATAGTACTCTATAGTGTAAATACCCCACATTTTCTGTATCCATTCCTCCTTTGAAGGACCTCTGGGTTCTTTCCAGCTTCTGGCCATTATAAATAAGACTGCTATGAGCATAGTGGAGCATGTATCCTCCTATGTGTTGGAGTACTTTTAGGGTATTTGCCCAGTGGTATAGCTGGGTCTCCAATTTTCTGAGGAGCCACCAAACTAATTTCCAGAGTGATTGTACCAGCTTGAAATCCCACCAAAAATGGAAGAGTGTTCCTCTTTCTCCACATCCTTGCAAGCATCTGCTGTCACCTGAGTTTTTAATCTTAGCCATTCTGACTTGTATGAAGTTCAATCTCAGGGTTGTTTTGATTTGTATTTCCCTGATGACTAAGGATGTTGAAAATTTCATTAGGTGCTTCTTGGCCATTCCATATTCCTAAGTTGAGAATTTTTTGTTTAGCTCTGTACCCCATTTTAATGGGGTTATTTGATTCTCTAGAGCCTAAGTTTTTGAGTTCTTTGTATTTGCTGAATATTATCCCTCTATCAGATGTAGGATTGGTAAAGATATTTTCTCAATCTGTTGGTTGCCATTTTGTCTTATTGACAGGGTCATTTTCCTTATAGAAGTTTGACAATTTTATGAGGTCACAATTATCTATTGTTGATCTTATAGCATAAGCCATTGGTATTCTGTTCAGGAAATTTTCTCATTTCCATGTGTTCAAGGCTTCTTAACACTATAATCTATCACATTACATTTCTATAGGAATGTTAAGTCTGAGGGTATGGCTTTGAGTGTGCTTCCTGCCCAAGTGTGGGGACCAGAAATAAGATTCCAAGAATTGACATAAAGGTTGATGCAATATTGTCTCTCTTTAATCCCTGTTGGAATGTGGAGACAGAAGAATCCCAAGAAAGAAGTTCATATGCCAGCTAAATTGGGACATACACTGTAAAATGAATGATCATGCTTCCAATAAAAAAGGAGAAAGTACTGTTCTATACCTTGATTGTCCACCGGCCATGAATTGCACACACCTGAATGTACATGCACAACCTCACAATACGCAAGCATACACAGAACAACAACACACCTACATACAGAGAGAGAGAGAGAGAGAGAGAGAGAGAGAGAGAGAGAGAGAGAGAGAGAGGAAGGGAAGGGAAGGGAAGGGAAGGGAAGGGAAGAGAAGGGAAGGGAAGGGAAGGGAAGGGAAGGGAAGAGAAGAGAAGAGAAGAGAAGAGAAGAGAAGAGAAGAGAAGAGAAGAGAAGAGAAGAGAAGAGAAGAGAAGAGAAGAGAAGAGAAGAGAAGAGAAGAGAAGAGACACACCGGCATACAGGCACACAGACAAAAGAACACATAAATATACACACAGACATACAGACAGAGATACACACAGAGATACAGACAGTGACACAGACTAAGAGGGGTTGTTGACTGCATGATTTTATCATCCATTTCATCATTTGCTTTTATAATCCATTTCAGACTAGAATGTCACCAAGATATTAAAGCTTTCCATTGTATGCCTCCAGCTGGGTTTGACAAGCTTCATTTCTCATCTCAGGAATATATTTCATTTTTCTCATTTCTATGGCTTATCTTTTGCCTTTCTACTATCTTATAGTGTATTGTATTTTGTCTCACTTTGCTCTTTCTTTGAGAATACTATACTATGTTTCCCTTCTTGTGGGGACCCATAACCATAAAGTTATTTTCATTGCTAATTCAAAACTGTAATTTTGACACTGTTATGAATCTTAATATAAGTATATCTGTCTTCCAAAAGTCTTGGGCACCTCCTGAGATAGGATCACACACAGAGTATAAGAACTACTGCTCTAATTCATCCAGCATTATTGTTTTACAAGCAATGATGGGTGGGACTGTGTTCTCATCTTCCTTCAGGAACGAACAACTTATTCCTGCTTAGGAACAACTTATGCACTGCTACAAGTGTTGTCAAGGGAAAACACCCAACTCCTAATGCCTACTACAGATGTTCTTGGACCTTACTCAAGAAATTAGCAGTCCTATACTCTCTTTGTAACCTTGCAGTGTCAATTAGAAATAGGTATCAATTAGTATCTCTTGAACCAATAGTACTCCATGTAGTAGAGAAACAACGTTAGTATTTGCATAATCATCACACAAAATAAATATGGATACAGTATTTGACAGCATCATTTAACTCCATAGCAAATTTGAAACTGTAAATGTCTAGGAATTCACAGTACAGAGAGAATGGTCAATTGTGGACTAATATAAAAATTCCCTCTAGAAAAAGGTAGTTGATTAACCGACTACTTTGGTTTTTATAAGAAAGTAAATATTTAACAGCGTTTTGTCTAAAGCTCATTAGAGGAAGATGTTGCACAGGCACATTTTCAGTGTTCTATCACCATATCATTTGTTTTATGGACTCCACTAATCGTACAAACAACAAACTTTGTCTGTATCAAGCCAAATGCCAATAATTCTAGTGGTCATTCTATCTCTTTGTTTATGACCATTATCCTTGAAAAAATTCTCAATAAAAAACAGTTTGAAAAACTTAAGGAATGTTGACATAGTACTCTCAGACAACCCAAGCAAATATATAACAAAAAATTGCCAGTAAGGGTTTTTTTAATAGTTAAAAATATGATAGATAACCTCATATTATCAGAAATTTTAAGTACATTTAACCATAGCCATCACCAACTTCTAGATTTTACTACTAGTTTAAAAGCTCCAGGAATCTTTCCATAACTGATGCCATTTGTGAAATGTGTTTCCAGCTTGACAAAAGAGCTTCCAGTTCTACGAACAAATGATTGCTCTTGGGCATATCGAATGTAGTGTGAAATGCAAGCAGGTGTACTTAATTACTGCTTGGCTTTAAAATGAGCACTAGAACATAGATGTCCATTAAGATAGATAAATTTATATCTATATAAATATATATGAATAAATTCCAGAATATATGATAAACATAGATATTATGGAAACAATTCATTCATTTCCATATGTGTTTGATTGATTAAATTGAAACGCTCACCATAAAAAGTTTTTTACAAAGTTAACAGTAAAAATCAATAAAAATGTGTTATTTCACAGTTTGGAAGTTTGAGAATACATTAAACCAACATTTTCTATGTTTTCAAAGATCTAATCAAGAATCTGCCTCTTTCATATTTAATTATTATATAAATATAAGTGTTAAAAGGCTCTAGGAAATTTTCTTCATTTATTCTAGTGTCAGTTGGATTTCATAAAAATACACAGATACAGAAAAAGATTTTAATTGCTAAAGCACAACCCTTGGCTTTTGGGAAATAAGTGGAATTTAACAGAAGATAGATCTTGGGCATAAATTTAGCAAATTGCTTTTGTATTTAATATTCTGTCAAGCAATGATCAAGAGATTGATTCCTTTCTGAAGCCAATAGATTTTGTTGCAATTTTGTAGTCAATTCAGGTGATAGAAAGAGATGATGAAATCTGTTTAGTATCTCTACTCCACAATTATATGAGAAATCGGAATAGTTGTAATGAGGATCAACAGATTGTTGACTCCTTCGATGGAGGACATATGGATACTATTCTTACCATTGATTAACAAAGAATTAGAGTAATTAACATTTCATTCATCAGGAATTTAGACTGTTCATGGAACATTAGCTGAGATTATCTAACCTGTTTTGAAAAAAATGTGACTGCTAGACTAAGTAAGGTGCAATCCATGCAGTCCTCTAAATTCTGAGACTTTTTATTTAGTGGATTATGTAAGAAAGGAAGCCAAGAAAAGTTGTTTCATTGTTCATATTTCACATTCTGTTATGGGGTTGTATAGACTTTCAAGAAGGTATTTAACTAACGCAGGGAATTTTTTTCTTCATGACAAGACTTTAATCTTATAAAAGAATCATTAAGGGCAAGTGCATGGTTGTTTATGTGTTTTTGAATAGCTAATATATGAATTACTTTACCTAGTTGGTTGTAAGTAAGGTGTTCTTTCAAATCAGTGAGGACTTCTTGAGCATGCCTTCATGAGCTGTATCATTTAACAGGGTATCTCTGTATACTAGGATTTTCCAAATACTGGAAAAATGTTTGGAATCATCTGAAAGTTTAGCCAAGTCAGTCGCATGAAATGAAATGAAAGTGAACCCTTCTGAAAATTCTACATCAGTATATCATAGAATGTAGAACTGGATCTATAACAAAACTTCTTTATTTGGTAAAAGGTTCTCAAATGTCTTAAGCATCAGCTGTATTCATTTTCTCAGCTACATGTTTTGACTGTGTGTGTATGTGTGTGTGTGTGTGTGTGTGTGTGTGTGTGTGTGTGTGTGTGTGTGTGCAGGTGTGTGTCAGATGGTTTGGCCAAGTTGCTAAAGGTCCTGTATGTCACATATCTGTGGACATCAGCCTTTCATAAGGTTCTCTTATTCTTCAGGAGGGTAGAGGTTAAGGTATATTGGTGAAAGAACTCTCAGCAGAAGGAAAATGTGACATTTTTAAAACTTCTTCTTGTGCTGTGTTTAAAGTTCATTGCACAAAAGTATTCACAGGTCAAAGTTCAAGGGAACATTTTGGCTCAGTGTCTAAAATTATTCTCATGAGATTAATAAGTAAGTATTACTTGTACCACAAGGGTAAATATTTCCGGTTATGACTACTTGTTATGTTGAATTATACTGTACTTTATAGTATTTCCTAAAAATTAATGTATAGTTGTTACTTGATTAAATTTTATTATAATATCATTACCCAACTAGTTACGTTTGTGAATTTCTTTATATATAATATGCCTTTCTTAGTTCTGAATGTTTTTTGTCCAAAAATGGCATGTTCAAATTGAGTTATCTTCCAGAAAATTGAAAACTATACTTTTACAGGGCGCTGTTTTATTATATCTGTTTCTATTAACCTGTATACTGTGTTTTCAATGTCTGTTACATTTTTGACTTGCAAAGGATGCTGGTACGTTAGATGAATTTCTCTGTAAATTTATTAAAACTTTTTGTTTCCTCATTATGGAGGATTGAAATGGTTCCAGACATTATTACCTGGGAAACCAGACCCGCCATTGCAGCTGAAGGCAACCATTTATTACACACACTTCATTTGAGTCTCTTATTAATGCTGACATCTGTTCAGGCTTTAATTACCACATTACCACAACTGGTCCCTTGTCACACCTCCCTTCATCCACTGTAGCATGAACAAAAAAAGAGAGAGAGTACAATCTCAGGCAATGATGAGGTTCTTTAGTAAAAACAGCCATTTGGAAATGGTTTGTTACCTGTGGGACATATGTTTGCATCTAAAATTTACTTCTAATTGCTTAACAAGAAACAGTTAACCTAAACTTTTTAACTATATTTCCAAGTTTGCTCACAAAAGTAAAACTGTCAGTATTCAAACTTTTGTACCCATAATTGAAAAATGTATTTTAATAATATGCCCACTTAAATATTTCTTCATTAAATTTGCTTCAGATTTAAGTAACTTTTTGCTTTACTTCATTTATTTACATTTTTTTAGTTCCTAAAATTTAAATGTAGAATTTGGAATTTGATGAAACACACAGAGATATTTTATGTATTTGGATATGATTTGGAATTGAGATAATGTCAATATCCAGGACTTGACAAAATAGAAGTTATAGAATATTTTATAGAGTTCGAGATTTGTTTTAATCATTTCAATGCCAGTAAATTAGATGTATTTACAAATATTTAATAATTTTTCACCACTATTTTTCAGTTTGCCTTCTGTGCCCCATCAGATTTTTGTATTTTCAACATTTTGCAAACATTTCATGTGCAGTTTATTGTGTTTGCAATGCACATATGTAATTAATAGCCTTTATAATGCATTCACCGTTGCAATGGTGTATCCAAAAGGTTTAAGAACTTGGCATTACTACATACTAAGACACAATTTTGGAGTCTCATTTACTAATCATTCAATAAATATTTTTAAAGTTTAATGAATACAGAATTATACAAAAAGTTCTTAACTGATTTAGTGACTCTATGGTGACCATCAAGCACATCTCCCTATGTAGCTGAAACAAGCCTGAAATCCTTAGATGTTTATAATCTTCAGAATTTTCTTGTGAATTAAAGAAAAATGAAGTTATAAAATTTTGCCACAACAGCCATGTGTCCTTTTCAGTAGCAACACAATTCTATTATACCTTAAGGTTGTAACAATGCTATTTTTTGTTAATGCTTAAACTATAAAGTACCATCTCTTCTTGCAGTGTTAACTATGTCTGTTTTGTGAGTCTACTGCCAATATAGATCTCAACCTAATGAAACGTTAGCCTGCGTCAATTGAAAAATAAGTCTCTACCTGTACCAAGTTCTGATCATAGCAGTGGATACAAAGGACCTGCTGAGTATGGTGCCATTAGCATTATCTCATATTCCTCAAAAAACCTATATTGTCCAAAGTATATTCCTGCTAAAACTTTATCCAATAGATGGTCGATTTTGAAAAGTTGCTAAGAATTTTACTCTAAACTCCTTGTGAATATGAGGAAAATAGATGAAGCAAATATTAGTTATAGGATGTATATGAAAATGTTATATCTTCTAAAAAACATCATGCAATTAACATTAGCTGGAGCTAGTTTTGGTACAATTAAAATAGAATTAAACACACCTCCATTCCCAGTGAACAAGTTGAGAAGTTTAGGCAAGACTATTAAATGTTCCTGGCTATCATAACGGAAAAGTTTCAAAAATAACATTGAAAGAAATGAAATTCAACACAAACCGAAAAACAATACTAAGGGGACATAAAAAGGCCCATGAGTAGGTGAAAGGGCAAAGCAGACTTGAAGAGTACTTCAAGAAATAAATAAAGAAATAATATTATAATTACATGGAGTTACCCTATTTACACTTGAATTTACACTTTAATCTTGCAATGTGGAAAGTTCATTGTTAAAAAAAATGTTCTTACCAACTTTATTATACTATCTTTTTTTTTACTATAAGAAATCATACTTAGTAAGATTATCAAATCTAGTAGTCCTGGCTTCTATAAGAAACAGGCTGAGCAAGTCATTGGAGGAAGCCAATAAGGAGAACATCTCCACGACCTCTCTACATCAGCTCCTGCCTCTAGGTTCCAACCTTGCTTGATTTTCTGTCCTGACTTCCTCCAGTGATTGAAGTTTAAGCCGGAAGAACCCTTTCCTCCCCAGCTTGCTTTTGGTCATGGAGTTTTATCTCAGCAATTGAAGCCCTGTCTAAGACAAAAGGTAAAGATATTTCTTGACTCATAAGTCCAAAGATTCAGTCTGATGATTAATTAATTGGACCTGTGAGAAGGAATAGACATGACTGAAGCTCAACATCTCATAGGTAAATATGAAAGACGGCTGCCAACTAAGGCCATAGATGTACAGCAAGCTGGCTCCTGTTTGATGTATTACTCAGATAAGACTGTGTTGTGACTTTAATGGTTCTATTATATACATCCAAAAGATTAATGAAGTTTTTAATTATAAGTCGAATTATTATGAATGTACACCATACAAAATGAGTTTACCTTCTAAAGACAGTGATGAGAAAATAAGAAAGCATCATAGTTTGAAGAACATAAAAATACGGTCTGTGTTCTCGGTGATAAAAGTGTATGATCAAGATAGATTGGTTTCTCTAAGCTCTTAGTATTTTGCCTGCTCCATATGTCTTCTCTTGTCTTGCTTTTCATATGTGCCTGTTCTACTCTTCTCTTTGAATAAGGACAATTTTACCAGAGGAACTCAATTTAATCTTCTCTTAAAAACCCCTACACACAATGCAATCACATTATGACTTTGAGGTTTGAACTTCAACATGTCATTTAGGTACACCCATGTCCAATTCCAGATAAAAGTTTAATTCAGTACTGAGAAATATTCAGAACAACTGCTTCCTGAATTTCTCTAATTTCTAATATTAAATTATTTGATTTCTGAAGTAAACTAAGCTTGATTACTGAAAAATAATTGTTATTCTGGCCTGTTTCTAGGCTCTAATAGAATTAAAAAATATGTTCACATAACAGAGATATGTAGCCAGACTTTTGGGTCCTTTTTTGGGTTCATCTCAAAACATTAGGTAGGAGAGAAAGAAGGTTAGAAATGAAAGGGGTCTTCAAGCTTGTTGACTACTTTGTGCCGATTAAGGACACCGAGTAGCTTGGGACAAGTTTGATCTTCATAAGAACATCTCAGACTAGCAATGAGCAATCCAGCAATCTAGAAATGAACAAACAAGAAGCAGCAGAGAGAGCAGCAGCCGCCACCTGCCATGGCTCTAGTATTTATATACCTTCTGAAGGATACAAATGTAAACTATCTACAGCAGAAAAAAGTCACTCCCATGCCAGAGCACTAGACAAATAATAGTCAGCTGCTCTGGACATTAAAAAGTAGCCCCAAATCCCACACATGGGATTTAAACAAAAATGTATTCACATAATATTTTTATGGTTTCTAAGAAACTAAAATTCTCACTCTAGAGATCACTCTGTTGTTCGCTGATTTTATTGTTTCTTAGGTTTTGTAATTCATATAAACTTTCAAGGTTATCATAAGAAAACAGAAGAACTATTAGTGATGACAGATCAAAGTGTGCACCTAAATTTAACTCACGTGGAAATGGAAACTTTAAATATTGTAATAAAGCTTTGAAAAATAGTATGTTGATCATTTTAAAAGATCCCAGAACTGTTGTTAGTAGTGTACAGATGTCCCTTCAAATTCATGTGTTCCTTCATAAGCAAATCCAGCTAGCCAGGGGTAACAAACATTCTGAAATAATTCTTTTTTTTTTTTTAGTGTAGAATCGAGTTTATTCAGGGTATGGGGAGGGGAGTCAAGAGGATAGAAGAAGCAGAGAAAGGCACACAGAGAGAGGGGAGGGAGGGGAGGAGAGGGGAGGGGAGGAGAGAAGTAGAGAAATAGAGGCCAGCCATGAGCCTGGGGAGGGGAGAGGGAGGGCGCGAGGACAGAGCAGGAGCAGGAAGACAAGAGCAAGAGAGGAGCAAGAGCTTTGAAATAATTCTTATGCACTGGAAGTGTAAATACATTTTTCTCAATCCAAATATTTCTATATAACAACTTTTTTGCATAGAATTTATATCATATTAGTGGTTGTGACATATATATGATTTAAAGAAAATGCATGTATTCTAACATTAACATTCTAAGTGAGCATCCTCAGATTATCATCCCTGAAGGTAGTCTCTGAATCTAGCTTACCTGAGGACGCCTGGGAAAGACAGTAGTTCCCAAGAATCTATTCTTCGAATCAGTAGTAGTTTAATGTACCCTGACAATCTTAACCTATTCAGACAATGCTTTGGTTTCCTGAGCTCCTTCGAGGTTTTGTCCCAAGATTGTGCTCCATTATCCACATCCCTTTCAACCTCATCCTATTATCATCAAAGAGGCAGAGTAAGGACAGGGGTGTTTGGGAAGGAATGACTTTACTACACCACTCACCTGGTGAATTGTCTGCTAAGCACGCATTGCAGGTACAGGGTAGTCAGCTTGAGAGACGATTTACATAGCTTTGCTACGCATTCAAGAGAAAGAATAAGTTTCATGAACACTAGTGTACTCTTAGATACAGATAATTCATAGCTGATATTAGCTACACCCTGTAATATCTCAATTACAAATTTTCTAATTTTTCCCATGCTAAGTAGAAAAAATGGCACGTTATCCCTACAGTCTTCCCACAATTAAAAACGATTTGAGTTTATTTTAATAGCAATTACTTATTTCCACATAGATAGACATAAATAAAAAGCCTTAAAATTAGAAAATGTTCCCCCAGTTAAAACATGTAACAATGTCATAGAAAATAATTTACCTCAAGAAAACAAAACAACAATAAAATCCCCATGAAAGCCACATTTACTTAATGAAAAAGACTTTTCCATGTATTTAAAAGACAACAAAAGAAAGTATAAAGGAAGGTTTAAATGTAGGGAGAACTATAGAGAAAGATGAAATTATATAATAATGTCAAAAATAAAAAAGTAAAAGAAATTCACAGAAATAGTTCAAATGTACAGTTTTAACTGTTTACTTTTAAGGGGATATAAAACTCTCATTTGTGTCACTTCCTGAAACTGGTAATCATACAAGTCGTTTAAGCTTAATTTTCCAATTTTCTCAACTATAAAATGTAAGTAATCACACGAACATCACAAACTTAATTTGTGAATCAGATGACAGATTTCAGCAGCAAAGAATCCAGTTCTGAGATATGGCCCTATGTTTCCTTGGCTCTTGTTGGTTGTTTTCCTTTGCTTTTTAATAGATTTTATTTTCTATGTATTAAGGGTTTTCCTGCCTGTGTGTACCTGGTCAATGATTCAATCGTGAAACATAAGGTTCCTAGAACCAAACCAGGGGCCTCTGCAAGAGCAGTTTAGCTACTGAGTCTTTTTTAATCCCATATATTTTATTTTTATACTTTTATTGTTATAGTTTTATTTTACATTTACATAATATATTCATTTTATTTATATAATTTTTATATTTATATTTATAGTTTCATTGTTAATTGTAAATGTAACTTGTATTCATCTCCTGTAAATTTTATCTCAGTGGCTTGCTGAATGAGTTCACTCTTTCTAAGTCTTTCTGAATTCTGCCTGGCTGGCTCAACACAGTCACCCTAACTGATATGTCTCCGCAAGTTGATACAAACTGGCTTCTAATCTTCTGGCTCCTTTTTACTCTCTGGCTCATTCTGTCTTCACCTGTGACTTGTCTCCAGAAAACTGCTCTGGTAAAACTTCCTCCTTCTATCTGCCTGCTCTAAAGTAGACCCTTCTTTCTGTCTGTTCTCTTGACAAGTGGGTATATCCTATCTCTGACTCATTCTGTAAAATCTTTCTCTCATTTATAACTTTGTGTGCCCCTCAATTTTATGTCAACCTCAACATTGCTGTTTCCTTTTACCAGCTAAATTTACCTACATTTTTTAGATGAAAGGTGTTTATTAATGGCTTGTCTGTATTTCAGACAGATTATACTGTAATGCAGGGCATGACTGCATTCCAGCCAGATCACATAGACCTAGAAGGTCTTGGATACGATCAGCCTCTTCAGAATTAGACACAGCTATTTACTGGTACTAGAAAGATGGCTGAGTAGTTCTAAGTATTATATTCTTTACCAGAGAACATGAACTCAGTTCCTAGCACCCATGTGGCAGGCAGCCCACAACCATTGGTAATTTCAGTAACAATTAACCCAATGTACAGTTTTCTGGTTTCCACAGGCATCATACAGAAATATGGATACATCAAAACACCCATGTACACACACACACACCCACACACATACACACACACAAATATTGATAATTTTAAAGGAATAATTTGTTATTAGAATTCCTATAATCTTTGATCTTTTTTATAAGGCTTGGAAAATAGGCTCCATCAGAATGATATAACTCTAGAAGTTTGACCAGTGGCTAAATATAGAACTAGAGGAGCAAAGGGAGAAAGGGAGTGGAAAAACTCAACCAAAGAGTGAAACAGATGATTTAGTGCTTAGAATTATGCCATAGATATGAAGACAGGAGAAATGAACAATGAAGCAAACTAAACTTTATATGAATTTAAAATTTTTAATAAGAAACTGAAATTCAAGTTGAGGAATAAAAAAGTGAGAATGAAAAATAAATCCATTAATTATTTGGTTTGCTAAAAAATATACATACATACACACAAATATACAAATACATAATGTGTGTAAAACCCAAGGGCAAAGAAGCTTATGCATTGTGAAATAACAGTGAAGAAATTGATACCAAATAGCTCACTGACATGAGCAATGTTAAGCACTGCTCTGATTATTCAGTGTCAGAAAAAAAAATTTTCCCAATGTGCTGGTATATTTCTTCCTGACCTACAAACAAGTATAAAAGAAGAAAACGAGCACGATTTGGCAAATATAAGGATTTTACAGCACACCGACTCATTCTAAAATAACTGAATATTGTAATTAAGTTGAGACTGTCACAAAAAGTTAAGATGTAGAATTTCTGAGGAATAACAGTGAAAGTTGCCTTCTGACCTCCACACATAATTGTGCACATGCAAGCACGTGGGGGCACACACACACAGACACCCACACACACACACAAACACACACACACACACACACACACACACACACACACACACACCACACACCACAAACTGTAGACTGATTTATTTGTATAGGATATTTGTAACTGAAACTACTGAGGAGAAAGGAAATGATACTAAAATAATATTCTGATAAATATCATGGCCCAGTATGTATGTATATGATCTTAATTTCAGTGTTAACATTACATTATGTAATTCCTAGTAAGGCGACTTCATATGGTTTGAGACTCTCTCAGACACTCTTCAGTATTAGTTCCCTGTGCCTTTCTCTTGAGATTTGTAATTCGCTTATATTAAGATCTACATTTGTAAGAAACTATTTCAATTTGGCATGTTTCCCTACCTTCATTTTAATCAAACAATTTTATTGTACTTTATTTTGCACTGCAGGTAAGTTCCTGAAAGAGAAAGTGAACTGTTTTTGCAGAAGTTAAATTCAGCATTAAAAATACCGGAGCTGATGCTAATTTTATGCGATCTGATAGGCAACCTTTTGAGAAATGAAATCTACTTTTCATGATTTATACTATTCATTCTTTCCATATACAAATATGTATCCTCATATTTTACTGTTAGTAGTCTGATTTTTAAAATGTTCAGTTTGTTTTATTTCCAAACCTAAGCTTACAGTACTACCTTTATTTCACCTATTAAATTCCTAAGTAAAATTTAACTTCAGAAGACAAATAAAAATGACCAATATTCATCAAATGAAAGGCCTTTTGTAAGCTGCTTTTCCTCATCATAATGATCTCATTTTGATAGCCACTGTCCCTGCATAAGTTCAGTAAATCAAAGATAACTGAGATAAATGTCAATATTCACCTTCCAGCATTTTGAGAAAGTCCTACAATTAATTAACATAAATCTGCCTTCATAACTGGTAACGAGGGCTCATAGAGGATCACAAAGGCTGAATCAACAATCAGGAAGCATGTATGGGTCCCAGCTAAGTTCTCTATCTACATGTTCTGGTTCTATAGTTTGATGTTCTTATGGGATTCCTAGCAGTGGAAGTGGGGGCCATCTCTGACTTTTTTTGCCTACTTTTGGGCACTAGTCTTCCTACTGAATTAAATCATCCAGATTTGATATGAGGGTTGGACCTAGTCACATTGCAACTGGAGATACCATGTTTAGTTGATATCCCTGAGAGGCCTGCCCTATTCTGAAGGGAAATGAAGGAGTAGATTTTAGGGAGAGGGTAGATGAAGGGGAGATGCTTGAAGGAGAGGGAGGGGGAAAACTGAGGTCATGATCTAATATATGAAAGAATAAAAATTAAAATAATTAAAACATAATGAATATTTGTCTTTGATTTTAATATTGAATGCTCTTGTTTGTGAAGGGTGACTCTTGACAATAATGTCATTCCTCTGTTCAAATCAATAAAAACATTCATAGACCAATCTCAGAATTAGTGTGTTCCTCTATATGATTGGTGCTATCTTATCTCTTTTTGTACTCATAAATCACATATCCTGTCAGAACTTTCTCAGGGTGTGGTAGAACACTGTTCAGGGTCAGCATCATGGGCTGTGTGAGGTGCACATGGACAGAGCACCAAACTCTGTTAAAAAGTGTTAAAAACTGTTAAAAACAGAATATACTCTGGCACCCATCTGAAGTTCTTAATATGACTGTCTTTGAATTTATGTTCTGTAAGTGAAGTCATTGTGATTATGCAGCACGCTTTGGGAGAACTTACAGTGCCTGCATACTTAAGAATTATCTCAGGACACCTCTGTCTGTACCCAATGGCTCCTTCACTGTTTTTCCTTCAGTTCTACCCAGCATTTGCAACTGTCTTATCCAGATATAAGGATGAGAAGTGAGGGAGAAAGGAAGATGAGAAGGGATGTGTAGTAAGGGAGAGTCAGTATATGTAATTCATTTCTTCCTACTGTGGACATTGCCAAGAAGCACCTGGACAGAGAGTGGCTAAGCCCAGCTCAGACTGTCAAACTGTTGACTCCCTGATACATTTATTACCCCATCTCTCAAGCTGCAAAATATGTCCCCAACTAGTTTGTACTTCTTTGCCTCTGCATACTCCTGAACATAAGAGGAACAAGATTCTGGGAAACACAGCTGCCCTCTTTGCCATTGGCCATTAAGCTCCGGGTCTCACAGATTTTACAGCTATCAATTCAAGTCAATGAAAGAACTTTTTTTTAACTGAACTACATTTACTTTGTGATAAGTTTAAGACATGTGTTTATGTGTTTTCCAGAGATTTCCACACAATTAAGCACATCATAGTAGGTGGATTAGCAAACGCCTTCTACTTGGCTGAAAGTTTCTTTTACAATGCTACAATGCTATAATTACTTCCTGTTACGTCTCATCACGTGTATCTCACTATTACACTTTCAAGGATTGTTGCATCACACAGTGTTTTATAAGACATTTTCTCTACAAGAAGCAACACATTTTTCATTTCCAAGACATTTTCTTGTTTTCATGAGAAATATAAAAAGTATTAAAAACTTGGGTTGTCACCAAGATTCTGAGAATTTGGCAAATATAGAGCAATAGATATTTTTCAAGGAATATATAAGTGTTTGGCAAAATGTCAAATTATTGTCTTTGCTGCATATGAATATGGAAGGTACAATATCAATATATAAACAATAAAATATTAAATATACTATAGATATATATAAATTATATATATATGACTTTTCATCAAACTACTATCTACTTTCATAGTAAATACATTTTTGATATTTATAATAATGATAAGACTAGTGCTCATAATAAAAATTTTCTTTTATATTAATTTACTAACTTATCACATAATTCTTAGTCAACACTTATATGGTTTTATATAATTTCACAGCCAATAAGTGATTATTGCTTTCAAAGTGTGCTAGATTTTATTTGGAATTTAATCTTGAACATATATTACATTTTCTAGAGGCAATTAGATGGAGTGGGAATCAAATTAAATGTGTTTTTAAAATATTTACCTCTGATAATTAAAGGATTAAAACAAACAGAATAACAATGATTACTTAATGGTAATAGTAAATACACGTTTACTATTGTTTACAATGAGGTTGATACAATTGTGTTATTCAACTAGTTATATGAATCATGCATTAATCTGTCTTCAAACATTTTATCATCAGAAATACTAATTGTTTAAACTGGGAATGTATTAGTAATGAACTCTCAGAAGCTTTTTTTTCAAGATATCCACAAACTTTTAATACGATGGTAATTTAAAAAAAATGTTGTAGATCCAATGGAATCTACCACTATTTTCAAAATTTTATGTAGCTTTATTTGGGGTTAGCTCAGTGTTTAAGGGCACTGACTGCCTTTCCAGAGGTCATGCATTCAAATCTCAGCACTCACATGGTAACTCAACAAGTGTCTATAACTCCACGATCTGAAATGTCCACAAAGCAATACATGCAGGCAAAATAGCAACACACATAAAACAGAGATTTTTTAAAAAATAAATACTTTACAAAAAACTACCTACTACTAAAGTAAAATGAAAAATATCCATATTAAATCTCTACTCTTCTCAAACCTTTATTATTCATTGCTGGCAGCCCCAAGCTTCCACTAAGACCATGTACTATTAAGTGAGTTGTTACAATAAAGTTGATAATAAAGTAACTCCTTAGTAATTACTGCTGCAGACATGATAATGACCTCTCTGACAATTGAGTTTAACCTCATAGTTGTTTTAGAAAAGGGTCACAGATTGGATTAAGTAAAACCACATATTTCTCTAACTCCCCCTTACATAGAATTTTATCGCATCCATATATACACATAAATGCAATATATGATATGTGGTGTGATGTGTGACATGTGCTATGTAATATGTAACACAGAACATAGAACATATATAATAGTTAAATGGTATGTAATACATGTGATATAATATATAACATATATTTCATATATGCAAAATCCATATATATGTTATATATGTCAGACTTTTCATTCATGTTCTTTATTTTCCCTTTATCAGTCTTTGAAAGATCTTCATTAGAATAGTTTCTCTTGTTATAACTTTAACACACTCATAACAACAGCCTGATTGATTCTCTCAGCAATAGATCAGTTGCATATTTGTCTCCTACATGGTCAAACTCTGAAAACAGATTGTTTCTATCTTTAATCTAGTTATGTTAACAGCAGCTGTGTCCCATTGCTTTCTATAGCAGACACTTTGATTTATCTCTTCATTAAATCTTATATAACATTAATTTTGTACTATATGCACCAATTTTAATCTTCCCCAGAATCTTATCCTTTTGTCTATTATATTCTTGTCTTTATTGACTGCATCTATGTACAAAGGTAGTTAAAATTTCTAAGAATGTAGGAATCCATGCACTATGGTTTTGCATTATATTTCAAAAGATTCAAGCCAGTAATCATTGACTTAAAATCTCTTTTAGCCTGAGTATAGATTAAGCAAATTAAAGAGAATTTTAATCTACTCAGTTGCTTAGCTATTGAGCCAGAACCAGAATCTGAAATCAATCAGTGAGTTTTGGATCTTCCGTCTAGGTCAACCACTGGGCCACTTTGCAGTGATTTAATTGATGGTGTCAGAAAGCAGAGAATAAGTGTATCACAGCTTCTTCCTCCTCTACTTCAGTGTTCAGCCCTTTGCTAGGCAAACCAGAAAAAATATGGAACAAAATATCTAGATAGAAGTTGGGAATGCAATTACACATCGAGAAGTTCAGAAGTAACATTTTTAGATTCATTTGATAAGATAGAATTGCCCACCTAAACATACAAAGCCCAGTACCATCCATCCCTTAAGAACGTTGATAACAACTGTAAATACACAGAGCAAGATCTAAAAAGAAAAAGTGTTGCATATTTAGTAAATATTCAGTGTCACAAAATGTAGGAAATTAAGATAAGACTTAGCACACAATTTCTACCGATAATTTTAATGGAGATGTCATAATATATGTTAACTTAAAAACTTAACCTAAACAGCCTCTGATCCTATAGAAAAGGAGCTTTAGCCTTATACAAGAAGAGAAAGAAGTAAGAAATCAAAAGGAAGAGTCATGATTTTCTCTACTAATATTAGTTTTACCTGCGGAGAAAACCAGTGCAACCTCATCTGAACATATTTCGCCAACAAGTGTGTGTATATGCTATGCATATAATATCATATATACATGCACACACATAACTTTATGGATAATGAATAATTAAATTAATAGTCATGACCTTGATATGAGTTTCATATGGGTAGGAATCAAGATTATGAGTTTGAGGCTAGCGTGAGTTACATTAAATGAATGAATGGATGAATGAATAAATCAATCAATAAATATCACTTTCAACTAGTAAAAGCCTAGCACTAAAATCATGGAGCAAGTACAACATATCAAGTTATGAATAATTATTTATCTTCTGTGGGAAGGAATTTTGTCCCCTTTCCATTACAGTTATTTAGATCAGATGTTATTGGATCTGAAAGAGAATTTCATTCTCATTGAAATCATGACTTGAATATCTAATTGTAATTGTGAACTTTATGCCAATTACATTAGTTCTATTTCAATCTGTCTGCATAGTCCTGAAATAACCCTTAGAAGCTTTAACTTGCTGAGTAAAAAGTATAGTCCATAATGTTGGTTTATTATATTATCATCATCATCATCATCATCATCATCATCATCATCATCATCATCATACATCCTGCATTTTGTTCCTAATGTATTAAAACATTTATTACTTGATTTATTCAAATTTATTTTATTTGTGAGTATTTTGTCTGCATGTATGTATGTATGTGCAGCAGAACCTGCTTGGTCCCTGAAAATGTCAGAAGGCATCAGCTACTTTGAAACTAGAATTTTGGATAGCTGTCAATTAGATACTAAGAATCAAAGTCTGGTCCTCTTCAAGTCACAAGTGCTCTTCAGAGCACAGGAATTGCTCCAACCGTGTATCTAATTGCAAGCAGAATTCTTAGTAAACATAAAAAAGGATTGCTTCATCCCAAAATAGACAGTCTGTGAAGCTATTTTTTATGTTCATTCAATATATCTGCTTATTTATGAAAATAACTTTCTCTACAGTTTCAACTCAACAAACATTTTAGGGATCCAGTGTATGACAGTTATATACAAAGTATATTTGATATGTTAATTATGGATTACTCCCCCTTCTTTAGAAAATACTCTGTTTCTGTGGTACAGATGGCATATTTTACAGCTAATTTGAAGAAAACTAGAATCCTTATTTGATTTATAATGTGGATTTATACCTCGTCAAAAACATGAGTAATGTTTCCAAATACAATTAAATTTTTACATAAACTAACTCTTCAGATAATATACATCTTGCTTTGCTTCCTGAACTTTTTCCACTTAGTTATTTAGTGTTTGTATGTATATATATGAAAATGTTGTTCATGCTATTAATTTGCCATTTTATTGAATGTTTCCCTGTTGAATAGAAAATTAAAACTGTGCATTCTCTTCACTCTTCCTAATCATGGTTTATGAAACTATGACAATGGAAAATATCTATGTCAATTAAGGAAGGCCATGATCTTGGAAGACAATACATACTATATAGTATTAGAGATTCAACCACATCCCTGGGCCAAATGACCACTAAGACGCTACTCAGTACTGGAGTGTGTTTGTGGCTCCCAATAGTCTTAATTGGCGGTGAAATGAACAAGCTTTGAAATGGCATGAATCCTTTTAAATTTCATTGGCCCAATAGATATTTTAAATGCTGTTTATCCCTAAGCAGCAAGAGTGTTTAATTCTTTTACTGGCTATATTAGAGCTGGTTCTTCATAAGCACATATGCTATAAACATTAAAAAATACTTATTGTGGCTCAAGGACTCATTGGATAGAAGGAGAGCCAATAACTAGATGGAAGCCAAGAATTTAGAACTACATTGATGAGAACTCCAATGCAGAAAATAAGATCAGAAATATAACAGAAAATATACTTGGAAAACATATTTCCAAAATGCCAATAAGGATATTGTGACAGAGAACTGAACAATAACATATTACAAAGTGACAGACACCCTTGAGAATTGCAGAGACCAAAAACTTTAAAATTATGAAATTATTTTGATCAAATTAAGCCATTTTAGAAAATGATAATTATTTTCTCAAAAGTATGACAAAATGCTCATTCTGATATACTCAAAAAATTGTAATCAGGGCACTTTCTACAAAAGTACTTTGTTTATGAGAACCAAAATATATATATTGAGAAGTCTAACACAAAACTAAGTACAAAAACCCCTTCCTCGTTTGATTGGAATGTTACATTCATTACCTACAGATGGAAATTTCTCCTTTTTAGCAACTTATGAATCTATTTTGGTACAACCTTTCAGCTCATAGGAAATAAAATACCTACCAGAGAGCTAAGCTGCTGCTCAATTAGGTTAAATGAAGCATTTTATGTATTAGTAAAACATGAAGAAAATAAAAATAGTATGTTCTACAGAGCATTAACACATAAATGATAAAGATACCCACACATGGCAACTTTGTACCTTATTTTGTTAGTGTACTGATTTGGGAAGATTTCCAACATAAATGTCATATAAAAGGATATCTATGTAAGGTATAATAGATAATTCTCTTATTTAAAGCAGTCATTGGACAGGTACATTTTTGAAGAAATTTTATCTTATTAATTTTATGTGTCTTATTATTGAATATTTCATAGTTAGATAAAATAAATCCAAGATTAGATGCTCTACATTCATTTAACCTATTTAAAATTATTGTATTAATAATGTAAGAGATTGGGAGTTGCATTGTTTTTCAAATGGTATCAGTGAAGTCTGTTAAATTTTATATATCACTTAAGATTGATGATTGTTGCACAGAATGGAAAGCTAATAAATATTACTTAAGAAATCTTATCTCCAACTGAGGCATTTTAAATTTTTTTCTTGATTCATTTCATACATATCCGTTAAAGGGCTTCTTACAAGCCCATTCCTGCTGTTGCCCTGCCTAGCTTGCATACACAAACACCAAATTCACAGCCCACACACTTGAATCAGTACACTTCATATTAAGTAGGTGTTTCTCTGAAGTAGTGATATAAATCTTTATTTAGAAGTATGATGGTATTTACCATTTAATATTATGCTTCATGTGGCACAAGGAATATTCTATAAAGTGGAAGCAAATTATGAATATATAAATTTCTAACTAATGTGCACTTCAAAAGGAGTAGTGCCAGTTTGGTAAACATGAGTACATGCAGTTTTGTCTGGCCTTGATGCACATTCCTTTGTATTTACATGGTATTTCATGAACTATTATTTTATAAGTCAAATTCCTGATATAAGTAGGACTTAAGTAATTTCAATGCCTTAATCAAGTACATTTATGCTTTATTTTCCTAATATTTGAAATTGTTTTATATTACATATTTATATGTGACAATCTTATATTAAATGTATAAGAAAAATTTTGAGATGTATAGTTATTGTTAATAGTTTTAATAATTCACTGTTTTGATGATATACTTTCAGAATATCATAGTATGTGGACATCTGGGTGTATTTGTTTCAGAACATTTCTAGGTTTATTTAAAGAATTATGACCAAATCAAATGTTTATCTCTTGCTAGATAAAAAGAAATCAAGATATACCATTTGGCATCTATAAATACTTCCAAATCTTGGTTAT
This sequence comes from Rattus norvegicus, assembly GCF_021556685.1. Lineage (NCBI taxonomy): Eukaryota > Metazoa > Chordata > Mammalia > Rodentia > Muridae > Rattus > Rattus norvegicus. Next base: position 37,705,738 of record NC_141549.1, read on the forward strand.
TCAAGGGATGGTGTGGATAAAACAAAGATTGAATTTATCTTTAAAAAACCTACTCTAATTATCTCTGTAATAAAAGAAGAATTTAGGAGCACTTCCCATTATTTAAACACACATATAAGAAAGCACATTTGTGAGTAATTATCAAAGTTTCTGCCACAAGGTGCATTATGTTTTGCCAATGTGATGGGGTAGCATGCTCAGTTCATATTTCCAAACAATGGTTCTGTCCAATGTCCTCCACAATGTCCCTTCTTTGGCTTTAAGTTGCCTTCTAGGACAGCTTAGTTATAGCCCTCAACCTCCCTAAGAAACCATGCAAAAGAAAACCAAATTGTATTCTTTTTATTGGATAGTTTATGGATTTACATTTCAAAAGTTATCCACTTTCCTGGTTCCCACGTCTTCCATATCCCCTCCCCCTGCTTCTCTGATGATGCTCCCCCTCCCACCCACTCTCATCTCAATACCCTGGCATTCCCCTACATTGGGGAAAAGAGCCTTCCCAAAACCAAAGGTTTCTCCTCCTGTTGATACCAGACAATGCCATCCTCTGCTACATATGCAGCTGGAGCAGTGAGTTCCCCCATGTGCACTTTTTGGTTGGTAGTTTAGTCCATGGGAGCTGTGGGGCTTCTGGTTGGTTGATATTATTATTCTTCCTGTGGGGTCGTAAGCCCCTTCAGCTCCTTCAATCCTTTCTCTAACTCCTCCATTGGGGTCCCCATGCTCAGTCTGATGGTTAGATGCAAGCATCTTAATTTGTATCAGTAAGGCTCTGGCAGAGCCTCTCAGGAGACATCCATATCAGGCTCCTGTCAGCAAACACCTCTTGGCATCAGCAATTATGACCATGTTTGGTGGCTATATATGGGATGGATTACCAGGTGGGGCAATCTCTAGATGGCCTTTCCTTCAGTCTCTGCTCCATTCATTTTCCCTGTATTTCCTCCCATGAGTATTTTATTCCCCCTTCTAAGAAGGACTGATGCATCCACACTTTGGTCTTCCTTCTTCTTGAGCTTCATGTGGTCTGGGAATTGTATCTTGGGTGTTCCAAGCTTTTGAGCAAATATCCACTGTAAGCATGAGGAAATTTAAGCTTAAACCTCAAGAACCTGTCTCTTATTTTAGTCTAAATTAAGTCATATTTCCATCCCTGAAAACGTTCGTGTTTATCAATATTTTAAACAAATTCATTTATACTATGAAAACTCCTGAGATATTGGTAGTCGTAATGACAAAGAGCAGTCTGTATCACACAAAGTGTCACAATCTAGGAGTCGAAAGGAAGCGAGGAGTTTTCAGGACTAACATTGCATAATCGTTGTAGTTGTCTATTGGAGAGAAATGCGATTTTTATTTAAAATCTGAGCTTAAGTATGCATACTTAAATAAAGACTATATTTCACAGGGAAAGAAAGCACAGTTTCTAGCAAATATGACTTAGGAGACAAGCATGGGTAGACTAATGTTTGTCTTACCTTCTTTATTAGATTATGGTCCAGTGACTATAATTTCCTTAAGCTATAAGAAAATAAGTTTGTTAAATATTGGGTCCCTGGACACACTTTTCTTGTTTATTGGGGTAGAGTAACATTTAACTGAGAGCATTGGTTGTCGAATTTTTTTTCCGGTGTTTCACAAAGAGTTGGAGCAATCATCTCGCTGCTCCTGCTAGAAATCATGAAGCCCTGACGCCCAATTCTGACAACATTTATATTAACTTTTTTTTCCATTTCCATTTACAGGTTCCTACACCTCTGATAATACATGTCAGTTCTGTGAACACTTGAACACTGAACGTTATTTAGCAACTATGATTAGGTCTTCTTTTATTGTTCTTAATGATTTGGGACAAATCATTTATATATAAATATCCAACTTACTTTCCAAGTCTTAATCATAAAATTGATAGTGTTAGTGTCTGGTATTGTATTCTCAAACAATATAACTGCTTGTGGAACTGGGTGATGAAGAAATTTTTCTTTAAGCCTTCTTCAAGGCATGCTGTTCTTGTACCTATGGTAACTCTAATGTATTCAGAAGATGGTGATAAGAAAAATACATGAGAAAATATTCAGCCTGTTGGTTATAGTTCAGTTGATAGACTTCTTAGGTATCATATGTGAAACTGGGTTGAATCACAAGAGTGTGAAACATTGGCTCCATAAGTCTGAAATACCACCACTCAGGAAGTAAAGATAAGAGGCAGAAATTTAAGATCTTCTTTGGTTACACAGCAAGTTTGAGAGTAGCCTGGGATACAACAGAATCTATTTTTAAAAAATCAGTTGACTAACACAAACACTTAGAGTTGTCAACATATCCCCTAGAGATCCATAGAGAAAAAAATGATATTGATTTCTTAATCAATAATAATAATTAAGTGATATCTAACTTTAATAATATGACTAATTATGAAATATGTATGACTAATTATGAAAACTAATCTCTCTTTAGTTAATATCTCCTTGTTCAGATAAAAATCAAATTTACAAATAAATGATTTTGTAAAATATGGGCAGGTTGGGATTGTAGGGAAGCTGAATGTCTCAGAAAGTGAGATCATATCACCAAAGAGAAAGAATCCTATGCAATTTTCAAGAACGTGCATTCCCTGTGAGTTATCTGCCATTCATTAAATGTTACCTGCCTCCCAGAGAAGTTATGAAGTATTAATATTGATTTCCATTTTTATTTTCATTAGTTTTTAATACTATTTCCCCATCATTTTATCTATTTATTTACTTTGCATCCCTATCTCAGATCTCAGTCTCCCTCCTCCCAGGCCTCCCCTCACATAGCCTCTTCTCCCATTCTCCCTCCAACTTTCCCTGTGTACCAAAGCACTCTAGCACATCCAGTCACAGAATGACTGGGCACATCATCTCCCACTGAGGCCAGACAAGGCAAATCTGGTATTGGAATGAAATCCAGAGGCAAGCAATAGAATCGGGGAATGCCCCTGCTCCAATTGTTGGGAGACGCACAGGAAGACCATAAATAAGAGCTAAGGTCATTCTGGCATATTATCTGTACCAGTATTTTGAGAAACTGAATTAAGTTTTGCATTTATTATATCTATTGGAACATATACCAGTTTGTTGTATTAAAAATAATAATCTTCACAATACAAAGTCAAAATTATTAGTGGGAGTTCTTTGAGAATTTTTAATGTTATATTTTTTTATTTACTTTCAAATGTTTTTCCCTTTCCCGGTTTTCTGTCCATAAGCCCCCATACCCTCTCCTCAATACCGGTGTTCACTCCCCATCCACCCCCCTTACCCACATTCCCCTGTACTGAGGGTTGAACCTTGGCAGGACCAAGGGCTTCCCATTCCACTGGTGCCCCAACAAGGCTATTCTCTGCTACATATGCAGTTGGAGCCCTGGGTCAGTCCATGTACAGTCTTTTGGTAGTCGTTTAGTCCCTGAAAGCTCTGGTTGGTTGGTATTGATGTTCTTATTGGGTTTCAAGCCCCTTCAGCTCTTCAGTCCTCTAATTCCCCTAAACGGGGGTCCTGTTCTCAGTTCAGGGGTTTGCTGTAGTGTTCACCTCTGTATTTGACATGCTCTGGATGCGTCTCTCAGGAGAGATCTATACCTGGTCCCTCTTAGCAGGTACTTTTTAGCTTCATCAATCTTATCTAGTTTTGGTGGCTGCATATATATGGCCCACATGTGGGACAGGCTCTAAATAGCTATTCCTTCAGTCTCTACTCTAAACTTTGCCTCCATATCCCCTCCTATGGATATTTTTGTTCCCCCTTTTAAGAAGGAGTGGGAGCATCTGCATTTTGGTCATCCTTCTTGAGCTTCCTGTTGTCTATGGATTGCATCTTGTGTAATTTGAGATTTTGGGCTAATATCCACTTATCAATGAGTACATACCAAGTGTGTTTTTCTGTGATTGAGTAACCTCACTCAGGATGATATTGTCTAGTTCATTCCATTTGCTATGAATTTCATGAAGTCATTGTTTTAAATAGCTGAGTAGTACTCCATTGTGTAGATGTACCACATTTTTTTAATCCATTCCTCTGTTGAAGGGCATCTGGTTTCTTTCCAACTTCTGGCTATTATAAATAAGGCTGCTATGAACATAGTGGAGCATGTGTCTTTGTTGTATGTTGGGGCATCTTTCGGGTATATATCCAGAAGAGGTTTTGCTGGGTCCTCAGAAAGACAATCACCAGGTGCACCTACACACCTGAGATCAGAGCACCTATGCCCAGGAATGGCTGAAAGAAAACAGGAAAACAGTTCTACATGAGTGCTGACACAGAAGCCTATGGGAGGGTCAAGCCACTGTCAGAACCAGCAAGACAAGTGAACACCAGAGGCAACCTGATGGCGAGAGGCAAGCACAGGAACCTAAGCAGCAGAAACCAGACTACTTGGCATCATCAGAGCCCAGTTCTCCCACCAAAGAAAATACTGGATATTCAAACACACCAGAAAAACAAGATTTAAAGTTTTAATTAAAGAATTAATATTCCAAATTTTAGGGATGATATTTGGTTTTCACAGATAATTTTAGGTAAACAAATTTTTATTGGATATTTTTAATTTATATTTCAAGTGTTATTCCCTTTCCCGGTTTCCTGTCCCCTATTCCATCCCCCTCCACTTCTTCTATAAGGGTGTTCTCCTTCCCAACCACACCCCTTCCTGTCCCCCCAACATTTTTTAATTAACCTATTTATTTACTTTTACATTCTCATCACAGCTTTCCCTTCTCCTCTCCTAAACCCTGTCTTATACCTCAGTTTTCTCCTCATAGAATGGGAGGACTTCTGTGGATATCTTCCTACTTTGGCATATCAAATTACAATAGAGCTAGACACACATTCTCCTATTGCACCTAGACAAGGCAGTCCAGTTAGAGAAAAGGATTACAAAGGCAGGCAACAGAGTCAGAGACAAACCCTGCTCCAGTTTTTAGGGTGTCCCTAAAACTTGAAGACCAAGCTGCACATCTATTACATATGTATTGGAGGCCAAGGTCTGTCCATGCATCCTCTTTGGTTGGTGTTTAATTTCTTTGAGACCCTATGGCCACAGGTCAGTTGATTCTGTAGGTTTTCTTGTGCTATTTTAAATCCCCTAACTCTTTCAATCCTCCCTGCCTTTCTATAAGATTTTCCAAGCTCTGCCCCATGATTGCTAGTAAACTTACCTTTTTATCTTTCCTTTTGAAAATTAAAACAAGGGAACCTATTTAGAGGGAACTTTTCAGGAAACAGAAAAAAAGTAATCTACTAGAGAGATAAAGTTGACAACAGCACTTTGGATGTGCTTCTAGCAAACAGCATGAAAAAAATTCAGCCTGGGAAACCCATCCATCTATTAGTCAATGGCACTGCTCATATAGAGAGGTTTGAAACTCTTCCCTCCTGTTGACATGACAAATGCCCTGACAGACAGCAACTGAGAAGAGGAATGGGTTCATTTCAGTATCAAAATCTAGGTTGCATCCCATCCTTGAGCAAGTCAAGGTAAAAAAGACATCAAGGAACAGGCTTACAGGCAGGCACACTTGGTGTTCAACACCACATTATCTGTGACCAACAAGCTCACTCACTGCATATTGCAAATCTGCAGGAAACCTGGAAGATGCTGCTTGCTAGCTGGTTCTCAGGTCAGCTTATACTCTGTGCCTATGGGGAATGTGCTCTCCTCTGTCAATTAACAATCAGGACAAGCCCCCATAGATATGCCCACAGGTCAATAATATGTATGAATCCTTCAACTGTGACTGTCCCCCAGATGACTGCTATGTTCTCTCACAGTCCCTGGTAAAGGTAATCAGGACACCCCGGTTATTACATTCACAGACTCTTCCACCAATAGCAAAATATTTTCTATTTAATCTGACCCATATCACTTTGTATTACTAGAAAAAAGAATTAAAACATTTTAAGGAAACTCATCGTACATGGGACTATAAGAACGTATAAGTATAATGTGTTTCCTTAGCTTTGGTTAAAATACATTTTGATTTTATTGTCTAAGGCAACAAAAAAATCTAGTTAAACTTCAGGACAACTCAAAGGCTAAATTAGATGTGGAATGTGCAAAACTCAAATGTCCAATGGAAAGTATCCTTATGGTAGGCTTTTTCTCTTTAGAGAATAATCCTTGCGAGTATTTCTGAAAATTTTAATCCTATAGGGCCTTAGTATTTTCTTTATAAATAAGAGAAAGACTAAAACAGAAGTTTGTATGTCTGGGTTTTACTCACCTCTGGTTGGCTAATTATATACTCTTTTCATGGATGTTGCTCACCAAAAACTTGTGCTTAGTTACATGGTATACCTTCTTTGCATAGACATTTCTGGAGGAACATTATTTCAAAATAGAAACTATTCACATCACATACATTTAGCCATAAGAGTCTTTAGATGAAGCAGGAATGCAGATTGCCAGGAGGCTCTCCCTATGATGAGATCCGGTTAAAAAATCCAGTTCAGTGAGGCAGAATTGCTGAATGCTGCACCTAGTCCTGTCAGAGAACCTGATTCATTGGAGCATGTGATAAAGAAGACAGGGTGTATAATAGGAGCAGACACTGGCCAGGGAATTAGTCAGTAAGCCTTAAAATAAGAGTTTCAATAACAAATGTTCATTTTATTTACCATTTAAAAAATTATTCTTCTCTCATATACTCTATCTTGATTGCAGTTTCTAATCTCTCCTCCATTTCCAGGTCCTTCCCAAACCTCCCTGATTCCCCATCCCTTTCTCCATTTCTCTTCAGAAAAAGGCAGGTTTCCTAGGGAAATCAACCAAACCTAGGATTATAATAAAACTAGGCATCTTACCTCATTGTAAAGTTGGACAAGATAACCCAGTAGAAGTGAAGGAATCCAAAACCAGGGGAAAATGTTAGAGACAGCCCCCTGCTCACACTGTTAGGAGACTCACAAGAACACTAAACTACACAAAGATTACAAATGCACAGGGCCAAGGTCAAACCTATACAGACTCCCTAATTGTTGGTTCAAGCTCTGTGAGTCCCGATGAACCCTGGTCAGTTAATTCTGTAAGTCATTTTCTTGTAGTGATTTTATAGACTGTGGTAACACATGCCTTTAATTCCAGTACCTGGGAGGTAGTGTCAGGCAGATTTCTGAGTTCTAGGCCAGCCTGGTGTACCGAGCAAGTTCCAGGAGAGGGTAGGCTTCACAGAGGAACCCTTGTCTCAGAAAACAAACAGTCAAAAACTATTAGTACTAAGTTGGGTTTCTGCTCTTAGGAAGTGGTTCAAGAAATGGCTTCTTGAAAGTGCTTTGAGTGATATTTTTGGTCAGTGCTATTGACCAAATAAATCAAATAAACTATTACAGTACTAAGTAAACTCTTATAATTTATAAAATGATTATTCATATACACACTTGCAATGTACCCCTTCATTATGTATGTCATGATACACATGATTCGTGCACACATGCACATATGTGAGGTAGTAATTTTAAAATTTATAAACAAGAACATGATCTAAGTAAAATCTTACTATTTAATGAAAATCAACAAGTCCTAGGAATCACAATATGTCTGGTTTCTAACTGTGATTAATATGGAGGGAAGAAACGCATGTGTCAATTAGAAGTCTAGCAATTCATTTTAATTTTTTCCAAAGGAATGAGTGAAAGTATTAGCTCAAAAAATATTGTAAGTGCCACAGTGTTAATGGTATAATTTATTCGTGGAGCTCTTTCTGAAATATGTGGATTACTTTCATAAATTCTATAATATGTCTAGTGCTAGCACTTGTCTTTATCTGCAGAGACAATTTTGTTTTCCAGTTGCAATTGCTGAAGACTCAGAAGCATTTCGAGCAACATAAACTCAGTAATGTATTGGTTGTCCTTTGTCTTTGCATATATCCTTAATCCACGCGGCTATCAAAAACATTCTAAAGGGATGGAGTATCTGTGACAAATGTTCCTGTAGTCTGGACTTTGTGAGCCACCAATAATTTATGGTAAATAAGGCCATTCCAATAAGGTTCTTTACTTTCAATGACATTTTAAGGTATCGTTCTTGGTGGCAATTGTATAAAAATAATACATTTGTGGAAATATTCTGTCTCCCCAATTTTTAGATATGTTATAACCATTGTTAATCATTTTCAAACAGATGCATAATCAAGTTCTTGACAGAATATGCAGTTTAGACTTACCAGCATCTAGGTCATTTTAATGAAGGTAGGTTAAAATAATTTTCACTCATTTTTTGACCTACAGTCATCAAGTTTAAAATGTGTTCAGCATTCCCTGGTTTAAAAAGTAAGAACATGAATGAACTATATTATTTAAATATCCATTTAAAGTTATAAACTTAAAAGTTATTATTTAAAGTCATAACATTCAGCTTTTGGGAAAACTCATCTATGTGCAAAAATTTTTTATTAAGAAAAATCTTTCATTTCCCATGGTGGATATTAAAAAATGTCCACTGTGGATATTTTCAATTCCTTAAATATAATCAGGTTTTGTGTCTGTTAGTCTGAAGATAAGAACACACACAGAGAGACACTGAGGACATATAATTAACTCATTGATATCAACTATTATAATTTGCATTAAACTATATTCATAATATACATGTAGATTAAAGTTTTCAATACTAATAAGGATAAAAAATTTATTTTATATTATTATGGAATTTGTTAAATTAAAAGCTCTATGGAATATAAGAAAATGATAATGTATAACTGAAATATAGGATCATACATTTGGTTTGGATGTCCAGCAGTTAATCAGGAACAAGAGTTTTCAGTCATGTAAATCATACAAACTTTCACTAAGGAAGAGAATAAAAACAGAAATAGAGTATAGTACAAGATTTAAGGCATGGTATCTAGTATCACAAAAAATGAACATATTCTAGTTGAATATATTATAACCTATCACTTAAAATTACAGAGGTAATTAATTAACAATCTAATTAAAATCAGTGACTGCCTTCAGTAATTCTGTTTGAAAAGATCATCATTTTCATACCCACTTTAGAATTTAGACTAATTATTCAATTAAAATTTCAGTGAAACATCGACCTTATAAAACCTCTATTCAAGACATTTACATGTAGTCTATTAAATATTCTTAATGAACACATGGTCCATCTAGTGTGACTTTGATCATTTTAGGATATCTCTCCTTTTCTCTGCTGAAATTAAATTATACCCTCTTGCACAGGTGGATCACAGAGAGTGGCTTTTTAATAAAATAAGGTCAAGTTGTAACTCTGATCTTTTTATTAGATTCCTTTCAAATCCTAGAGCTTTGGACTCTTGCCATTTTCTTACACGGAACTCAAGGTTTTTTTTTTTTTCTTTTTCTTTTTCTTTTTTATTTTTTTGCTCAGCTGTGTCTAGACATTTCTTAATTGTTCTTGTCCGTAGCATAGAATGATTCTGTTTTATGATGACTTATCTCTATTTCCACAGAAAAGAATCATGGTGGATTTTCATTTGATCATTTAAAATGCATTTTACTGTGCCTAAGAAAGCACACACATACACAGACCTACAGCGACACTACAAGGGGTGCTTTAAATGTTTTAATAAATCCAGAGCATTGTTTTTGTTGTAACATGAAACAAAATAAAACTGAAAAGGAACAGTCATACTGTGACAATTTCAAACTTTCTGTGTGTCCTTGTGCAATGACAGTTGTGAGAAAACTTTTGATGTGGCCCCAGGTGAACATTTATAAGCTCTTGAATGTAATTTAGATCTCAAAGAATTGTTAATGTGTTTCCCTCTATTCCTAACTAAGACAATTGGCATTTGTTTTAGACCCTTTGGTGCATAGCAATGCTTGTTTTATATTTCTTAAATAAGCTTGAATCCTTATACAGGCTTTCCTTTTATTTAATAAACTTCATTGCCAAGATAATAAGGAAGCATAAATTTAATCTCTACAGAAATTATTATGAACTCAAAAAGAAAATGGCTGAATATATGTGATTTGCGGTATATTTGCTTGTCTTCTGCTTCTGTTACCATGTTTACCATGTTATCATGTTTACCATGATTTCTTTCAAAATCTGTGCAAATGTTAATAGTATATCAGCCGTTTGGGTGAGTTTCATTTTTGATCAAGGTTTGAATCAGAAGTTAATCACAGCAATGTCTTTACTAACTCACGATGAGGGATATCCTATAGATTGTGAAATTCCACAAGACAATCAGGATATAACTCTATAGTCAGAGAAATGCATGAATATGGAAGTGATAAAGACTAGAAATATGGATTAATTACTTTTTGAATCTGGAAACTACACAAACCAATCTAGCAATTAAGGAGATAGTACATTTTTTCTTGTTTTGGGGGGCCCAGCAGACCAGATCAACTCAAGTTCTTTTACTTTCTACATAGTGTGTTTTATTAACTAGAAAGCATAGACTCCACAAACAGTGCTTTTATTGCTCTCTTTTCCTAGGAAGAGAGCAGTGGGATCCTTAGCTTCTTTATTACGAAAGCAGTCAGATATTTTACACACTAATAAAGACAACAGCTGGCACTTGGGACAACTAAAGGTAGATGATGAAGACTGTGAGCACAAGATCTGTGGATGTTTTTTAGCAAGGGTGTTCATTAAAATGTAGGGTCCTGCCTATCACCCAAATATTGCCGAGATTATGAATAGCTATTTACAAGGTATGTTAAAGTGATTAAGTAAAAGGAGTTTGTCTAGTGCTCTTGAATACTTCCTGCTAGTTCAGAGTCCAGCAAGGCAGAATAGAAGGAAAGTGTAAGGAATCTGCCTTTATTCAAGAGTGCACCCCTGTTTCACAGATCTCAAGTATGTAATACTTCCAATATATGTATATGTACTATACATGTATAATGTTACACACACACACACGTGCACACACGCACACACACATACACACACATACACACACATACACACACACACACACACACACACACAAAGCTAGAAAAACTCATTTAGCATTGGTCACTACTTTTTGTCTGTGAAGCTATTCTACCTTACGACCTAATTTCTAAATTAAATAGACATTAAATCTTCCTGAATATGTGTCCAACCACTGAACTCTTCTGTTCATAAATAAACTATAAATAAAAACTATACAGTGTAACATTTGAGGACATGGAAACATCATCAGTATCTCACACTTTTAAATATTATAGTTGAAAAGATGAAATCTGTGCATTTGAGATGATACTTTTAAAATGCCTTGTAGTTGTTGAAATAGATAAAGCCTAATCTTGGAATTCAACAGTAGTCTGACAAGGGTATTAAAGGAATATTTTTCAGAGAGGAAACTAACTTTAGGATGGTTCTTCTAAAATGGCAACTATAATTTCCAATACATTATGAAAACATTAATTGATTTCAGAATTACAGCACCATGGCCTGGCTCCTTGATAAAAATTCAAATATCTACTGAATAAATAGCAAGAAGGGAAATTTTATTCCATATAATAAACATATGAGGCAAGTAGTATCAATGATACTGAGAATTCCTCTTAAGTCTTTTAGTCTCGGTAATCGAAAGAGTTAACACTAGACCTACAGGAGCTTCAGGAAAAGTTTTCAAGAGTTTTAAATAAAAAACCCATGGCAAGCAAACTATAAATTTTGCCACCTACTCAGAGGAAGAATATGGGGAAAAGGCTATGTTGTTGGGCTAAGTAAGCACGGAGATGAGCCACATGGCTATGAAGCAGCATCATGATCAAGAGAGGAGCTTTAACGAATAAAGCCCAAAGTATAAGAGCAAAGTGATCAAAGAAAATATGCTTAGGAAAGACATAGAAGGAAGGTAAGGAGGAAAAGATCAGAAAGGCAGACAGATTTACCATGCTGCACACCTATCGTTATTTAAGAAAAGTCACTACGATGCAGGAATCCTAGAAAGGAAAGCATATCTCAGAAAGATGATTACTGACTTCCCACAACCCCTCCACCCATCCCATTTTAGCAAGAATGACGATGGATCTGCTTTCCTGAGGGGTGTTTCCCTGGCTTATTGATGGGCTGGTCCAAGTTGATTAATCTTTAAGAGAAGAGAAGATAGTATGTCTCAAAACAGATGTCAATTTCATTCTTTTGGCTACCATGTACCAGTGTTCCCTTCATGGGGCTTAAAAGCTATTGCAACACTACTCTGCCAGCCTAGAGAGAAAGGAGAAAAGGCAAACAATTCAGGAAAGAAAGCAAATTTTCAATTAAGATATATTTGGGCAGGGGAGTTAACCAAGCCCCTTTCTTAGATTACTCAGGAGTCTAAACCCTTTGTGTCAAATCAGGCTACTGTTACATGACAGGATGTTTCTGGTTATTTAGTTTAGAAATTTTACATTTAAAAAAAGGATATCTGACATATTTATTTATTTATTTATTTGTTTATTCATTTACTATGTATATGAGTACACTATAGTTGTCTTCAGACACATCAGAAGAGAGCATCAGACCCTATGACAGATGGTTGTGAGCCACCATGTGGTTGCTGGGAGTTAAACTCAGGACCTCTGGAAGAGCAGCCAGTGCTCCTAACCACTGAGCCATCTCTCTAGCCCCAATATCTGACATCTTTGTATTATCCTCCACGGTCTTATCCATTGTTTCACTAAGGCTCCATAGAGAAAATACTGCAATGCCTAAAGTACTTTGGAGTCCAAGTCTTTCTGTTTTAGTCAAAGCGATTTGCAGAGTATTCCTTGGAAAGCCAGACAATATGGCACAGATATAAGTTCATAATGAGAAAAAAGGAATATGTTTATTAACTTAGGTTAGAATGACAAAATTCCTGTCATAAAATGTAAATGCAGAAACACTTAATTTGTTTTATAGTTTCTGAGGTGTATGTCCATAATCAACTGGTCCAATTGTTTTACAGCAGAAAAGCAAAGGTCAAATGGTGATTTAATTTACAGCATGACCAGGAAACAGAAAAAAAAAGTCTGAATAATTGTCCAAATGAAAGACATAACTCTCTCGTTGTTGTTGTTGTTGTTGTTGTTGTTGTTGCTGCTGCTGCTGTTGCTGCCACTGTTTCTTCTAGTTGTTTATGTGTGCAGTCTTTGTATATGTATATATACATAAGCCATAGGTTGATATTGTTACCTTCCTCAAATATTCTCCATCTCATTTATGTATACAAGACACTTCTCATCAACCCTGAGGTCACTGATTCCGCTAAACTAGATCATCTGCAACGGGATCTTCTGCCTCTGTCTGTGGAGCACTGGAATTGCAGACCTACTCTTACACCCATCAAGTATTTTATGGCCTCCATCCTCATGATTTTGTAACAAAAAACATATAAAGTATAAAATATGCCAATTTCTACATTGTAATATAAATTTGCATGTATACAAATACAAAATACATTACTCTGTGCTATATACAAAAAAAGTAATACAAAATTGTACAAAATACAACACTGCGTTTCAAATTATCAATGCTTTCTAACTGGTAAGAGACAAAAGGCTCAGAAATTTAGAAAACTTTCAAAGAACTTGCTTTTCCTGTCACCTTATTTGCTTATACCCATTTTCTATACACACTGCATAAATATGTAGTATAATATACAAATAATAATAGGAATATTTTCCACTATTTTAAACATCCTCTTCCCTTTCACTTATGTTTGTGACTACAGTAAGTGACAATGTTTGTAGGATATCTGTTTTATCATACACAATTAATTTTGGTTTCTTTCTCCTCTGGGTTTCCATTTGAACTTTATGTTGTTTTATTGTAACACTGAAGATGCATTTTTAACTGAAAATTATTTTTATACTATTTATACTTATGCAAATGTATTTTTCCTAAAATATTTTTCTTGATGACAAGAGCCATCCCTTATTTATGTTTTTGCATAAATGGTTCATCTAGCATACTTAATATATTTTGTTGCGTTGAAGATATTATTTAGGATATCATTTTACCCTAATATTGCATAATGTGGTATGCTTATTTCAAATTGATTCATTAAAATGCTTTTTGTCATTATATTAAAATAGTAAATCTTTCTATTGTACCTAAGTGACTCCATATACAATATTAATATATCAATAAAGCTAGAAATAGATTATGATAAGCTGACATTTTAACCATGATTTTATTAATTAAACATGAACTAGAAACACATAAACCATGTTTCCAATTTTAGTATAGGACAGAAGAAAAATACTATAAATAAATATTAAGAAAAATTTAATTAACTTTAAATATCTTAACACTTTATTTGTTAAGTTCTTTAAAGTAACATAACTGATATAAGATATATTTCAAGGGTATTTATTACATTGGATTCAGGGATATGGTGTACCATTCGACAGTTCCGTTCTCACACTAGAGTGTGGAGAAGCCAGTAATTGTTGATGTCATAAAGAGAGATGACTTATTAGTTTCACTTTCCTCTCTGTACTGGAGGATTCCTATAAACTGATGGTCTTCAGTCTAAGTGGGGATCGTGAAGAAGTTACTTGTAATATCTGTGAAGGACCCATCAAAAACAGAATAGATGAACCTTACCAGCAGTACTGACAGCAAGCAGGCAAAAAAAGAAGAGGATTTTTTTTGAGAGTTGGTATGAGAAGATAGCATCCATATTTAAAGTAGGACCTCGGCTACAAATAATCCGATCAATATCCCTTCTAGGTTTGTCCAGCAGACTGCTTGTTTATAGTTGATTGCAGATGCAGTTAAGTAAACAACCAAGGTGAGCCATCACCTACACCTCTGAATAATGAGTATCAATTCCTTTCTCCCACACAGGATAACTTTTGTAATAGAAACGCGTCGTATGTCTGTGACGATTTGAAACATTATGAAATATTCAGAGATGCTAATATGTAGGCTGTAACACAAAGCATATAGAGTCCAAACAATGTCTTGTCTTTACCATGAAGAGCATATGCATAAAATAGTCTTCCAGCCATTTTCCCTCCATTTCCTTCTTCCCTCAGTCCCTCTCAATCTTCCTTATCCTGCTTTCCTTCATTTCTGTCCTGGTTAAAAAGTTTTAGCTTTGATGAAATTGTTCGTGTCCTCTTTCCAAAAATTCATTAACTCTTCCTTTACAAAAGTCCAACAATAAATAATTCTCAATCCTTCCTTAGTTTGAACCTAGGGAAGTGTCTCTTTAACACATTAGCATGTCTACTGGAATTACCATTCCTCTGGTCTTTTTCAGGAAGCCATATTGTCCAAGTATTAGGGATTTTCAGGAGACTTAGTCTCAAAGTAGATGTCCTGCTTCTCTTGACCCTTGGAGTCTCTTGACTCTCTGCTTCCCTAAGGTTCCCTAGGATTTGCGTGCAGGAATTCTGTTGAAGATGTGTCTACTGGGGTTGATAAAATTATCTCTCAGGTTTGAATTGGTTATCCAACCTAAAAGTGTTTATCCCTAAAGCTACATACATACAACACTGAACAGAGCCAGCAGGTAGTTACTCATGTAACTATTGTCTTAGGGCTTTTCTACTGTGAACAGACACCATGACCAAGACAACTCTTATAAGGACAGTATTTAACTGAGGCTAGCTTACAGATTCAGATGTTTTGTCCAATGTCATCAAGGCAGGACCAAGGCAGCACTCAGGAGGATCAGAGAACTCAACATCTTGTTTCAAAGGCAAACAGGAGAAGACTGGATTCCAAGCACCTAAGACAAAAAGTCTTAAAGCCCTTGCCCATAATGATACACTTCCTCTAAGACCACGCCTACTCTAACAAGGCCATACTCCAAGCAGTGTTACTCTCTGGGCCATGCATATTCAAACCACCACAATTATGCATTATGTGTGTACACATATATAACAATAATAATTGAAAAGGGGATCACGATTTGAAAGATAGGGTAAGGCAGATAACGGGAGGGTTTGAGGAAGGAGATATGAGAGAATTTAAAGGGAGAAAGGGTAGGAGGAAAGCAATTTAATTATATCTTAATTAAAACACAATGATTTTTTTTAAAAAGTAAGTAGGTTGTGCTCATTACTCCATAGTCTATGCTCAATTTCTAACAGCAAATTCCTGTCCTGAGTTCTGATACTGGTTTCCTTCAGTGATGGGATATAAACTGTAATGTGAAAAAAAGCTCTTCCTTCTCACCCAAAAAGTACTCCCAGCCCCTTACACTTGGCTCTGATAAGCTTGATTCAGAAAGCTGGGAGTGAAAAGAAGGTATTAAAAGAATGATCCTTGATGTTCATCACCTTCATCTGGATGGCGCTTCTCACACTAAAACCTTTCACTTAACTAGGTCAAGAAACTTCTGGCTTTTATAGACATCTAAAGTAAGAGACACCTAAACAACCTTGGCTTATTTGTCTCAGTCATTAAGACCTTCTATCACCCTCTATAATAGAATGTCACATGTTTATAGTGAATATTTCTTTGTCTCTCTTCTCATTAAAACCAGTTGTCATTAAAAAAAAACAAGTAAGACCTTGATCATAAAAATCAGGTCATGTTTTATGAATATTTAACTTCCTGTGAACTTTTCATAAGGAAAAATGACCTTGAAAACTCCTGGTAGCAATACAACATTGCAACACAGAGGCCACTGCCACTGTCATTAATCATGCCAGGTGACTGCCTGGAGCTACTGTTGGCTTTTCAGAAGGAAAAAGCAAGAGATAGAGAAATGTGGGAAGGCTCATGATAGGTTACTCTGTCGTAAGAAAACATGGCATTGGTGAGAGACCGCACAACACACAGAATTTGTTTTAAGCTTATTTTCAATATGCAATTTGACATAATTTTGTTTGCAGCCTCTGTCAGATGGAAATCAATATACTAAGTCAGGCAATAAGAATTTAATAACCTGACAGCTAAATATTGCTTCAGTATATTACCTTTTTATTGGGCAATAGAGGTATAATTCATGCAGAATCACAGAAGCACCATCCTAATAAGTGAGCATGCTTCCCTTGTCTTTTATATTCATCAAACTATTTTTAGAAGTTTCAGGAAGGAGTTGAAGATGTAAGGAAACTTTGGTAAATAAAAATCATTTAGCCATCTGTTAAATCCTTCCTTTCTAGAGGAGAATAGGACAAACCTGTCACACAATGCAAAGTGTTCAGTATCAAACAAAATAAAGAGAGGAATCATTAGTTTTAACTTTAGACTGTATTAAAGTACAGTATAACAAACTTAAGTCCTTGGCCTTTAGTCAATATGTATAGCCAAAATTAAAGATACAGTGAGCCTTCTTTAAATCTTTAAAACATTATGGACCAAGTCATTTTCCTTTTGCACACTATGATGTCTAAATTGACTACGGTGTTCTTGGAAATAGGTACCTAGTGTTTTCTGCAATCACTTCTGAACTTCATTTTTGATGCAGACGTCTTGCAGAGCATAGTTATTTATGAAAGTGGACGGTCAGTGTCCCGCAGTGATCTCTCGTCTCTGTTTCCCAGCTCTGGCATTATTAGTGCTCACTAGTGCAGTACAATGTTTACAGAGGCAAATCTTCCTTGCCAATGTTTTACCAAATAAACCATGTTCCTTCCTCCAAACTATTGCTTATAGATCATATTTCATTTATAATTAAACTACTCATGTTGGAGATTTTAAATTGAAGAATTTTGTGATTTAATGTTCTCATATCTTCAAAGCAACCAATATTTTATATAATTTTGATTAAATTAGTTTGCTGCCATCATTATTGTGTCTGATCTGATACTAATATATGTCACAAATGGGATGACAGAAGATTATAAGCTGTGTTCTCTGAGCCTGTGGGTTCAACACAACTGTGTCCACATTGCCCTTTTGATAGGCATGCACAGATATTTAAACAGCAGGAATGTGTTTAGCTCAATAGAAAAAAAAATAAAACTTTAACTTAAAAAGAAATTTCCAAAAAAATAATAATGTCTAGTGTATTACTGTTGCCTAGCAAAGCAGATAGGCTTTACTTATAACACAGAAGTTTAGCGCTCACTGATATCTTGGATGTCACTATGTTGACTATTTGCACACTGTTTTATGTACCAGTGAGGAGGTGAAGTATTGGTGGGAACATAATGGGGAGAGGGCATGTCTTTCTGGAGAACTCTTTACTCATGTCATTTCTCACCTTTAATAGGCAGGCGTGTTCTCTGGCACCTAAATTTCCTGCCTCTGTATGAAAATGAATCTCATTTCCTTGAAGAATCACTTCACTTCATCCCAAGGAAATGGGATTCTGTTAAAGCAAGTAGAAATATTTCTTTACTTTTAAGTTACTTTTAAAATTATAATATAATTAGTATACTTTACCTCTCTACTTTTTCCCTCAAACCCTTCACATAAATGTTCTTTCTCAAATACATGACTACTTGCAATTCAATTGCTGCTACACACAAACACACACACACAAATACATGTGTATGTAGATATATATATTCCTAAATGTATAACTGCTCATTCCATATAATAGGCTTACCATATTTTGGAATAGATTCATCACATGGCTATATATAGATATACTATATATCTATGATACATAATATATAACATTCTATATAATATAAATTTTTTATATATTCATTTTATATAATATATAAATTATATATATATATAATTTACATGGTAAATATATATGTAAACTATGTAAAGAATCAATACATACACACATACACCTATAATTACAGATAGTATAGATATGTGATTATATTGGATAAAAATTAAGTACTTATTTTATCTGAAACTTGAAATACGGTCTTTTAATTCAGTAAACATAGCTAAATTATTACATTATTTTGGAACATGCTGCCATCTTTCTCATTTGCACATTGTTTACCCACATGTAAGACAGTATTAATTCAGACAATTGCAGTAATATAAAAATGGAAACCAATGTAGTAAAATACCTGTTGTGGACATCTGGCCGCTCCATGTTCAACCTTACAAATATGTGTATATCCAGGAATACACATGTGCACACACACATGTGCACACACACACACACACACACACACGACACAGATACTACTGAGAATATTGTTTCATATTTGTAGGTCATATTCACTTAAATAGATTAAACAAAGTGGAAGGCCATTTTGTTCTATGAAATGTCTAACAGAAAAGCAAATCTCTCATAAATAGGAATCATAATTCTCAATATATGAGTAGGCCATGACACTTAAAGTACTGCTCAGAATGTCTAAAGACAATTTCTCATTGTTTCATTGTTTTGATTGGATGGAAATAAAGACAAGGGGACGATGGATTTCATTAAACTATGCTGATAGTCCTGTATTGAAAATAATAGCCATCCTCTAATGAGAATGCTTTTAATGATAGGGGATGAGGACCAAGCAGACTTTTAATTTTCACCTGTTTTACGGCACGCAAAATTATGAACAGAATCACAGAAAAGCAAAACATTACTTAAGTTATTTACTTAAGTTATTGTAGAATTCTTTTCTTGGAGCTTTTTGGGCATACACAAGAAACTGGTTTAAAATCAAATTACATCGTGGTGTCGAACAAACATACCTGCTTCCTTCCATAACATAACTTTTGGAAGTCTCACATTCGCAATTAGCAAATGGGAAAAATTTAAATATTGATTCACTTGTTATCAGCAGCAGATACTGGAAGTATATTCTCCTTCAGGCAGAAGAGTAGATGGGGATTATACACACCCTTATCATTCTCATTTTCTCCAAGTATTAGACTGATAACAATTTTATTTTTAAACAATGCTGAAATGATCAAAACTTAGAAATATATTGTACTATTACACTGTGATAAGCACTTTTTATTTTACTTTTACAAGACTAGACCAGACAACTCCAATAACAAAGAATAGCAACAACAACAACACCAAAAACAACAACAGCAAAACAAAATTATGGCCTGAAAAACTCGAGTAAGCTCATCTACATGATCTAACACTGATCTAAAATATCCTATATGTAGATAAAATATTGACTTTGCTGTTAAAAATCAGACCTGATAATACAATTGCCCTACCATCATTTACCAATGGAATAAGAACATAGAATTATAGGTTTTTACTACAAGCAAAACATTCCTTTACTAATTCTTAAATTTATTCTTTGATACTTTATACATGAACATTGCATCTAAATCATTATACACACACATATATACATACATACATGTATGTATGTGTATATGTGTGTGTGTGTGTGTGTGTGTGTGTGTGTGTGTGTGTGTGTGTGTGTGTGTACCCATTGAATCCATTTAGGACAGCTGTTCTCAACCTTCCTAATGCTGAAATACTTTAATACTGTTCCTCATGTTGTAATGCTCCTCAACCCTAAAATAATTTGCATTGCTACATCATAACTGTTATTTTGCTACTCTTATGAATTATAATATAAAAATGTGTGTTAGCCAAGGGTCTTAGGTGACCCCTGTAAAAAAGTGGTTCAATCCCCAAAATAGTCATGATCCACAGATGCAAACCACTGGTTTAGAAGGGAAAGTATATATTTTTTAATTGGATATTTTTTATTTACATTTTAAACGTTATTCCATTTCCCGGTTTCCTTTCCATAAGCCCCTATCGCATCCCTCCTCCTCCTTCGTCTATGAGGATATTACCTCTCCCCAACCACCACCCCTTCCTGCTCTGACATTCCCATACACTGGGGGTTCCAGCCTGTATGTTCTTGATTAATTAATGCCTTATGGGGCTGTGTGCTGGTGGCTTTCTTCTGAGATCTCTTGTCCGGCTAGGTGTGAGGGTTCAGGAGAAGGGGAGAGAACTCAGGCAGGGAAGGCGAACAGCTTCCGCTGCCTCTGCTCCTGGTGCTGCTCTACCACTATCCCTGAAGTTGCTCGGGTATGGTCAAGAGGTGCAGGGGAGCTGCTGGCAGCAATTTTGGAGACCAGATCTCTTCTCCAAGCGGCAGTGTTACAGCTCTTGCGACAGAAGCTCCTGCACACTGTTAATCCTTATAAATAGGATTCTTAAATACAGTTTTGGAATGGGTTAGGGTCTGGCAGCAGTTACTTCCTATTGATTTGGCCTGAGAGCTTGGGAAGACCTCATCTACATATTTGGGGGCATGGTCTTGCTTCTAAGACTGATCTGTCTTGACCCTATGTGACCTGTGATCACATCTTCGCATGTGGAGGAGGGGCTTAGGGTGTTGCCCTATATGACTGGTGACTGATTTGTCTCAAACCTCTCTAGAACAGGTTGTTGGGGGGCTGCAGCTACTTGAGGAGCGTCTGATCTTGTTGGATACTGGGAATGCTCCTGCTGTCCCTTTTAGTGTCTCCTACTTGAGATTCGACCTATCTCAACTAGGAATCAGGGTACCTTTCACAGCCTGCCATGCTACAATGCATGGAAGGGTAGCTGTAATACACAACATGATAGGAGATGTACAGAAGCTGTGGTTAGTGCTGGGGCATTTCATGCCTATATATCTCCTCATGCAGCATTAGATAAGATTTTCTCTGAATTAAAAAGAAAATAATTTTGTCTCACATGGTATTACTGAAAACGCTGTAAAAATATTTTAGAACTGAAATGTTAATATAAATATTAACAAATATTTATAATAAATAAATGCACGTAGGTGTTTATATTTTTAATTATTAACATTCAGTATAATTTTCCCTATTCACAAAATGTCAAGACTTTTAAATGTGGTATGTTTGCATTTGTCTTTGGAATAAGAACTTTGTGTCAGATATTTTAAAATAGTAGGAACTAAAGAGAAGAAAAATGAACTGCTTTGCTGTAAGGGATGCACACTTAAGATTTTGTGTACTAAGTGAAAGCTGATCTTCCAAGCATACTCAATTGCATGATATCCCCAAGCTGAACAGTTTTCTGACCCTAGAATTATACGAATGTCACTAAAGAATTTAGACCTTTCAAATTAGCAGTGCAATAAAAACTTTCAATGCATAACGTACAGATGAACACCCCTGGCCAGTTACTGGAAGCTGGGATAGAAGGATTTTACAGTCTATTAATGGTTTCAAAACCCATTAAACACATGGTTCTGTGCTTAAAACATAAGGGGGAAATAACATTAGTCTTCCATAGAAGCTTAGCTTTGGGACCTCCTAAACCTTGGAGAAAAGTGGGGCATAAACCAATGGTTACATTATGAACACACATCATGCAGATGACTGAAAATACATCTGAGTCTCCCAGCAGATAAAGGTGTGAACTTCTTACATACATCAACTTAATGGTCGTATTTTCCACAACCTGACGTGGCACACTCTTTTCATATTTCAAGAGTTCTATTTGCCTGACTTTCATATGCCAAATGTGCTAGTGAACAGTGCCTTAATATTCATGGGATTTATAGATGGCTTTGACGGTTGTCAACTAGAGAAATGGCTTCATCAGGAAGGAATCTGACTTATGATTTCCAGCACACATAAAATCATGTAGTCGTTCACATATGCATTTTCTCTGAAAGGAATTCTTTACATAGTGATCTTTTATGAAAATTATGCAGATAGAAAATCTTTCATGCAAAGGAAGAATATTTCAAATACTCTTTGGCTATACACTTAATATCCAGGAAATTTTGTTAGACTCGTACATTTAAAAGTTATCATATTTTACAATGTACTTTGAAAGACACAGTCAAATAAGCATGTTGTCACTTCTCAAGAATGTATACCATCAAAAGGCAAGGCACACATATATAGGGACAATCTTTACCTGTTACTTTTAGGGGAAGTCTCTGAAGATGACGTGTTAAGACACTAAGACACTGAATATCAGAATATCATTGGGAAGAACTTAATTAATTAATTAGGTTGGTTGGTTGTTGTGAGTAGTATTGTTTAGTTTTACCCTAGGTCTCTCGGCTATCTGGTTCCTGCTTCCTGGGCACTCAAATACTGCCAGGTATGAGCTCCTTCTCATGGAGTGGGCCTTAGGTCAAATGATGAAGACCAAGAATAATTGTGACTGCCCTTTGAAATCCTGTGTATACTTGTACACACACACACACACACACACACACACACACACACCAAAAGCATCATACACACATACAGCAAACAATAATTTAATACAGACTACTTTCCTATTAATTATTTGAGAATTCTATATAATATATTTTGCACATATTCACTAACATCCTATAACTCTTCCCATAACTACCCCTTTTATAGACATACAATTTCCTATACCTGCTTAGTATTTTTTCAAAACCATTTAGTCCAGTTTGTTTTCCCTTATATAAGGTTATATGTCCAACCATTAGATGCTTATTGACATACCAATAAATACTCACCTATGGGGGCAGCTTCATAACCACAAACAATGAGGCTTGCACATGCTCTTAAAATGTCTGTGAGTTTATCTGCAAAACTATTCATCATGTTCAGAACAGACTGTTTCTTTGTCTGTGTCTCCTGACATCAGGTTTTACCATCTGAATGCCCCTCTCCCACAAAGACCGAGGAGTTGTACGTATGAGTTTTCAAATAAAAAATAATAAAATTTAAGAGAATTCAAGGATAAAGCAAGTTAGAGAAATATACATAGGAAAGGTGATGAACAATAATGAAATTTTGAAAATGTCATATGGAAACCTATTATTGTAGAAGCTTTCTTAAATATATATATATATATATAATTTAAATGAAGTTAACTTTAATTGGTTGACTTTTGGAAAAGCATGGTGCGAAGAATGGTTTATCTTTTTTTATAGATGGTGGCCATTGACTCACAAAACCCTGTAAACATTATTAGCTATTAATAGCTCCTATTCTAGATTACCCTCAAGACCTTGACAGTGAGATCTTACTGCTCAAGACCCTTCAAACTTGAGTCATAGGGAGAGGAGACATTGAGGTGGAACTGACATGGAAACTTCATTCATCCTGGCTAACATTCCTAGTGCTACAAAGTGCTATGCTTAATGCTAGAGAAGAAACACAAGCCCTAAGTTTAATCATCTGTGAGCACAGTGAGCCGCAGTAATACCAGGCTTGACAGGAAATGCCCACCACGTGCTAGTGGCATGAATGTCGTGGGGATAACTACTCACTCTCTCATTTGGTTTAAGACTTACTCTGGGACATGAAACACTGACTTGACGTGGCTACTGTGGCCATACTGAGTTTGCTTTGTTGTCATTGAATATTTTACTGTTATGTTTACATGAAGATGTTTAAAAAGGAGATTCATCCAGGTATAGAAGGATATGACAAGATTTCTATGACTTACCAGAGAAACCATAGGAACCCAAAGCTCAAAGAGTCAATAAAAAACAATATTTATACATATCTGTATATGTAATTTGAGGCATGTCAGGCCTATCCAAGAAACGAAGAAAACCAGGAGAGACTAAGGAACAGGTCTGTATACATGTACAGTACATTCTGATGATATCCCATATCTATTAAGACCTCAATCCCTCTCTCACCATATAGCAAAGAGAGAAATGAGTGACCATTATCAAACTTCTTTATTAAAGAACAGGACTAAAATAGTACCACATAGGAAAACTTGTATTCCCACCACTTGTGACATTGAGACAGGGGAATCAAGAGTTTAAGGCCAGCCTTAGATGCAGACTAGGTTCCAAGCTAACCTGAGCTAAATGAAAATCCATTTTGAAAAAATTAAAATAATAATAGGCCTACTTAGTCATCTTTTATAACTGGGGAAAAAAAGAGGCAGTAAATTTCAAAGTCAAGGAAGCCCTTAAAGCTAAAGGAAGCTTAAAGGAAGCAGGGTCTATTTTTTAACACTGAGATAAGAGAGACGTCATAGCTGTTCTTCAGTATGAGAGCTTTCTCTAAGACCTTGCTGGATTCTTCACCTAGTTTCGTGGGTTGTGTGTGTGTGTGTGTGTGTGTGTGTGTGTGTGTGTGTGTGTGTGTGTGTGTGTTGTCGTTTGATTCACAGAAGGAAGTAGGGAGAAAGGACATCCATCCATCTCTTACTTTCTTACTTCCTTTAGGATGGACTCTAAATAATGAGATTTTTAGTAAGTCGATAAAAATTCTTGAGCCGTTTCCAAGCCTGGCCTGGGAACTCTGTACTTAAAGGCCAGAACTGAAGCTATAGATTATTGACTGCCAGAGTTTTTTTTTTTTTTAATTAAAGGGGAAGTATAATACGTACTGCCTACCCGCAACACCAACCACCTTTAAAACACACATAACTGCCGAAGTCACAGACACAAGAGAGAACAGGTATACTTTGACATTGAAGCACTTTAAAAAGCTAACAGCATGAACAACTTCAGAAGCCACAGTTTGGGGACGTATTCTAACCAGGCTTTTTCATGACTGAGACTCAATTTCTCTTCACAATCCGGAACTTTGTCAGTTCTTCAGATTAGATGACATCCATACCAGCAACGGTGACTCACACCACCTTCACGAAGTCCATAATCCCAGGCCTGGACTCTTTGATTATCGTGGCATCCCCTCGGGCACTGATCCGGCCTCTGGGCCTTCTCCGGCTGCTGCAGTTGGCATCTACATGCACAGCTTTCTCGCTAGTGATTTATGTGGGTGCCTGGATGGGCCCCATGGGAAGCTGGTGCCTGTTCTCCTGGTGCTTCAGCTTCGCCATGACAGTGATCGTCCTGGCCGTGGAGATGGCTGGACTCCAGAGAAGCTTGCCACTGTCATGGCGGGAGTTCCCCATCACGTGTGCCTGCTATGCTGTACTCTTCTGTTTGTCATCTTCCATCATCTATCCTATCACCTATGTGCGATTCATGTCTTATGGATACATCAGAAAATATGCTGTCTGCGCCATTATATTCTCGTGCATCTCCTGTGTGGCTTATGCGACAGAGGTGACCTGGACTCATTCAAGGCCTGGAGATATCACTGGCTACATGGCCTCTAAGACTGGGATGCTAAAGGTTTTTGAGTCCTTCGTAGCTTGTATCATTTTTCTCTTCCTCAACAACCCACACCTGTACACGCAGGAACCTGTCCTGCAGTGGTGTCTGTCCGTGTATATCATTTGCTTCATCCTAACCATGGTGGTTATCCTACTCTACCTTGGGAAATGCACCAAAAATCTGCTCATCCCGCTCTCCACCTTCTTGACAGGCATGACTTTCTTGTGTGTCCTCCTGTACACCACCGCCATTGTCCTTTGGCCTCTCTACAAGTTCAGTGAAGGGTTTCATGGTGTACCCAATCGAGTAATGGATTCGAGCTGCAATTATAAACATGCCCACTCAGTGTGTGTCTGGGACCGCCAAGTGGCAGTGGCGTTCTTGACTGGAGTCAACCTCGTAGCATATACAGCTGACTTTATGTACACTAGTTAGCTGGTGTACATTGAAATTCTAAGATTCACATAAGGAATCCCTTGCCATGTCCCTACGGCCACACTTTCATTTTTCTTGCTGTCTTTTTCCTCTCCCATTTTCCTTAGACCTGGTTCATTGTTCTCTTTCCTGCTTATGTTCCTTCCCTTTCCCTTGTTCTAGCTTGTTTTCCTTTTCACCATTTCCTGATTTGCCCCTGAGCTGTGTCTTCATAGCCCTTGTCTTTAACATTTTTGTTTATCCAATCTATATTTTTCTATTAGTTTTCTCATTTTTTAAAAAAATTTCTTGGTCACTTTCTTTTCTTTCCTGGAAGATGTCACTCAGACTTCTTGCTCATTTATTCACAATTTCCACCCTTAAATGTGCTGACTGCTCACATCTCAGGCTCCTCTGCTGCTCTTTGTGCCATGACCTGAGAAGGAGCTCTTGCCAGTCCATGATGAAATGTTGTTTTAAATGTCTGAGTTTCTTCTTTCAACACTGTTATTTTTACCTCATATGTGCCATGTTTCCCAAGTTACTCCTTAATTTTTATTTCTAAGCCAAAACATTATCGCATGTCAGTTACTATCTGAAATCCGTTTTTGCTTGACTAATTACCACTGAATGGGCTTGATGCTAGATCTAATAGTCCAAGTCTTACTGATTCCACATATGCAATACTAAAGAATGTTTTACTTCATATGCTTAACTGACCAGTGTTATCTATGTCTACTACACAGAAACTACCTAATAAATATATATATCAAATTGGTTATTATAGAAATCCAACATATATCAACCATCCCATTTATGTAAGCACAAAGCTGATAAGAGCTTCTATTAAAAATCCTATAAACTTTTGACCTACTTTAAGAAACGGAATGCTTTGTTGTGCGGTTATGCGCAGTTTGAATGTATGAGCAAAGTACATCCCTACATATAGGACATCACTGTGATAACGGTTTCATGGTATGGTTTTATACCTATATCCATATTTCCACTGATTACTGAACTTTTTTCCACAACTAATGAAACCACAGTTATAATGCATAATTATAATAATTAAGATTTTATGTACTATAAACATTTGGTTTTTCAGACCTAATTTTTCCTCAGGCATCTTAGAAAATAAAATGTTAAGGTGATTCTCATCGTGCACTTTGCAACACAGTTACATCAGCAGACATTAGAACCACTTTCTTAAACATAGAAATCATGTTTGCCATAACTTTCACATAGAAATATTGATTTTAACCTCTAATTGATGCTCTTTCCAAAGATAGCACTTATAACAATTTATTTTACACTTAGGTATCTCTTCTCAACTTTCAAGATGAGGAGAAAAACTCATAGCACTTAATGGTTAATCTTAATTAAAGAGAGCAAATACAACCCTAGCTTGGACACTTTGTATACCACAAAACTTTACAGCAACTCTAGGGAAGATTTAAAGTTACCTGTGCCTCACTGTGAACTATCTGACAAAGCTACCGCAGATCTGTCTCTAAACAAAATGGAAAGAGATTTTGTAAGTAACTCAAAACTGTTTGAAGGGGACAGAACATTATTTAATTTATATTTTGAGACTCAGTTTCCATTCCAAGGAAGAGAAAGAATGTTACTGAGCATGCCAGGAAAAATGCTAAGAAACGTTCAGAAATTATATTTATTGCTCTTTAGAAGGCAAAAATGCATTAAAACTAGGTTGCACAATGCCAAGCAACCAGAGCTTCCAGGGACTAAGCCACTACCTAAAGACTATACATGGACTGACCCTGGACTCTGACCTCATAGGTAGCAATGAATAGCCTAGTAAGAGCACCAGTGGAAGGGGAAGCCCTGGGTCCTGCTAAGACTGAACCCCCAGTGAACTAGATTGTTGGGGGGAGGGCGGCAAGTGGGGGAGGATGGGGAGGGGAACACCCATAAAGAAGGGGAGGGGTGAGGGGGATGTTTGCCCGGAAACCGGGAAAGGGAATAACACTCGAAATGTAAATAAGAAATACTCAAGTTAAAAAAAAAAAACTAGGTTGCAAATTTGTCCATTTTCTTAGAACACTAATGAGCACATTAACAATTATCACAGCAGGATAACACCTACCTCCAAGAAACTTTTCAAGCAGGGTCATTTAGGAGGGGATACTGGGAAATAGGAGCCTTCCAAGGAGAGTACTGCACAGAGCATCTGAGAAAATACTTCAAGGAAAGACTGTGAGAAGTGGTAAGGGTAAAAAGATCCCAGAAGACTCACAGACAAAAATACAGAAGATAAACACCACTAGCTAAAACACTCAGTTGTTAGGTTTTTAACAGGTTTTATTCCACAGCAATTTCACAGATATGTGTAAAGTTGCTGTGAGAGAGTCATCATCAGATCTAAAAATTTATATCTTGCTTTGGATTTTAAATGTTAAAAAGTATTCTCATAGGACATGAATTTGACTAAATGGGGGGGGGGATACCCATATGGGGGAGGGGAGAGGATGGAGGATTATGGACAGGAAACCAGGAAAGAGAATAACATTTAAAAGTAAGTAAAGAAATATATCTAATAAAAAGTGAATCAACAATGCATCATTATTTAGATAAAATTTCTTTGTGAAAATTAATTTAGTGAATCATAATGAGTAACATTCCAGGAAGATGCATGCAGACCTACCCTCATGATTGCTGAGATTCACGGGTTTTTGTTTTGGTTTTGGTTTTGGTTTTGTCATTTTGCTTGTTTGGTTTTTAGTGTAGTGGAATTATGAAGTTGAGGATTAAATGGGAAGCACTGAATTCATTCGCTGAATCTAGGACCCACATTTCATCATAATTTCCACAGTGAAATTCTTCCCAGAAATACAACTTGAAAAATTATTTCAAAGTTATTTCTCTTGAAAGGATTTTGTCACGTATATTCATCTGTTTATCCTGACTCCCAACATGAGGTTAGCACTTGCACTTTACATATGGGAAAGCAGAGGCAGAGACACTGAGGCTGAGAGGTCTATGGTGATCTGAGAAGAGCCACTACATTAGCAATTCCAGCAGGGATGATCCTTTACCCGCAGCCCTCTCTGCTTCAGAGGATCATTGGGATAAGCAAATTGTCAAGGAGTCTCCGTATTGATGCACTAGTGTCATAATTCTAAAAATTGGTTGTCATGTGACACCATCATATGACTTAATTAGCCAGATAATATTGCATGGTATAGTCCCCATTCCCCTCCAATTACATTCTTTACAAAATAATATATCATAAATGTACATATATAGTATAGCACATTTAATAGTTCATAGGAATTCAAGGAAAATATTACCCAATATTTGACATTTGGATTTGTTAGTCATCTCTATTTACTCCTCTTGCAGAATTGGGATTACTGTATTATTTTGGAAACTTTATTTATTTGGTTAATTAGCTTAATCATTCTTAAGAGTCAGACCACACTATTGAACAAAAGAATGGAGATGAGATTGGTATGGTTTTGATTTTTCTATGAAGTTTACTCTGCAAAGGCAACATTTGACCTTTTGTTGGAAATCTCTTCTCTATTGAATGTCTTAAAATTCAGTGCAAGGTCAGCTTTATATTTCATAAAGGAAAAATTATTCACACTAGTTTTATATAATAATTTCATTTTCAAAATAACACAAAACAGTGAAGTCTTTGAGCACAATCTGAAAGATATTGGCTTGTAAACCTGTTTTGAATAATTCGAACATTTGCAAGTCACAGCTGGATAAATCTGCAGGTGATAATCCAAATTTCATAGTTCCTTTATGCAAACTGACAGGACAACTAAAAATATTTAAACACATTTCAATATATATTGTAATTATTGCATTTATAACATATGATATAAATATGATTATATTAAATACTACATAATAAATATTAATATGTATATGATTGATTTGCACAAACACTTATATATGTGTACCACTTACATGTGTGATGCTTGTGGAGCTCAGAAGAGAGTATCAGATCTCCTGAAATTGTAATTACAGATTATGTGAGCTTCCAGGGTGTATAGCAGGAACCAAAACCAGGTCCCTCAGAAGAACAAATGTACCTAAGTGCTCATGCAAGATACAATCTCCATAGCCCCATTTTCATGACTGGTATGACCACACATGCTTAATTAAAATTACTTCATTGAGCAAACATTTCCTAATCACCTACTTTATATCTCGTACTTTGAAAGAGTTGCATTTTTACAGATATTGACAAAAATTAAGAAGATATGGTAGGCATAGTGTATTAGAGACAGCAACATATATATTTGCATTTCAACTGAGAAGAAAGTAACTTCCCTTAAACTACATCCAGTTGCTTTGATCAGTAGAATGTGGTAGAAATAGTATTATGACATCCTTAGTCTTGTTTGAAGAGAACTTGCTGCTGTTGGTCTCTTTCTTTTGAAACATTGATATTCACATAAGAAGTTCAACTTCAGGAAGTGACTCTTCTGCAGTGAAGCCAGGACTGACATGCTAGATGGATTAGAAAGACTATGGAGATACCAAGTAGGAATGAGCCAAGTCCTAGCAGCTCCCTCCTCAACCTTTCAGATCCTAGTGTGATAATCTGGAAATTTCAGCCAAGAATACATCATTTTTGAATGCTTGCTTCTCAATTTCTTGTTATCAACATAATTAAATGTCATACTCATTTTACTTAAAGCATCTAGATACATAAATAGGATTTGTGTGTGTGTGTGTGTGTGTGTGTGTGTGTGTGTGTGTGTGCGCGCGCGCGCGCGTGCCTGTGTATGTGCGTGCGCGCTCGTACGGGCACATTTGGATAATTTTTTGTACCAAAAAGCTAAAGGATACTATAAAACTTACAAACTCTTCCCCTATCTTAATATGCAATGTTGGAACATTTATTTAAACGTTCAAAACTTCTATTGTAAGT
Source organism: Rattus norvegicus (assembly GCF_021556685.1). Taxonomy (NCBI): domain Eukaryota; kingdom Metazoa; phylum Chordata; class Mammalia; order Rodentia; family Muridae; genus Rattus; species Rattus norvegicus. The sequence continues at coordinate 37,736,881 of NC_141549.1, forward strand.
AAATAAAGTGGTGGGCAATTGATGTATTTAATTTTACATTTATATGCTAAACGATATGTAAGGCTCATTGAGGATTATGGCACAGATTTTAAGCAAACTTAAACTCTGATATTTGTCTTTGAAATCATAACAAAATAATAATGAATATCCCAAACTTTATTTGAATGACAGAAAAAATCTACTTGAGCTATAAAACTGGATGTTATTCATATTTATATAAAATTAAATGATCTGTAAAACTATCTTTTAAAATTATCTGTTCAATATAATGTAGCCAGTAGGTGAATATTAATATTTGCTGAAGGAAAATATTTTAAATTTCTCATAATGCATAAATGCCTATTAAAATATTCTAAGAAAAACATGGCTACTTAAAATAACAATTTTTCATGTATATTATGTTGTTCTTATATTCATCTACTTGTATTTACATACTTTATACTGAAGAATAAGCTTAAACTTGTTCTAAGAATACTCAATAGATTTAATATAAAGTTTAAAATTAACATTTCTTATTCCTTTATCAAAATACTAATTACTAAATTTTTGTATACTTATGTCTGATTATATTATACACTGTCAATATCATCCAACCAGTGCTTAATATCAAAATGATTATTGATACTAAGTTTTTATTTGCCTATTGTGGTGGTTTAAGAATGGCCCTCATAGATTCATGTGTGTGAATGCTTGGCCCAAAGGGAGTGAGTGGCACTATTAGTAGGTGTGGCCTTGTTGGAGTAGGTGTGGCCTTGTTGGAGTAGGTGTGGCCTTGTTGGAGTAGGTGTGGCCTTGTTGGAGTAGGTGTGGCCTTGTTGGAGTAGGTGTGGCCTTGTTGGAGTAGGTGTGGCCTTGTTGGAGGAAGTGTGTCACTGTGGAAGTAGGTTTGAGGTCTCATGCATGATAAAGTCATGCCTAGTCACATTCTCATTCCGTGGCTTGAGGATCAAGATGTAGAAGTGTCAGCCATCACCATGTCTGCCTCTATGTTATGATGTTTCCCTTCACGATGTTCATACAACCAAACCTCTGTCAGCCCCAACTTCAATGTTTTCTTTCATAAAAGCTACCATGGTGAAAATACCTCTTCACAGAATAGAGCCCTAACTAGGACACCAATTTTATTTCAAATATACCACATTTCCTTAAAGTTAAGTATGCTGTTTGTATAATCACATTAAGCTTTTTGGCTTGTATGCAGTCTCATTTATTTGCAGACTTACCTTACAAATATTCAAGACGTGGTTTAAAGATAAGAATGACACATTCCCATCTTTGAAAGTTACAGATAAGTTTGGAGTACTTGTTTCATAAAAAGACTGAGTGATTATTGGTAAGATATAAATAAAGCAGAATAATATTTTTTTGTTGATGCTCTTTGTTTGACACAGGGTTTCTCTGTGTAGCCCTGGCTAACCTAGAACTCACCTAGACCAGGACAGCCACGAACTCACCGTCTCCAGTGTGCTAGAATTAAAGGGATATACCACCCTTACCCACCAGTGAACTGATCCCTTTTGCAGGAACTTAAACATTCAAGGTTTTGTAAAGTGTATAGACATGTATATAGAGAACAGAAGGAAGCTCATGATAATATATTAAGGAGAAATAATAGCAAGAACAGCAAAAATAACTATTCTTAGAAAATGCAGTAGGAATTTCTATGGTCAGCTAATAGGAATCCTGAGAAGAAAAAGGTTTCAATCAAATAGGAAATCTTTAAATTTCATAAAAAATTTCCCTTAAGAATACCACCTAAAAGCTCTAGAACAAAAAGAAGCAAATACACCCAGGAGGAGTAGAAGGCAGGAAATAATCAAACTCAGAGCTGAAATCAACCAAGTAGAAACAAAAAGGACCATAGAAAGGATCAACAGAACCAAAAGTTGGTTCTTTGAGAAAATCAACAAGATAGATAAACCCTTAGCCAGACTAATGAGAGGACACAGAAAGTGCGTCCAAATTAACAAAATCAGAAATGAAAAGGGAGACATAACAACAGATTCAGAGGAAATTCAAAAAATCATCAGATCTTACTATAAAAACCTATATTCAACAAAACTTGAAAATCTTCAGGAAATGGACAATTTCCTAGACAGATACCAGGTACCGAAGTTAAATCAGGAACAGATAAACCAGTTAAACAACCCCATAACTCCTAAGGAAATAGAAGCAGTCATTAAAGGTCTCCCAACCAAAAAGAGCCCAGGTCCAGACGGGTTTAGTGCAGAATTCTATCAAACCTTCATAGAAGACCTCATACCAATATTATCCAAACTATTCCACAAAATTGAAACAGATGGAGCACTACCGAATTCCTTCTACGAAGCCACAATTACTCTTATACCTAAACCACACAAAGACCCAACAAAGAAAGAGAACTTCAGACCAATTTCCCTTATGAATATCGACAAAAAAATACTCAATAAAATTCTGGCAAACCGAATTCAAGAGCACATCAAAACAATCATCCACCATGATCAAGTAGGCTTCATCCCAGGCATGCAGGGATGGTTTAATATACGGAAAACCATCAACGTGATCCATTATATAAACAAACTGAAAGAACAGAACCACATGATTATTTCATTAGATGCTGAGAAAGCATTTGACAAAATTCAACACCCCTTCATGATAAAAGTCCTGGAAAGAATAGGAATTCAAGGCCCATACCTAAACATAGTAAAAGCCATATACAGCAAACCAGTTGCTAACATTAAACTAAATGGAGAGAAACTTGAAGCAATCCCACTAAAATCAGGGACTAGACAAGGCTGCCCACTCTCTCCCTACTTATTCAATATAGTTCTTGAAGTTCTAGCCAGAGCAATCAGACAACAAAAGGAGATCAAGGGGATACAGATCGGAAAAGAAGAGGTCAAAATATCACTATTTGCAGATGACATGATAGTATATTTAAGTGATCCCAAAAGTTCCACCAGTGAACTACCAAAGCTGATAAACAACTTCAGCAACATGGCTGGGTATAAAATTAACTCAAATAAATCAGTTGCCTTCCTCTATACAAAAGAGAAACAAGCCCAGAGAGAAATTAGGGAAACGACACCCTTCATAATAGACCCAAATAATATAAAGTACCTCGGTGTGACTTTAACCAAGCAAGTAAAAGATCTGTACAATAAGAACTTCAAGACACCGAGGAAAGAAATTGAAGAAGACCTCAGAAGATGGAAAGATCTCCCATGCTCATGGATTGGCAGGATTCATATAGTAAAAATGGCCATTTTACCAAAAGCAATCTACAGATTCAATGCAATCCCCATCAAAATACCAATCCATTTCTTCAAAGAGTTAGACAGAACAATTTGCAAATTCATCTGGAATAACAAAAAACCCAGGATAGCTAAAACTATCCTCAACAATAAAAGGACTTCAGGGGGAATCACTATCCCTGAACTCAAGCAGTATTACAGAGCAATAGTGATAAAAACTGCATGGTATTGGTACAGATACAGACAGATAGACCAATGGAATAGAATTGAAGACCCAGAATTGAACTCACACACCTATGGTCACTTGATTTTTGACAAAGGAGCCAAAACCATCCAATGGAAAAAAGATAGCATTTTCAGCAAATGGTGCTGGTTCAACTGGAGGGCAACATGTAGAAGAATGCAGATTGATCCATGCTTATCACCCTGTACAAAGCTTAAGTCCAAGTGGATCAAGGACCTCCACATCAAACCAGACACACTCAAACTAATGAAGAAAAACTAGGGAAGCATCTGGAACACATGGGCACTGGAAAAAATTTCCTGAACAAAACACCAATGGCTTATGCTCTAAGATCAAGAATCGACAAATGGGATCTCATAAAACTGCAAAGCTTCTGTAAGGCAAAGGACACTGTGGTTAGGACAAAACGGCAACCAACAGAATGGGAAAAGATCTTTACCTATCCTACAACAGATAGAGGCCTTATATCCAAAATATACAAAGAACTCAAGAAGTTAGACCGCAGGGAAACAAATAACCCTATTAAAAATGGGGTTCAGAGCTAAACAAAGAATTCACAGCTGAGGAATGCTGAATGCCTGAGAAACACCTAAAGAAATGTTCAACATCTTTAGTCATAAGGGAAATGCAAATCAAAACAACCCTGAGATTTCACCTCACACCAGTGAGAATGGCTAAGATCAAAAACTCAGGTGACAGCAGATGCTGGCGAGGATGTGGAGAAAGAGGAACACTCCTCCATTTTTGGTGGGATTGCAGACTGGTAAAACCATTCTGGAAATCAGTCTGGAGGTTCCTCAGAAAATTGGATATTGAACTGCCTGAGGATCCAGCTATACCTCTCTTGGGCATATACCCCAAGATGCCTCAACATATAAAAGAGACACGTGCTCCACTATGTTCATCGCAGCCTTATTTATAATAGCCAGAAAATGGAAAGAACCCAGATGCCCTTCAACAGAGGAATGGATACAGAAAATGTGGTACATCTACACAATGGAATATTACTCAGCTATCAAAAACAACGAGTTTATGAAATTCGTAGGCAAATGGTTGGAACTGGAAAATATCATCCTGAGTGAGCTAACCCAATCACAGAAAGACATACATGGTATGCACTCATTGATAAGTGGCTATTAGCCCAAATGCTTGAATTACCCTAGATCCCTAGAACAACCGAAACTCAAGACCGTTGATCAAAATGTGAATGCTTCACTCCTTCTTTAAATGAGGAAAAAGAATACCCTTGGCAGGGAAGGGAGAGGCAAAGATTAAAACAGAGACTGAAGGAACACCCATTCAGAGCCTGCCCCACATGTGGCCCATACATATACAGCCACCCAATTAGACAAGATGGATGAAGCAAAGAAGTGCAGACCGACAGGAGCCGGATGTAGATCGCTCCTGAGAGACACACCCAGAATACAGCAAATACAGAGGCGAATGCCAGCAGCAAACCACTGAACTGAGAATAGGTCCCCCGTTGAAGGAATCAGAGAAAGAACTGGAAGAGCTTGAAGGGGCTCGAGACCCCAAAAGTACAACAATGCCAAGCAACCAGAGCTTCCAGGGACTAAGCCACTACCTAAATACTATACATGGACTGACCCTGGACTCTGACCCCATAGGTAGCAATGAATATCCTAGTAAGAGCACCAGTGGAAGGGGAAGCCCTGTGTCCTGCTAAGACTGAACCCCCAGTGAACTAGACTATGGGGGGAGGGCGGCAATGGGGGGAGAGTTGGGAGGGGAACACCCATAAGGAAGGGGAGGGGGGAGGAGGATGTTTGCCCGGAAACCGAGAAAGGGAATAACACTTGAAATGTATATAAGAAATACTCAAGTTAATAAAAAAAAAGAATATACTATAAATGGGAAAGTTATGTATAAAGAGTATTATTAATTTTATTTCTTAAAATTTTGTTAATTTAGCTTATACTCTCAAGCTCAAATAAGAGTCTTGCTATACAGCTGTATACATCTTTAAAAGGTATTATATGGTTGTTCTTATAGCTAAGAGAAACTAATTATTAAGTATTTTGTGTCCTATGTTCAATTTCTCAACCAACACAAACAAGGGAGAAAAAAGAGAAAGGGAGGGAAGGAGGAGAGAGGGGGGGAGGAGAGATGGGGTAATAGGTGGACTGAAGAAAGGAAGGAAGGAAGGAAGGAAGGAAGGAAGAAAAGAAGGAAGGAAGGAAGGAAGGAAGGAAGGAAGAAAGGAAGGAAGGAGAGAGGAAGGAAGGAAGGAAGGAAGGAAGGAAGGAAGGAAGGGAGGAGAGAGGAAGGAAGGAAGAATGGATGGATTTCTTATCAAGAATAAGAATCTGAGATAGAAACTCCCTTCTAGCTCGGCCAGCATTTACCCAGGTCAGTGTTAAGAAATGTGTTCAAAACCCAGATTCCTTTAAATTGTTAGAGATCTGTGTGTGGACTTCATTTGCACACGTACCTACGTTGTCACAGCAGAAATCTCATCGAGAGAAGTGCTTACGGGGTTGCAATGGTGGTTCAGTAGCTAACAAACTACAGCTTTTTTTCAGTGGACTAGAATCACAGGACTCACTAGGCTGATCAACTGCTAGGAACTCCATCCCCAGTGAATCCTTCTGGTTGTCTTGGACATTGAAATCAAATGAAAACTACCCATCACTCCACATATAAACAACTAATCAAAAAGATAAAATCTTCTCCACAGTGACTGATAGTTTTAAGATGTTTAAAAGAGGAATATTCTATAGAACACAGGATGAGGTAAGAAAACAACCTCCTACAAAGTTTACTGAACTTGAAGAAAGTGAGTCAGGCAAAATTACTTAAAATTATTTATGAGACTGGAACATTTCTGCATGGATTCAAACATTTCCAAGAAATTTATAGCAATTTTAAGTCTTTTAATGAGAGGTTATAATTGCTGCTTGAGGTTTATTTACTCTACCAAATATGACTATGGTAATCTTGCCAATATTCAAATAGATCAGGTCGCATACTCTAAGATTTTTTAAAGACAGCTTTTATTTAATTCTTATAAAGTAAAGAGATTTTTTGACTACTGAAGCAATGACCCTAATCACAGCACACAAAAGCCTGCCTCCCTCAAGGCCTTCAGCTCACTTCCCTTTCTTTAATTGACCCAGCAGCTGTCAGTCTTACCACAACATGCTCCCTGTAGCACAGTATTGATTCCCTGAGAAAGGTGCACTGAGGTAGCTGCTCTTGAATCTAATTTTTCTATCCAGCTTTACTTTGTATTAGTTTGAACAGACATTGTCTCTTTCTCTCTAAAGCTATGTGCCATGGAAATACAAAACGAAGTCCTGGAGCCAAGAGCATTTATTAAGGTGGAAATAGGGTAAACATTTATTATATCAGAAATAGCAGACTGCACACCACTGACCAAACGGCGGATGTGTCAAAATGATACATTACTTGATGTTTGCTTCACTCTCCTCTCCCTCTTCTACCTGCAAACAAACATGGGAGTATATTTTTAAAAGTAAAATAAAACTAGAAGAACAATAAAAGATATCAGAGCTCCCTGAAGACGTAACAGAAGTAAACTGATGTAGGTCATTAAGCTTCCTGTTTATTGATTTTAGTAGTCAATATATTAGCAGCTAGTAGAAAAACACAATTATTGGGAAATTCCAGGTGCCATGTTAAAGGGGAGACAACGTGAATGTGGTTTAATATTTGAAGAAACAACACATTCATCAGGTAATAAATATATAAAAGATATCAGTGTATTAAAAGAATTTTCTACAGACATAAAAGGTTTAAAATATGGGATGTAGAAGTAAAGGTTTTTTTAAATAGGGATTGTATTACTATAAATACATCTTTGAATGAGAAAATAATGACTAACAATGTTTTCCACATGGTATAACACTGATATTTTCTGGCATTACTCTTCTGGTCCCTAGCATTCCCTCATAACCTAGATGAGGTGTTATTGATAGAGCTGGTAACTTCTTCAACAAGCTTCACTAAGATAAGGACCTTGTTCCTCTTTCTCTAGTTACAGAATGCCAGAGTTTATAAAAATCAAAAAGTATTTTACACTGAGGCAAGTTTTAATGATTATTCAATGGACATAAGTGTTTGAAATACCAGCATAGCATTGTCGAGTAGAATATTTGGAACCAAGAATAATATTCTATTATTATAATGCTCTAACACTGTATCACTTTAACACTATATCAACTTCAAATATAACTCTATCACAAAAAGTGATGTTACAATCCAAGTATCAAAACCAAAGATAAGCCCATAAACCTCTTTGAATTATTTCAAGAAAATATGTGTATGGGAAATATATATGTATATATACAGTTATAAATACATATATATACATAGAATCAGATATACACATGCGCACACACACACACACACACACACACACACACATATATATATCAGAATACTCTATTATATTAGTAGATAAACCTACAGATTTTTTTTTTTGGTTCTTTTTTTCGGAGCTGGGGACTGAACCCAGGGCCTTGTGCTTCCTAGGCAAAACCTACAGATTTTTATTTCAAATTATGTTTCTATTTCTGCAGTACTTCAGCAACATCTGTAAACACAGCTTATTTACTAAATTGCATATTAATGTTGTAGTGGCTACAGAAGGCTATGATCATAAGGGCTATATAAACTCAGTAATTCCTTCAAGTACTGTAGATATTGCCTACACCATTGTGTGCACATTCCAACAATTTTGAACTAAATGTAACATATAGACTCTAGTACAGAATGTGAAATGAAAGATTTACATAAACTATAACAGACCTTTAACATAATTCAATTTGGAATAATACAGCATCTAAATAAGCTGTCTCCTTCAAATCCTTTTGGGGTTTGTCACAATACCAGAAGGCATTCGAACAGGACCCTGCCAAGCACTCTCTGCATGCAGAGCAGAATGCTCCAATTTCCATTCTTCGAAAAAGGACAGCTCAACCAAATTGAATGTATTTTGGCTGACGATTTGTATGCTTAGACTCTGCCCAACATACTTTACTCTGAAAGAGCCAAGCTATAAAGCCTAGAATTATAGTTTATAATAGGAAGCTTGATAGAGCTGTTTGCACTGATATTGCACCCTCTGTAACAGGAGCATAATTTGTATTTTAAAGAGATGGGAGTGTTCCTCATGGCCAAAAAAAGAATAGTAGACTTTACGATGATTATTTCTAAGCACTCATCTTTTCTACCTCTCTGTATATGCTGGAGTATTTTTAGACTATTTCATCATTTATATATATATAAAATCATAAATTATATATTTCTTTGTGAACTTTAATTTAATGTTAAAGTACCAAGACTTCCTAAAGCAAGTCTATTTTTAAAAAAATTAAATATTCGCAAAAAGATTATTTAAGTTAACTTTCCTCTCTTTCTTTCTACACTTGATTACAGTGAAAAAGGTCAGTGAGGAAAGAGTTGAGGGAGAGGCAGGGTAGATCCGTATTTGCCTTAGTTACATACTGTTCACATGGAAACAGTTTATTTTTTACTTTTTACATTTATTCTTTATTTGTATTAGATCCTTTCAGTTTTATTTTCTACTTTTCTCTTTTTGACGTTCTCAGTAATGTGACTAAAAATAATGCATACTTTGTCAAAAAAAGCCATCCATTCATAAAATAGCCTGTGAATTTCATGAAGTCTTTGTTTTTAATGGCTGAGTAGTACTCCATTGTATAAATATAACACATTTTCTATACCCATTCCTCTGTTGAGGGACATCTGGGTTATTTCCAATTTCTGGCTATTAAAATAAGTCTGCTATGAACATAGTGGAGCATGTGTCCTTGTTATACGTTGGAGCATCTTTGGGGTATATGCCGACAAGTGGTATAGCTGGGTCCTCTGGTGGAACAATTTCCAATTTTCTCAGGAGCTTACCAGACTGATTTCCATAATGGTTGTACCAGCTTGCAATCCCACCAACAATGGAGGAGTGTTCCTCTTTCTCCACATCCTACCCAGCACCTGATCTAACCTGCATTTTTGATCTTACTCATTCTGATTGGTGTGAGGTGGAATCTCAGGATCGTTTTCAGTTGCATTTCCCTGATGACTAAGGATGTTTAATATTTATTTTTCATTTATTGGATATTTTTATTTACATTTCAAATATTATCCCCTTTCCAGGTTTCCCCTCCACAGCCCCCACAACCCACCCTCTTACCCCCTGCTTCTATGAGGGTGCTCCCTCATCCACCTGCCCACTGCCTTCCCTCCTCTCTGCCCTGGCATTCCCGTACACTGGGCATCTAGTCTTAACAGGACCAAGGGACTCTCGACCCACTGATGACGTACAAGGCCATCCTCTGTTACATATGTAGCTGGAGCCATGGTCCCTCCATGTGTACACTTTGGTTGGTGGTTTAGTCCCTGGGAGTTCTGGGGGGTCTGGTTGGTTGATGATGTTGTTCTCCTTATGGGGTTGCATAAGGAGAACAGTCCTTTCTCTTACTCCTCCAATGGGGACCCAGTGCTTCTTAGCCATGCAAGATTCCTCAGTTGAGAATTCTGATTAGCTCTGCACATCATTTTTATATAGGGTTATTAAACTGGAGTTTGACTTCTTGAGTTCTTTCTATAGTTTGGATGTTAGCCCTCTTGGATGTAGGGTTGGTAAAGATCTTTTCCCAATCTTCGGTGGGTGGCCGTCCTATGATGTATCCTTCACCTTACAGAAGCTTTTCAGTTTTATGAAGTCCCACATGTCAATTCTTTTTTTTTTTTTTTTTTGAGCTGAGGACTGAACCCAGGGCCTTGCGCTTGCTAGGCAAGCGCTCTACCACTGAGCTAAATCCCCAACCCCCCCCCCCACGTGTCAATTCTAGATCTTTGAGCGTAAGCCATTGATGTTCTGTTCTGGAAATTTTCTCGTGTCAATGTGTTTAGAGGTACTTTACCACTTTCTCTTCAATTAGATTCATCATATCTGAATTATGTAGAGGTCCTTAATCCACTTGGATTTGAGCTTTGTACAAGGAGATAAGAGTGGGTTTATTTCCATTTTTCTACCTGCAGACTACCAGTTGAACCAGCACTCGCTGTTGAAAATGCTGTCTTATTTCCACTGGATGGTTTTTGATCCCTTTGTCAAAATCAAGTGACCATAGGTGTGTGGGTTCATTTCTTGGTCTTCAATTCTATGCCATTGATCTACCTGCCTGTGTCTGTACCAATACCATGCAGTCTTTATTAAAATTGCTCTGTAATACTGCTTGAGGTCAGGGATGATGAATCCCCCAGACATTCTTTTATTGTTGAGAATGGTTTTTGATATCCTGAGCTTTTTGTTATTCAAGATAAAATTTGAGAAAATTGCTCTTTCTAACTCTGAAGAATTGAGTTGGAAATTTGATGGGGATTGAATTGAATCGGTAGATTGCTTTTGGTAAGATGACCATTTTTACTATGTTAATCCTGCTGATCCATGAGCATGGGAGATCTTTCTATCTTCTGAGGTCTTCTTCTATTTCTTTCTTCAAAGACTGAAGTTCTTGTCATATGGATATTTTACCTGCTTGATTAGTGTCACAACAAAATATTTCATATTATTTTTGGCTATTGTGAAGGGTGTCGTTTCCCTAATTTCTTTCTCAGCCTGTTTATCCTTTGAGTAGAGGAAGGCTACTGATTTGTTTGAGTTAATTTTATATCCAGCCACTTTGTTGAAGTTGTTTGTCAGCTGTAGGAGTTTTCCCATGGATTTTTGCGGCCACTTATATATACTATCATATCATCTGCAAATAGTGATTATCATAAATAGAGAGTCCCAAAAGAGAGAAAACATAAGGCATGTGTGACATTTCATATGGAAGAACGTGCTAGGTTACGTGAGCTACCTTGGATATGAAATTGGGCATATCATAGAAGATAAAGGTACTTATTTTGGAAAGGCTTTGAAAGACATAAAACAATAGCTTATCTTCTAAGACACTAATGACAAAATAAAGTACATATGTACATAGACATTGTGGCCTTTCCCTTAAGCTTCTAGAGTACATACAGTCTTCCACCTTCAGAAACCACGGCTATGTGGAACTGGGACAGAACTACAGACAATTTACAGGAGGTATAAGAGGGGACATACCTAATCTTAGGTGAAGGTATAACAATCCTCTCCATCACAATCTTCTAAGAACAAATGTTGTTAACCCACCATAAGGTCCAGTCTCAGGGGACTCTGTAAGCAGTCATACCTGCTCTGACTAAATGAGGGCACTGTGCTCCAAGGCAGTGTCCTACAATCCTTTAATAGAAATGAAAGACTCCAGCTGACCTGTTTACTGTCCACTCAGGTCCACTGACTAGCCAGAGGAATCAAGTCCTGCAGAGAGAGGGAAGAGAGAGACAGAGACAGAGACAGACACAGAGAAACAGTCAAACAGAACAGAGAGAGAGAGACAGAGAGAGAGGACAGAGGAGTTAGTGCTGATCATAAAGATATAGGAAGTCGGTGTTGTAGAACACAGTCGTGGATATTTTACCAGACCATCTCTGTGAAGTACATAGCAGCAGCATTAGTGCAAACCACAGTCTGGCTTGTCTGTGGACACTTGGTGATGAGTCAGGGTTGCAGCACCAGAACATTCTTTCCAACATTGCTGAAAATCATGTCACCCAGAGCACATAAAAGTAGCTTCACTGAAATTGCTCCTCAGGATCCAAGTACTCTGAATTCATGGAAGGCTTCAGAACTCATGGGAATCACAGGCAAACGTTCAGTATTTACCAAACAGTTTGTCTTTCTTACAAAATTTTTCCTTATACCTCTCATAATTTATAAAGGTATACATATTAATAATAATAATGATGATGATGATGATATAGTCTACACTTACATTGTATCAAGGTAAAATATCATTCTGTGAATGTTAGAGAAAGAGGAGAGGAATGGGAATCAGGTAAGAGTCCCCAAATTGGTTATTTAGTACCAGCTGATCAGCCCTAAAATCAAATATATATATATAGGTGACATTATATGAACTGAGAAAGTTATATTTTATACACTTGGTAATATAGAGCGTAATTGTTTTTTGTATCCATGATGTATGCATGCATCTTACAACAATAAAATAAATAGAGGCTAACAATTTAAGAGATAGCAAGGGGGTACATGGGAAAGACTGGGGAAAGAAAGGAAATGAGAACAGTATAAAAGACAACACAAAATGAAATTTTTAGTATATAAAATAATTTTAAAGAATATTTATCTAGGCTGTAACATATTGGTTTAATCAGGCAAAACCAAAACTAAAATAAAATAAAGACTAATATTTAAGGTAATTATGCTTAGTCTAATAGACATTTCATAGAAAAAATATATTTCTGACTAGAATGATATTCTCAATATTACACTTTAGTGGTTTTTGTTTGGAAATTTGTTGACAGTAATTTACATTAAAAGCTGCCTCAGGATCTTCGTGAAGGCATACGCAGTATATTTTAACGTGTTCAGTTAATGTTCAGATCAAGCAAATGCTGTTTTGCTATTGCAATCCACACATTGTTATCTAAAACGTATAGACATTAATGGGAAAAATTTCATTAAGGTGAGAGAGAGGCACCTCTTCTCTTGAAAGCAGCTTCTTTTGTGCCTCTAGTACTGGCATAAAAAGCTTGGAGATCACTGGCACTAATTCTTTTCTGAAGAGAATACAGAAAAGGATAGGAAACACATGTTCTTGGCAGAGAAACTAAAGGCTTTATAGTAACTCACCATTTATACCACTGCAAGCCAACTTAGTGAGTTACATTAATATCGAAATTCTGTCTTGAGTTTTTTTTCAAATCTCTTTTTTTTCCATCTTTATTAAATTGGGTATTTCTTATTTACATTACTTTTTTTATTTTATTTTTTTTTAACTTGAGTATTTCTTATTTACATCTCGAGTGTTACTCCCTTTCCCGGTTTACGGGCCAACATCCCCCTAATCCTTCCCCCTCCCCTTCTTGATGGGTGTTCCCCTCCCCATGCTCCCCCCATTGCCGCCCTCCCCCCAACAATCATGTTCAGTCTTAGCAGGACCCAGGGCTTCCCCTTACACTGATGATCTTACTAGGATATTCAATGCTACCTATGAGGTCAGAGTCCAGGGTCAGTCCATGTATAGTCTTTAGGTAGTGGCTTAGTCCCTGGAAGCTCTGGTTGCTTGACATTGTTGTTCATATGGGGTCTCGAGCCCCTTCAAGCTCTTCCAGTTCTTTCTCTGATTTCTCTGAGTCCTATTCTCAGTTCAGTGGTTTGCTGCTGGCATTCGCCTCTGTATTTGCTGTATTCTGGCTGTGTCTCTCAGGAGAGATCTACATCCGGCTCCTGTCTGCCTGCACTTCTTTGCTTCATCCATCTTGTCCAATTGGGTGGCTGTGTATGTATGGGCCACATGTGGGGCAGGCTCTGAATGGGTGTTCCTTCTGTCTCTGTTTTAATCTTTGCCTCTCTCTTCCCTGCCAAGGGTATTCTTGTTCCCCTTTTAAAGAAGGAGTGAAGCATTCACATTTTGAACATCCGTCTTGAGTTTCATTTGGTCTAGGCATCTAGGGTAATTCAAGCATTTGGGCTAATAGCCACTTATCAATGAGTGCATACCATGTGTGTTAAGGGAGAATACTGTATAACTACCGACAAAATGTTCCATATATGTCAATCAAAATGTAGTAGTGTGTTCTCTGTATGAACATATGTATACATATGTACATATGTTTGTATGTTTGTGTCTATGTGTTTTGGTATAATACACACATAATCATTTATTTATGTTCATGTAGCTAAGTATGTTTGAGGTAAGATTTTCCCTGGTGAATATGTACTCCAGTAAACAGAGGGAAGACATTTAAAATTTATATTTTGAAGGTTTTTAAACCTTTATAAAACATAAATGCAATATATCCAAACAAAACCTAATATAATCACAATGTTTTTAAAAACCATATACATATACATAAAGCAAAGGTCCAAGCCAGGAATATTATTCTAAGAATATTGTTAAATGTATATGGGAAAACACCAACATATTTGTTCTCATTGAGGAATAAAAACAAGGTTCTAGAGCATGAAACACTTGCTCTGGTGTGGTAAATACTCAGCGGTTCTTCATGACATATCTGACATTTATTCCAGGTGCACAGCAATATTTTTTAATATTATGACTCTTCTCATCACACACGTTATAGTGTTTTGATTCAAGATGCTTAGCATTTAATCTCAAAATAGTTACTTATAGAGGAACATTTTATTTTTTGATGTATTGAACTCAACATTAAAATGGCCCCATTCTATGGAAGTAAGAATAATACATGACAGCCAGGGTGACATATGTACAGAAGAGCATTTTCAAAGTCTAGAAGCTGAGAAGTCTAACTTTGAAGCCATTATTAGTCTTAGTTTTTGGTCTAGTTTATCCATGGGAGATTTCTGTTTATATTCTCATAGGAGCAGGGCAATTTGAAAATGTCATTGCTGTGCTCTAGACCGTCTTCTAACAATTCCACCTCCAAAATAACCATGGCTGGAGAGAAAGTTTCTACATATAATGGCAGGATTAGTATTTAGTCTCTGGCACAAAAACAATCAGGTAAAATGAAACAAATAAGTCAAGAAATTACTCAGGACTTACTCATGGTGATCAACTTATGAAATTTCAACCTAAATAAGTAGGAGTCTTTAATAAGCTCTTATGACCTCAGCCATTGGAGAAATGTGAATCGCATGGACAAGCAGTAAGGTGATACACAACCTTCTCTTACATCAACTTGTCGTTAAAATGAGGCCCATGGTCCACCGAAGAATTACAGACAATCTTACAGGAACAAACTGTTAGTAATGTGTGCATTGATGTGTATCCAAGTCAAAAGCCATAGAATGTCACTTCATTGTGGGCTAGACCACTGGCTGTGTCTGAAGGGCTCTCTAAAACAGACAAAACAAACAAAACAACTAGGTGCCAAAAGAAATAGTCCTCACTGTCACAGACCTCAATGGCCAAATCTCATTGCAGTTGTAATTCTCTTTCAAATGTAGGCAAGCAATGTAGAATAAGAAGCAAGTTATACAAAAGCTTCTCTAAGCAAGGTGGATGTTACGGATGGATCGCTTAATACCTGCCACAGTTACGTATTTTGAACACTAAGTCCTTGGTTCTTTTAAGAGAGTACAATGTGCAGCATCCTTGCAGAAAGAAAAAATAAGGGCTAGGTCTTTTCCTCTTGTACCTGCTCTCATCTCTGGCCAGTTTTCTATGCTCACACATTGGGAAGATGTGAACCAACTATCTCCTTAGCCAGAGCCATTCCTAATTGCCTCCCCTGCCATAATAGATTGTGACCCATAGAAGCCAGAGACCAAAATAAAACCTTCCCTGAAGTCGAATTCCACCCTGGTGCTCTAATGCTCCTTTTATTGCACTCTTCCTCTCCCTCCCCCAATTCTCTTTATCTCTATCTCAATCTTTATAGCTTTATAACAGTTGATATTAGAGTAAATTTTGCTTCTTCCCAGAGAATTATAGGACATTATAGGGAAGAGGAAAATTGAATTTCAGTATACGTGAAACATACCAAAAAAAATAAATAAAATCAGAATAGGATTCTTTCCTTAAATTGAGACTAGAGATGTTGGTTTCTGTCTAGAAATAAATTATATCTGGTTTTGTCTCTGATTCCAGACCTGATTAAAAGATTGAGGAGTCTGCTGAGCTAATTCACAGCTGACTTAGTCAACTGGACAGTGAAAGTCAAGTGTCCTGCGAACCTTTGCAGGTTGGTTGCTTTGTATGAGCTGTTGCTCTGAGGAGTGGTGGCAGCCAGAGCACCTCCTCTATGTAATCTCAGTAACAGGACCTTGACATTGACACATCATGTGAACACGAAACTGCTGTCACACACGTCCTTCCCATGCTGCTCCTTGGTTTTAGATTTTTCATGAGCAGATATTCAATTGAATTCTAGCCCACCCACATTTCATTAAGCCTGGAGGAAAATGGCCACAGTGAAATTGAATTCATCAATGTCAGCACAAAAAATAGTTGTCAATTTATTATAATGAAATAGCGACTAAGCAAGTTTAGTACTGTATTCTGAATGAATCATTGGCTCCCCACAGCAGCATTTAGAAAACGAAGCAATATGTCTTTTGCAAGCATTGCTCACTGCTGATAGGTCTGAACAAAATGCTTTTGAGGATATTTCAATTGTAAGATTTAAATGCAGAGTTTGCTTTTAAAACAAATGTACTTAAAGTCATCTCACACAGAATGTTTTTCTCTGTGATTTGAAGAGTTCAGCTTATATTTTGTGTACAATATTGGCCCAATGCCATTACATAACAAAGTAAATTTCAGGGAAAATCTTGCAGTCAATATATTACATATCTATAATATTTTTGATATATGACAGCCCCAGGATAATATCCAATGTGTAGGTAATTTATATTAACAATCTTTTTACTAATATAAAACTATCTTTGTCACTTTTCACCTACACACACACACACACACACACACACACACACACACACACACACACGAATACAATCTTCTGACTTCATAGTTTTGACCTCCTGTACATGTATTTTATGGCTCACAACTTGGAATGGATAACAAATTATGGGCCATCTCTGAGACAGGCTAACTCTTCCTCTCCCAGAAGTCATACATCTGCTGTAGCTTTCTCCAGTTGTGGGGTCCAATGATATCCCCCTCTCCTTGTTAGTCTGTAGCTGTTATGGTCATTGCTCACCCTTTCTTAGGTCTCCTGATTCATGAGATATCATAGTGCAATTTCTCTGTCACACATAAAAATATTCAGTATATTGGATGACACCCTAGTCTTCTGGCTATTACAAGCTTCCCCACCTTTTCCGATGTTCCCCGAGCATCAGTATAGCATCTGTCTTGTGTGTAGTGGATCTATCACTTGGCAATGTGCATCTCATGAGTTGTTCTCTGCATTTTGACCAGTTTTTCTCTAATTATATTTGTCTGCTAGAAAATGAAGCCTCTTTAGGGAAAGGTAGGAGCTGCTCCTTCAGGTTGATATAAAGAAAGTTATTTACAATGTATTTTGGAATAAAACTGATTTAAGAAACTGTTAGTCAGAGGTTCTCCTCACAGACCTGTAAGTTCAGCAACCATAGGTATTTGGCTAGGACTTTTTACAGTGTCAGTCATGACTTCCCTCCTGTTGAGGCAGGCTCAATTCCCATTAGACAGCCGTTGGTTATTGCTAAGATGCAACGGTCACTTTCCTGACTTTGGAAAAATTTTCCTATGAAGGTCATATATGATTTTTTAAAAATATTGCCTATGTACACAGGCACATAGATTATTAGACAGACAGACAGACAGACAGACAGACAGACAGACAGATAGATTAGATGATAGATAAATAAGTAGGTAGGTAGACAGAAAGACAGACAGATAGACATTAGGCTTCATTTTATGTACTCTTTAACACCCGACCCTGGGATGTTTTTCATATAGTTTCTTAGCAACCATAACCAATGTACTTACTTTCATAGTTGCTACTGCCTTTATTTGATTTAATGTCTTTTCTTGGACCAAGAAGTTATTTTGTTTTATAGGAAATGATAATCATATATAGCACTTTCTCTCTTATTTTCCTATATGATTCTTTCTGTGATGCATGTTTCTACATCTAAAAAGAGTTATTTTAGAAGACAGTGCTTAGTATTTGTTTCCACTCCTTTCTCCCTCGTAATTCACTATTTTTGTGTCCTAGTCAGCAATTTAACTGATATCTTCTACTTTAATATATACTGCATATTTATAATACACACACACACACACACACACACACACACACACACATACATATGTCACATAATTGCAGGTTATTTTTGTAACTGTCCATCTAGATGACCTTCTACAACTAAGTACATTTCAGAGCTATCTCGGGGAAAAAAACAGGTGAATAGCTTAGGAGAAAAGTTCTTTGGAGGGACAAAGGTGTTGACGCCTCCTCACAAACTGCCCCGCCATAGAAGAATGCTTTCCCCCTTTCTTTTAGTAGACCAAGATGAAGCAGTTTTGGTCCAGGTTGAATTTTACTTCTTCTTGTTTGCTTCGGTAACGAGAGGGAAACTCTTTAAGTAGATGGTCTCTGTTTCTCTTGATAAGGGAAACAAGTCAGCCTCCATTTTTTGAAACAGTGATGCTGTTGTATCCTTGCCTGACCTTAAAAAATCCTGTTGGATGGATGGAACACCACAGCAGATAAAACAAGCAAAGAAAATAGCTCTTCCAAAGCATGCAGATTGGAAGAGAACAAGGCAAAAAGATATTGAACTATGAGTGTAAACAACAGCTTTTAACTCTTCTACAGAAAAATGGAATGAATCCGACCATTGTTGTGAGATAGATGTGATTAAGTACAGGTCGTTTGCCTTCATAAACCTTGTTCTTATCTGTTACATCATGTCTACAACACACTTTCTGAAGTAAAGGAAAAGGAAATATCAGAAATGGGGGCTCAGTGAACCCATAGGAAGGAAAGGGTTCACAGAAGACAATTTGTAACTTTCCTTTTAAGTTACTTGATGTCAAGCTAGGAATGTAGTCCTTTTCCTAAAACATTTCCTGCCAAGGTTGTCCAATTAATGCAACAGAATTGAAAAATATGTTGCTTTATCCCAGGAGCATAGGTCCAATCTCTAAAACTAAGTTACTGCACTAGGACTAATTCAAAGAAATTATTAAGAATTTTAAGCAGAAACAAATCATCAGAACATATATAAATATTCCTTTGTGTATATGTATATATATATATTATAAATATATGCATTATGTACTGGTAAATTCATATTCATGAATTCTTATATGTATGCTTTAATTTGCCTAAATTGTTCTTCCTATCCAGTGATTCCATGTTTTTTGAACCAGAATGAGAAAGAAAAGGTTACTTTCTTTGATGAAGAAACCATATTATTAGTTATTAATAAAATAGCTATATTTTAAAATATGCTTACCCCAATGCCAAGGTATTTTAGACATATACGTGTGACAGAGATTACCTGTGAAGGATTAAGGAATTCTGTTTTATTTGTGTTTGTAAGGACTTTCTATTTGTAATAGTCTGATGTCTAGTGAATACAAACGAAGGAGTTCATTTCCTTTGCAAAATGTCTCAAGCCTTCTCAGTTAATTAAACAGAAATGTGTTCCTCTATGCAAATAAAACCTAATACAACATCATGTGGACTCTAGGGCGAAAGACAAATGCAAATTAATATGTGGCCTACATTAGGATGTTTTGGTCTACATGTGAGGACAACAAATATTCCTAGTTAACATGAAAGGGAGTGTGAATTTATGCCTGGAGAATGATTATCTAAAGCCAAGGATTCAGTTATTTCACTAACTTGTAGTGAAATATCTATTTCCATTTTAATAATTTATTTATTTACTTGTGTAGTGTAGTGTGTTTATACACACGTTTATGGATGTATATACACATGTATGTATGTATGTGTGCATGCATGTGTGCATATATGTATATTGTATGCATGTGTACATGTATGTTAGCACATGTGTATAAAATGTGTCACAGAGAAAGTGTGATTATCAAATGACCACTTCTCATTGGATTTGGCTTATTCTTTCTACCATTGGGGTTCAGAGGATTGAACTCTAGTCCTCAGACTTTGTAAGAAGTAGATGTACCTTCTAAGAAACCACATTGGTCTTATTCCTCACACACACACTCTGCCCCCACCACTCCAAATTCTCAGAAATTTATGAAGATGCTTGTACTGTTTATTTAATATTTAATCAATTTATGATTAATTTTTTCATGTTCTTGGTATCATTTCTCCTTTAACTCTGTTATTTATGTATTAATGAGCCTATTCTATATTTTTGTTAGTCTTAAAATTTTGTTTCTTTTTTAAATGATAATTTTTCTTTTCATTAGTGAGATTATACTATAATTACATCATTCCCATTCCTCTTTCGATAACCTCCATCTATCCCTCCATGTTATCTTTCAAATCCATGTTCTTTTTCCCAATAATTGTTGCTTCATACATTTATGTACATGTCCATGTATAAACATATATCAAAATACATGAATACAACCTACCAAATTTCTATAATGGTACATGTATGTACATTTTCAAGACTTATTATCTGTTATCAAAGAGCAAATGTGTGTGCTTTATCCTAAGGAAGAATACTTCTCTAGATAACACCATAATTTATTTTAGAACATTAAATACAAACATTTGCAAACTTTCTGCTTCTGAAAATGTTGATTCTGTCAACTTTTGCTGTGTACATTAACATTAATAGAAGTGATAGGGAAGGGTGATCAATACATCTTAGTTTGCACTTAAAGATGATCAAAATGTCCTCCAGTAGGAGATAGCATGAACAGGGAAGTGCTTTCCATTTTAAAAATTTAGGAGAATGGGTGTTAAATGTTTTAACACCATGATGAAGTAGCTATGGCTTTGTTGAACCTTATTTAAACAAGATCCAATACATGTGTGGATAGACACATTCTAGAGTACTGCATATACATATTACTTATTTTAAATAATAAAGAAGACCTTCCTTTTGCCTGCCTATTTGCCATTAATTCTCAGTCTGGATGAGTGCTAACTCATCTACCCTTTCACAAAGAACAATAACTGAATATTTTAACAATTTACTCAATGCAACAGGACCAGCAAAGAAGCCCAAATGAGAACCAAACTCATTGTTTCTCTCTCTCTCTCTCTCTCTCTCTCTCTCTCTCTCTCTCTCTCTCTCTCGCACACGCACACACACACACGCACGCACACACACACACACAAACAAAGGATTACAAGTTAGAGATTTACCAAACACATTTATTTATATAATAGAATAGAATAATTTCTTATTATAGTTTATAAAAGTATTGAGTATTTTTATGATCTTCCCTAACTTTGCTTCCTCAAACCTACTTGTTTAATCACTCACTTGATTAAAAATTCACATTACAAAAGACAAAGGAAATGTCTTGAGAGAAGGTTTGTTATGAATTAAAGACCAGAAATAAACTCTGCTAGCAATAAATAACTGGCTACAGTTATATTCAGCCGGGCATCCAAAATATGTTTCAACAAGGAATGCTGCACATTTTAAAAAAGTGCAGCTCTAGGTGATAACCACATGTTTTCATTTGAGTAAAATCAATTGGCCTTTTAGCCTGTTCTGCATGAGGCAGTGGAGATGTATATAAAGAAGGGAAAATACGAGTTTTTCTAGGTTTTGAGTCCCCTGCCAAGTCCTAGTATCAGAGAAAGCGAGAATAACCCCTCCCTGCCAGGCCTCATAATTGATCTCTGCATCCCCTTTCAGCTTCTATTGCCGCCAGGGAGAAACCATGTGAAATTTAATAAGTTGAATAAAAGTTATTTTCCCCGTCTGTACAGATTTTGGCAAAGTGCCTTCCCTAAGAGTTTTCTAATACAGAACGCCCTGATGGCCCTAGAATAAACAGATAAGGTATTTCAGCTTCCAGGACATCATCTTTTCCCACTGATGTGAAGTCCTTTTATGCATCTTAGCACCTCCGGCCTCAGGGACCTCTCCTGTACGATGGTCATGTAGCCGAGTAGACATGAACATTAGAACAGACACGGATACCTCTCTTCAGTTTGTCCAGTGAGTTCTCTGAATCCAGAGATAAAGATGATTTCCCAAAACTGACTTGTACAATGTTTCCATGAAGCCTGTTTCATTGCCTTATAAAATTAAAGAAGACCACAGATAGATAAATTATAACACGAGGGCTTTATTTTTTTAACATTTTGTTTTGCTTCTTTAGTAACTCTTATTTGTGATTCTGAGGATTAAACTTGGAAATTTAGATGAGCTTATATATGTAATCCACCACTGAGCTTTCCATGCTAACACACACACACATACACACACACACACACGCACACAAACACACACACATACATACACATACATACACTCACACACATATACACACATACGCACACATACACACATACGCACATATACACACACATACACATACACACACTACACACACACACATACACACAAACAAACACACACACAAACACACACACACGGTAGAATAATACAAATTATTTTTCCCCAAACTGACTTACAATCTATGTTGTTTGTCTTAAAACAAATTGTTTTCTTTTGGCTTCAAAATATACCTGTTTCAGAAAAAAATAGTAATTTGAAAACACCTCTACTCCAATTAAACAAGACAAGCTTCTTGTTTTGTCATTAAAGAGAATTGTTTATTGACCCAAAATGGCTACTTAAAGCACATGTCTTGCTCCAATTTATTCTGTGCTTTTGAAAGTTACAAGGCAGTTCATGAAGCCCTTTTGTATCTCTCCACGGAGGTCCAGGAAGGAAGACTGGGGTTAGCTTTACTTTTCCTCTAAAAATCTAAACTGCATACCATTTTTAGTGTCTTAACTTTTACTCCTTTTGGTTTAACAAAAATTGGTTTTAAATATGTGGCTGCAAACTATAATTGGCCATAATAGATTCAGCAATAGGTTAGTCTGAATCGAAGGCTAATTTTATACACTGCAGGCAAAGCGTTCTTTAACCCTTAGGCTAATTTTGCTACCATCGATGAACCTCAACCCCTTACTTGCTTGAAGACAGTGAGGTGCTTGAACATTTCACCTTAGGTTGCCTGTA
Organism: Rattus norvegicus; assembly: GCF_021556685.1. Lineage (NCBI taxonomy): Eukaryota > Metazoa > Chordata > Mammalia > Rodentia > Muridae > Rattus > Rattus norvegicus. The sequence continues at coordinate 37,760,063 of NC_141549.1, forward strand.
CATCTGAAGGAATTTTAGTGTGAACTGTAACTAACGACTGGTTAGTGTAAGCTTGAGATCAGACAGTAAAGCCTGAGCAAAACCTATGTGAAAATAAATCCTAAATTATGGGCAGCGAAATATTTATATGACTTGTGCAATGCTTTTCTTGTTTTATACATTTGCCTCATGTGTGAATAGACTTATTAATGAATAGGTTTATAAATTCAAAGTGCATTTTCACTCTGATGACTCAGTGTATGAAATTGGGAGAGTTATCCAGAGGAGAACTTGAAGGAGAAAGTCTACGACTGGATATGACATTGTCTTCTCTGTGGCAACTGTCGATGAAACCTATAACACCATTCAACTTTTGAGGACTTTTAGAAATCAAAAGTTTAGTCTCTCTTTGGACAGTTATGATTAATAAAATATCTAGAAGCCAACATAAAGGAAAATTTCCCTCATTTCAAAGTGATCATTTTAGCTTCCCATTAGATCTGCTTGATTTTAATATGTCAAAAAACAAAAAATTCAAGATAAGCATGTCACATGATTATTATGATCTTATTATTGAAGATAATTCTTGTAACACTTTATTTATAGCATTGGTCCTCAAGCTTCCTAATGCTGTGACCCTTTAATAGCGTTACTCATATTGTACTGACCATAAAATTATTTTTATTGCTAGTTTATAACTATAATTTTACTACTGTTATGAATCATAATATAAATATCTGTTCTTTTCAATGATCTTTTGTGAACTCTGAATAGGTCATTACAACTTGAAGGGGTCATGACCCACACATTGAGAAATATTGATTAATATAACTTTTATATGGTTCCCCCTTGTGAATATTTTATAGTCATAAGCATCTAAAATCTAATTTGTGCTTCTTTTGTCAAGAAATTGACAATGAAATGTAATTTGCAATCTATGGCTATAAATGTTTATAGTCATAATGCAATATGACACGAAAATGAGTTAACATTCTCACATCAAGCATTAATATATATTGGAAGAACATTTTGCTTGTACCGTCTTAGATTTGTACATGTGATGCTAAACTATAAGTTTCTACAGACTTCTAAGCAGTTCTTGCTTCATTAAAAACCAGAGAGGGAAGAGATGTTGTTCCTTCAACAAACCCAAAGACTCTCATTACTAAGATCTCTCCATGAGTATTATATTTTATTAACTGATTACTATTTAATTTATTAAGTTATATTGATTCAGCATTGTCTCCAAAGTCCGTAGACCTCATGATAGTAAACTCTTTATTCCATGACTTTATCATGAAGATGCATTCACCTTTATACTATTAAATAGAATATTTTATTTACTATGATGAGCTCCTTTGTTTTGATTATTCACATAGCCACAATATAATCCCTGCCTATTAATTTCCTTTCTGTTTATATAAAAACAATCCTAACAAAAATAAAAAAGAACATTAGAAGACAAAAAGTTTACTTTAATTCACAATTCCAGGTCACAGGTCATTATTACATGGAGCTTGAAGCAACTAGTCACATTACATCAAGAGCCAAGAGGTACAGACGCATACACGCAACCTGATTTCTGTAAAGCAAATGGTGTTGGCCACAGGGCTGGGTCTTCCAACATCAATGAACATATTTAAGATAATACCAGAAGACAGGACTGCAGACCATCCCAAATGGAAATATAGACTCACTAAGACTCTCTTCCAAGGTGATTCTGGGTTCTGTAAAGTTGACAATTAAAACGAACAGTCACATTACTCAATGCTGGTATTTTACGCTCCATAATATAGCCCTTTCTAGAATGTTGGCACATTGAATTAATAAAATATGGAGCCCTTTCATACTGGTTTCTGGTTTGTCTGACCTGATAGCTCATTTGTATATATCTTTTGTCTGCATATATTATATGCTAAGTACCAGTAAGTCTCCACTTACTGGAGGACACACTTGCTTCTAAGGCCCAGCGATTATGAGTGGAGCTGCTATGAACGTGTGTGCATAGGGTTTGCTGTCAGCAACTGTCCTCTTGATAAATTTAAAGATGACATCCAGGGAACAAGGCAAAATATTTAGCTTGTGACAGAACACCAAATTGCTTCACAAAGTGAAAATCGTAGAGTCCCCCATCAGTGGTAACTGGAGTCTTTTGCTTCTTTCTACTTTTTAATCAAGTGCTATTTTCTCTGTGTTAAACTTTATGATTACAATAAGGATGTACAGGTTCTTTATGAAAATAAACTTTTAAAAATTAGCATTTAACTCAACTTCAGGGTTTCTTTCAGACAGAATTTTTTTTCACAATTCCTAATGCCATATTCTCCCAAGGATACAGTGAGTAGGAAAGGAAATTACATTACTTGCCTTTTTCTGACAAAAGATGTTTGCTCTCTTCATCATGACTCTTTCTGAATGCACTCTTTTAAAATAATATGTCAGTTTTCAAACTCACATTTTTCTACTATGCTATTAAACCATATTGAAATAAACATGAACAGAAGGTTTCTTAAAAGATTGAAGTAAGCCTGTGATCTGAATAGATGAATTTATTTGCAAAATGCTACCACCCATTTGGGGACTCCACAATATTGAGCCACTACTTAACCAAAGTTCATACTTCTGTGATTGACTGACACGTTTGTCAGAGTGATATTTCAACTATAAAGACTCAAAGTTCAAAATTCATATTAAATTCTAAAAATCATCTTACCCCATTCTTTTGTGAAAGACATCGTGTGAAAAACTTCTCTAGTCCCCTAAAGAAAACATGGGACTCTTTATTTTAGTTTTTTTCCCCCAAATCCAACTTCACCATATCAATCATCAGGGAAGAACCTAGCCAAGGGTGATTGAAGCTGAGCGTTTTCTTACCACACAGCTCACTGCATAGTGTTTGTGAACTGACATCCTGACTGTTTAACTGATGCACAAACACTGAAGAGAAAATGTCAGTTGTTAGCTCCTTTTTATTATTGGTGTTTATTTTCTGTACCTATGTATATGTCATGTATGTACATGTGCCTGCACATCTGTGTTTACATGTATGCATGTATGTGTTTGTGTGTGTGTAGGTATGTGTGTAGAGGAAGAACGGAGCATATCTTCTAAAACACATGCAACTGTTGTAAAGTTGTCACAAACCTCAATGTCTGCCATTAACTTTCTTCATTAAAACTGTGTACTCAAGCTCTCTGCTCCCAAACCCCGTGGGAGAGAGACCTGACCGCCTGGTCAGGTGGGCACTCCTGAGGCTGCAGAGCTGAAGAGACCACCAACACTGACCACCCCTGCCCACATCCCTGGCCCAAGAGGAAACTGTATAAGGCCTCTGGGTTCCCGTAGGGGAGGACCCAGGAGCGGCAGGACCCCTGCGCCTGAGACACCACCGGAACCTGAAGGAAACAGACTGGATAAACAGTTCTATGCACCCAAATCCCGTGGGAGGGAGAGCTAAACCTTCAGAGAGGCAGACAAGCCTGGGAAACCAGAAGAGACTGCACTCTGCACACACATCTCGGACGCCAGAGGAAAACACCAAACGTCATCTGGAACCCTAGTGCACGGAAGCTCCCAGAAAGTTATATTATGTTATATTTCTTGGGACTGTGCCTCAGGGATCACAGTCTGTATAAGTTTAGAAGTTCTAAAAGCTATTCATGACCTTGGTGTATAGGCTTAGATAGTGTCCAGATTAGAATCCTCAAGTTAAGACGACAATACCAAGCTGTTATGCTAGATGAAGCCGAGTTCTCCATGTAGTTCCAAGATTAGAACTATTAACAAAAAATGAAGGAATGTAGAACTAGAGTTTTAAAATGGTTACTCATTTTCAGAGTACGGATGTGCAGGGCCGGACGTGCCTGTGGGAGAGCCAGAGATAGGACTTGCCAAACCAGCTATCAGCCCCAAGGACATTGACCATCTGTAGCCACCCCCCTGAGTGAGATGAGCCACCCTACCTGCCTGCCGAGCTGCTAGAGAGCACGTACTCCTTCCCGATGTAATTTCGTGCCGAAAGTAACTGTGCACCATTTGAATTGACCAATCATGTGTAACCTCGCGAATGCCCCTAACCTCCCCTATATAAACCCCCGAGTTTGGAAGCACGGGGTCGACACCTCTGTCTCCTGCGCAGGATACGTGTCGACCCGGAGATCCCCTTAATAGATCTCCATATTAATATTAAACCTCACCTTTGCTTATTACATCCAAAAAAAAAAAAAAGAAATGTATATAAGAAATACTCAAGTTAATTAAAAAAAAGGAATTAATGAATGAATATATACATCTCTTATATGAAATGCACAATAAAGACAGGTCTATTCATAAAAAAAACAAAAAAACTGTGTACTCAGTAGAGTAATTTGAATAGCTAACAACAGTACTAATGATATTGATGATACTAATTCGTTTTTGACTGCTGTCATTGAGGGCAAGAACCCATAAGTTTTTCAAAAAATACTTTACTCACTTAGCATCACCTTATAAATATTATCATTCCTATTGTGTCCATAAGAAACCAGGAAAGTGTGAATTGCCTATCAAGAAGAGTCATCCTGTTATATGCCAGAGTTGACTTCTGCTAAAAATCAGGGTCTCCCTGGATTCAAAATCTATTCATTCCCACATTACTAATGATCGTACAGGCCAATTAGAAAATTGTTGGAGGGTTGGGGATTTAGCTCAGTGGTAGAGCGCTTGCCTAGGAAGCGCAGGGCCCTGGGTTCGGTCCCCAGCTCCGAAAAAAAGAACCAAAAAAAAAAAAAAAGAAAAGAAAATTGTTGGAATGATCTGGACCTCTGCTAAGGAGCTCTTAGGATTTAAAATGCCATCACTTTAAAGGGGCTTTATGTAGGAAAACTGTTGTTGTTCGTGGGTTCTCTCTCTCTCTCTCTCTCTCTCTCTCTCTCTCTCTCTCTCTCTGTGTGTGTTTGTGTGTGTGTGTGTGTGTGTGTGTGTGTGTGTGTGTGTGTGTGTGTGTGTTTTGTAGGTTAAAGCTTTAGTTTCTCTCATTCCTATATCTGCCTTAACCCTCCTTGGCATTGCTTGCCTTGGATACTTGCTGTGAAGTAAAAGAGCTGCTGTTTGGCAGCAGAATGGGCAGTCAGATGCCCTAAATTTAGGTGGTGAGTGAATTTACCCTTTAAGTTTCCTCTGTTGAATGGCATAGCTTCAGCTCTCTGGAGCTGTTTGTACATCTGAAGTCTGTGTTTCTGAGTTGGAAAGAACTTGACCTTGGGCCATTCTCATTGAGTGGGCAGGCTTCAAGTTTCTAGTACTTTGCCAAAAGGGCCTTTCACTGCTTCTGCTTCCTCGCATTATATCCTGACTTCTACTCCTTTGCAAATGCAAGAGTCCACTAATAACCGATTGCATTTTCACAGATGCCTTGAGTCAGAAAATAGAAATGCGATGAAAATCCCCTTGTCTTCTGACTAGCAGATCTACCCATGGAAATGCATATAAATTTTGCTTTCCTGATCCCATTGCAAAAGATCTTATTGCCAAATTAGATTGGTGACTCATCCCTCTACTCTCATTTTATCCCATGACCACCACTTAAGGATTTTTTTTAATTATTTTATTTCTTCCCTCTCCACTTCAACAATTAGAGTCTACATCCTAACTATTTCCATCTTTAATAGCTCTTCCTTTAAATACTGAGTAAACAAAATGGTCAATGATAGTATTCACAAGTGTGCCTTTCCACTTTCTTTACTGGCCCATCCTTCTCTAGCAGCCTTCTAAATGATGATGAACTTACCTATCTTAGTTAGGGTTTTACTTCTGTGAACAGACAACATAGCCAAACCAGCTCTCATAAGGACAACATTTAACTAGGACTGGCTCACAGGTTCAGGTGTTCAGTCCATTATCATCAAGGCAGGAACATGGCTGAATCCAGGCAGGCATGGTGCAGAAGGAGCTGAGAGTTCTACATCTTCATCTGAAAGCCTTTAGAAGAAGACTGGCTTCTAGGCAGCTAGGATGAGGGTCTTAAAGCCCAAACCCACAGTCACATACTTTCTTCAACAGGGTACATCTCCAAATAGTGCCACTCCCTGGGCCAAGCATATTCAACCACTACATTACCCAATACTGTCTCCTCACCCCACCCCCTATCTTTCTCTTCTTCTTGGTGCTTTATCTGTCTCTGACCTCTCTTCTAGGCTTTTGTTTTGGTGTGTGTGCGCGTGTGTGTGTGTGTGTGTGTGTGTGTGTGTTTGTGTGTGTGTGTGTGTGTGTGTGTGTGTAGCAGGAGATATACGCATCCCATAGTGTACATGAGAAGTTCAGAGGACAACGTAATAATTGGTTTTCTCTTTCTACAACACGTATTCTGAAGACTAAATTTTAATCACTACAACTGCTTTGGCAGCAAACACTTTTATATGATGAGCCACTTCACTGCACATATTTTATTAAATTTTTTGTCTAAGTATGTATAAATATACAAACATAAAGAATACGAATACATAGGTATATACTGAGGGATTCTTGACTTGGATTTGTAACTCTGATTTCTCATCAAAACTATCCCATAATTATCCAGTGTTCCTATTGACATCTTCTGCTAATGTCAAATTTAGAATGTAAAAAGAGATGACTTGATGTCCACCCTACCTGCTCAGGAAAATGATTGGGAATAATTTATTCCCATATTTTGCATATCACTTACCAAAATGACTTTAAGTCCTCACCACTATCTCTTATACATTTTCTAAAATCTGTATCCACCTTTCCTAACATCATAATAGTTTAAGTATCACCATCCACTACTTGATCATCTCTAAAAGGCTATTAACACATATGTATTCCATATGTATTTTCTCAGTCTAAAAATGAAATATAGAAACCCTTTGCTGCATAATCTGCCTCCTTTCTACCATTCAATGCTAGTTCCTGTTATCTCATGCTCTCTGTACCTTGTAGTTACGCTATTTAGGCCATATGGAACCAGTCCTGCATCTGGGGCTTCACATTAACTCTTTTAGTTTCTCCAGATTAGAATCTTCCTTCAGTTGACATGAATACTTTTATCTTTTCAGATGGGAACACTTTCCCCATTCGAATGCTCAAAAGATTTTTCTTCCTCCATTTATCTTTAAATCTTATAATTCTATATAATTTTACTTTTCATTGTTAATATCTGGGCATTTAAGGCTTAGCTTACTATTTTTCATGCAAATTCCGTGTTAGCATTGCTCCTACTGCATCCATTACTGTTACATGTGCAATATTTAGCCCAGATTCCTTTTACTTGACTTTGAGGACAACGACTTTGCAGAAGGTCTCTCACTTTACTTTCTCCTGTGCATTTTATGGAAAGCACCTTGTAGAAGCCATATAAGCAGTTGGCAGAAACATCTTATTCTATCTTTGTTCATTCATCCCTACTGGCAGCCCAAGCCGGGGACAAGGGCTCCCTAGTCTCCTCCTGCACAAATGTCAGGTTTGGTTTGATTGCCATCCACTCATTCCTATCTATGCCAGCACACACAGATGGGCTAATGGGCTGCCTAATGGGACTCAGCAGGAAGTTCCCTTTCTAGCTGGAAACTGAAGATGCAGGCTTAAATATGAGAGGAAACCCACCACAAAATAATTATTACCTAGTTGGACTTACATCCCAAATATGCAAAAGGTCTTTTGCTATATGATTTGTTATCTAGGTCAGGAAACATGATAAATGCTGATTGTATCCCATCAACATTCCAAAGTAAGTTTTACCATTCCAGTTGTGAGTGGCATAGATTTAATTTGGCCCCTATTCAATATAAAGCAGATTCTTCAAAATTAACAAGTTAATTTGTGTAAATGTAATCCACACATGTATTTCTCAGAAATGTCTCCATATCTGCCAACAAGTGTCTGTCTACTTCAGGAAAAGGTTCCACATACGAATGCTTTTCTGGGACAGCTCATCTACAAAATCGCATGGCAGCGAACTTGCTATTTTCCTTGACTAATTTAATCATTCCATAAATATTACTTGAAAATCTGCTCAGAGCCAGGCATGTGTGCCAGACATGATTCTTCCTGCTGAAACGTGAGCAAAACAGAAAATGCACCTGCTTTCCAGAGTATGAATTCTAGTGTGTTAGGCAATATATATATATATATATATATATATGAGATTATTTTCTCAATTGTTGCTGCTCTGAATTTTCTAACACTGTAATGTTAGAACAGGTTTGAAGATATGGCATGTGGAGCCACCTAGTGAAATATGTTCCTGGCAGGAAAAGAGAATTGTCACTATCTCAGTGTTTTAAAATTTATTTTTTTATGGTTTTATTTTTTTTTCTAAAAGTAGAAAAGGTAACGTTGTGACTAGGGCCACGAAAAGAGATATCAGTGAGTTTTCACATCATACTATTATTCACAATTGCTTAGTGGCCCATTGAATTGGGTATTATGAAGCAATGCAATTATAAATAAATGGAAAATCAGGGAAGGAGGATAAAAGGAGTAAAACAAAATGAAATAGTGGAAGATGTTTGATAGCATGTTATCTGTTAATCTACAAATCCTAGAGACCACAGAATCATCTTTTTTTTAATCATTTTTTTACAGTCCAGATTTTATCCCCCTCCCTGTCTACCCTGACTGCTCCCCATCCAATACCTCCTTCCATAACCCTGTCTCAAGGAGGATGTCCCTACCCACACACACTACCCTACCCCCACTCCCTACCCCACCAGACCTCTAAACTGCCTGGGGCCTCCAGTCCAGTGTCTTGAGGGTTAGATGCATCTTCTCTGACTGAGTCCAGACCCAGCAGCCCTCTGCTGTATATGTGTTAGGGGCCCCTTATCAGCTGGTGTGTGCTGCCTGGTTGGTGGCCAAAGATCTAAAAGGTCTTGGGAGCCCAGGTTAATTGACACTGCTTGTCCTCCTACAAGGTTGCCCTCCTCCTCAGCTTCTTCCAGCTTTTCCCTAATTCAATCACAGGGATCAGCACCTTCTGTCCATTGATTGGGGATAAATATCTGCACCTGACTCTTGGGTCAGCTGCTTGTTGGGCCTTTCAGAGGGCAGTCATGATAGGTCCCTGTTTGTGAGTGCTCAATGACCTCAGTAATGATGTCAGGCCTTAGGTTCTCCTTGAGCTGGATCCCACTTTGAGCCTTTGCTGGACCTCCTTTTCCTCAGGCTCTTCTCAATTTTTGTCCCTGAAGTTCTTTCAGACAGGAACACATCTTATTCTTAAAAGTATTCATCCTGTGATGATTTTTGTTTCACAACTCTTTGATAATACATCAAGGTAATACACAGTTTATCTTGGAAAATACAGAGTTTTATTACTTTATATGTTACATATACAAGAAAACTCTGAAACTTATTTGTGTTGATCCCAGAATCTCAAAAAACAAAATAAAAAAATAAAAAAGTTAAAAACAAAAAACTGTTCACAGATGAGTCTAATATGTTTAGGTAAAATTTATAGTGAGTGTGACTATTGTAGTGTAGTTTAAAAATCTGTCGTTAAATGCAATGTCTTATAGGTAATCTATAGGCACATTCTACCATATGAAGTATAGCCAACTTGGGGCAGGGGATATTTGTGGGAGTCCAGACGGGCTAGGTAGATATTAGTTACATGATCCTTAATTCCTTGTAGCCAGGTCTCTTTGACTTTAGAGATAGGAAGTTTTATTTGTTTTGCTCTGGAAGATGACTTTAATTATAGTTCATTTCTACACTAATGAAATTATGGCATCTTAAACTGTGATTGTATTAGAATTACTTTCTAAATGAACTTCATTAGTTTTATATCCTTTTTCACATTAAATGCCACAAGAAATTAGGCTCAAGTAAAGATAATTCTTTTTCTCTAGGTAAAAGGACCATTTGTCATTTACTTACCTCACTGTATTCCATATCTTAGTATAATGTCATTGTACTTTTCTTTACCCATGAAAGCCTAAGAATACATTTATATATTGCTTGCTCTATTGGCTTTCTGTGATTTGCCTGAAGTTTAAAACAAATTTAAAAACCAAGAAAGCCTTCACATATGGATCACATCTTGGTGATTTGGTACAAATGCCAGAAAAGTTCTTTGGGACTTGTACAGTTATCAGATATAGCTCTGTGGTTGTGGGTGTGTTTGACTTGTAGCAGTCTGACTCCCTGGTCTGCTTCTTATAGGCAGGATTTTGTGGAGAGGACACTGCATATCATAACACACTTGTTTTCCACTACACAGTGTGATTTACAACCTTTTTGAATTCTATGGAGTCCTACATGGTTTTATTGTTGCCAAACATCATTAGATATTGTCTGTTCATTCAATCTTTGACCAATGTAGTGATTCATTCATTCTTTTCTTCTTGTTCCTTCAATCAGTATCACTTACCATATCACATGCTTTGCTGATGAAGTCAATAGCACTTCTACGATATAATGGACAATCTTTTCCTAGGCTTCAGTGATGCCATATTAGCTCATTTATTTTGTATCCAGTTGGTTTACTTGTTTTTACTTTCTGATCTATGATCTACCATCTTCTGCAACTCTAAGTATTTAGATTTGGATTGTAGTTTTCAGATTTTTCTTTCTCATGAGTTCACGGGTCATGTTCCTCATGATTTAATTTCATTTCACAATGTCACATGTTTCCTACAATACAGTGACAGATGTTTGCAGAGCCAGATTATAAGCTACTGCCTACCTTCAAACCTTCCACATTCTAGAAATGAAACATCTATTCATTTAGATGGTCAGGCCAGTCCTTAGGCTCTTCAGTTTACTTTTTGATCCTTTATCCAATACATCAATAAGTCCTATGAGATGTAATTCCAAAATACATCTGATACTTGACCATGTTCCAATGAATATATGTACAACACAGACTGGACTTCTGTGTTCCTCCTCCTTCCCTCATCCTACCCCCTCCTCCTTTTCTTGCTCTTGCTCTTGCTCTCGCTCTCGCTCTCGCTCTCGCTCTTCCTCCCCCTCTCCCTCCCCTTCTCCCTCTCCTTCTCCCTCTCCCTCTCCTTCCTCTTCCGCTTCCTCCTCCTCCTCCTCCTCCTCCTCCTCCTCCTCCTCCTCCTCCTCCTCCTCCTCTTCTTCTTCTTCTTCTTCTTCTTCTTCTTCTTCTTCTTCTTCTTCTTCTTCTTCTTCTTCTTCTTCTTCTTCTCCTTCTTCTGGTAGTTAGAAGTCAGAAGGATCAGGGTGAAGTTCTGATCAGATTCAGAACTATGTGTGGTACATTATATGAAATTCTCAAATAATCAATAAAAATATTATGCTGGAAAATGTATATTCAACTTTCTGCCATTAAAATCTCTCCCCTTAGTACCATAATTTCCTTACTACACATATGATTCAAGCTGTTTCGTGGACAGTGCAGCTTTGACTCACATGTCCAATACTTTTTTCAAATTGCAGATTATCATAACTCCTCTACTTCCACACTGATATGATAAATAAAAGTCTCACTTCTTTGTTGAGTTCTCATTTATCTCCAGTTATCCCCACTGTGTTTTCAGTGGATTCAGTGTTGTGATAACAGATTCCCTTCTCAGGATCTCTGTAGTTGCATATGTACCCTTTGCATTAAATCATCTATTTTTAGAATTTCACAAAGGAACTTTTTTCTGTTTTTTTGTTTTGTTTTGTTTTGTTCAGAATAGGTAGTTGTATGTTTGTAAGACTAGCCCAGAATACATTATTTAGCCTAGGTTTCCTTCACATTCACTTTGACCTTGTCTCTGCTCCTACCACCACACGTTGAGGTCTGATGAATCCAGATTATAATCTACTGCCTACCTTCAAACTGTCTAAATTCCAGAAATGAGACATCTATTCATGTAGATGGTCAGGCCAGTGTTTAGCTCCTCAATTTACTTTTTGATCCTTTATCCAATACATCATTTCAGAGAAAGCCATCAATACAGCATTTCAGAGAAGATTCCATAGACATTAGATTATTGACCATACTGTGTTCTTTTTCTTTGGAAACAAGATCACCCTAGAACTTGAGATCATTCTGTTTTAGTCTCCGATATGCTGGGATGACAGGTATATACCATTGTTCTAAAAAAAATAAATATCTTTATAAAATAGTTTTTGCTTATATTATGTTTATGTTTAGAAGGGGTCTTCAATCCTAAATTTTATTTTCAGAAATGGAATTGTTCTCTTGAATTTTCCCACCAGTGACAACACCTGTACTATCTCTTCTGTGTCAAAGCAAAGCTCGAGAAGGAAGAAGGGTGAAGAGCAGAGTCAGTACAAAGAGAAACGCACAGGAGTTAGTAAATTACTTAGCCCTAATTTTTTCTGGTGACTTAGCAAACTCTGAAAATATACTCTCTGCCTTAAATCTAGAGATTTCAAATTATAGTATATGTCGTTAAGCTATTCAGTCCCTTCAGCCAATGCATTTGACTCTGGCTTAACTCATCATCTAGGCTGTTTTTCACAGATAAAGAGTTGTTGGAAGGAAAGCCTTCTTTTGGAAAAAATGACCCTTTCTAAGTGGCATGCATCAGGCTATGTGTTTTACACTAATACCACCTTTTGGTGAATTGACCTAGATGTACAGGACAGTCTTCATTACTGAAAATTCATGTTTCTCTGGTGGCTTTCATTTGCTAAATTAGCTTCTCCTTCATATTAAACATTGATAACTAATGCTACTTTCTTGTTGCTGGTCCTTTTCAGCATCTCTTTTTCACAGAGTACAATCTAAATAATTAGAAAATAGCATGGCTTCTGCATCTAGCACATCAGGAGGGTAAAGATGTTGTGTTCCAGCTCTCGTTTTATATGCCAGCCTTCATAACCTGATGGGATAATAGCATTCTCTCAATTTTATAATGGTAATAGGTGTACTGAATTGTCTTACTGGAAAAAAATGAAACAGGGAAGATCTGAATGTATCAAGACAAAGAATCATCACATTTAACAAAGATGTCAAATGGAATTATTGAAAAAGTTAGTATCGAAAGAAATTGGTATTGTTCTTGTCAACAAGAACATTTGCAGGACAAGTCGGTGAGTAGCATGTTTCTATTTTACTAGACGTCAAACTACTCAAAGCACCACTGCTTATTTGTATTCATATGAATTCCCATTTCTCATTTGTATCCCATTTAACCGAAACTCATAATCATATGCAAAGGTGTATCTCAGTTATTTCAAATAGGTTATTAGACATCTGGTAATGCTGAAGGACTAAAAGAATTTAAACCTAATGTCAGCATTTAGTTTACTAATACACTATGCACATTGATAATAATAAATCCAAGAAGGCTTATTAACTATTAGTGGGATGCATTAAAATATCTTCGTATTGAAAAGCAAAATGAAAACATCTAAGGTATTATAAGTTGTTTCAAATCCAGAGGCTAGTTCGTTATAAAATAGAATTAACTTATTTATTTACTCATTTAAAAAAATACATTGAGACAAGGACTTGTGTAGCTAAGTCTTGCCTCACTCTGCGGGTTAATGTCCCCAGTCCTTTATCTACTACTTAAGTTTTGGGATATAAGAAGAAACCACCATACCTGTCCTACAAGAAATAACTTAGATATTACAAAATGCTGATGTAGGAAAGCACCAGGCAATGTTGATATGTATATAGTAATTTCCTTGTCAATTCAAATATTTAGTTCATATTCCTACCAGTTTTCTAATATCTTTAATTTTAATTTTAAAGATAATTTTTTGGTTTGTTTTGCTTTTTAAAGTTTATTTTATTTATTTACATTTCAAATGTTATTCCCCTTCCTGGTCTATCCTCCACAAACCTCTAATACCATCCTTCCTAACCTGCCTCTAAGAGGGTGCTTGCCTACCCATCCACCAACTCTGTCTCGCCCCTCTAGCATGCCCCTATGCTGGGGCATTCAGCCTTCACGGGACTAAAGACCTCCCCTCCCAGTGATGTCAGATAAGGCCATCCTCTGCTACATATGCAGCTGGAGCTATGGGCCCCTCCATGAGTACACTTTGGTTGGTAGTTTAGTCCCTGGGAGCTCTAGGGGTCCAGTTTATATAGTTGTTCTTTCTGTGGGATTTCAATCCCCTTTAGCTCCTTCAATCTTCCTGTAATTCTTCCATTGGGTTACTTTAGATTGCATCATTGAAATATTTTGATAACTGAAATTTGAAAATGCTATGGAATTCATTGTAAAAAAAAATGACTCAGTGGTTCGTTTACCACAATGAGGCAAGAGCACTCATAGTCTACTTGTTAGCTTTAAGATAGTTAAGACATACAACTTGAAGGCAGGGAAAGATGATGTTGGATAACAGTTTTGAGTTCAGTCCATGATGTTGCTGTAGCATCTGTGTGAATATGGTAATCCTGATGGACTGTACAACACAACAAAAGCTGTTCACCTTGTAAAGCATTTCATTTGTCAGGGTCCAATATCCCTAAGGATGCATTCTGTTACTGGACTCCCTTCTGATAGGCTCCAATTCAAGTGTCTTACTCTCCTTTAACACTATTTAACTGAAGAAAAAGTCTTTACCATATGGATATGTGAAGGATATTTCAAACTATATTACTATTTCAAAACTAGTACAAATTTGGAATTTTTATCTGAAAATTCATGTTTACATATGCACACATACATGTATATATAAAATTACAATGATGATTTTCATCTACCTTTCAAATTGCAATCTGTTTTACCATATATTTGACTATGTGTACAACCAAAGAGTTTAATTATAGCGATATAAAATGTGAGATGATGAGGCTATCAAAGTCTGTCCTCTAACTTTTGTGTAGAAGAATAACTTGTGGCAGTCATAATACCAGTAAAATAAATATGTATCTATGGGAGAATGTAATTGCATATAATGATTTCAGTAACTGCCTCTTAGTCTCTGGTGACAGACAAACTTTGCTTCTTTAGCCAAATCTGTAATATTTGTTATATAAATATTTAGGGTGATTTTCTGCTCCTAAATTCCTTTATTGATCATCTTTGTTGAAGAACTTAATATAGCCTTAGTTAATATGTATTAATTTTTAATTGATCCATTGTAGTCTATGCACATTTAACAAATGTCCCACAATACTCACTGTTCACCCATGTAAAAGTTTATATTCCCACCCATTTCCGGTAGAATATTATCATCCTAACTAATATTGTGCTGTTCTAATGAGTAAAAATTGTTTTCATCTAATGTCTATAAAATTTTAATATTTCTTAACGGTTTCTTCTCAGATTTTATCCATCAGTGAGTCATTGCTACAAACATTGATAAAAATTACAAAGCTTTCCTCCTCATCACCTCTGTACATAAAAAATCTCTTTTTTCTGTCTGATATTTTTATTTTTCATTTTCTGCCTACTTATTTGTGTCATATATCATTTGAGAATTACTTAATGTGTTTTGATCAAATCTAGCTCCTATTCATTCTTCAATTCATAGCCCATCATTCTCCACAATGACTGTTTCTTCCAATCTTCATGTGGTCTTTTAAGAAATCACTGAACCTTTATGTTGACAGTGTATAAATGAGTATAGGACAGTCTATTAGAGAGCTTAAGTAGCCATTACATCCCTGAAGTGAGCTGATTTTCATTCCAGCAGTCACCAAATTCCAATAGTTAGTTCCTCAGCTAAGAGTACTATTTTATGATTCCTCCACCTATGCTGAGATTCTGGATGGACTGGTCTTTCAGTCTTGCACTGGTCTTATGCATGCAGTCACTGTTAATGTTAGTTAATGTATGCAAGCATGTTGGTATATCAGGCAAATGCGCTGTTGATGTCCACTACCTGTGGCTCTTAAAATCATCTGCTGCCTCTTCCATGATGATTCCTGAGCATTGAGCGTCAATGAGGTGTGAATGTGATTCAGAGTTATCATGTAAAGCTGGCACACCAAAATCTCCTATTCTGTGTATGTGGACTACTTGTAGGTCTCTGTATTAATTGCCAACTGTGAGAAGTTTCTTGATGAACACTGAATGAGGCATCCATGTATAAGGATAAGAATTTAGGGTGCATTTCTATAACATGCCTATTGAACAGAGTGACAGGATATATAAAGTATCTCTTCTTACTCTATTATAAAGGATAATATTATGAAATTTAATGACTATTTCTAATGGCAGTACCTCAGGCATAATATGTGTTCAGTTAACATTTAATGAAAAGAGTTCATAGAGCTCTCAAAACAGATATGTGGAATGAAAGAATAAAACTGAGTGTAGAGCCAAGGATAGCCCCTCCCTTAAGCAGTTACTGAATAGTAGGATCATTGTGAAATGACACACTGCTTTAAAGGAACATGCATGTTTATGTATATGTTTGTTATCATATGTAGGACAGAGTGAGGTGAACAGGTGCCTATGTACATCTATACAAATACACAGAAAGGCCAGAAATTTATGTTCAGTGTTCCCCTTCAATAAAAAGCTGCATGACACTTCTTTAGGAAAAATAGTAAGGGGTAATTCTTTTGTAGAATTTCAATGAAGTATATTATAAGCTAGTAAAACATATAAATTGCTAAAATGGAAAATTCAAATATATAATTATGATTGCAGTAAATGCTGGATATAATACATTGTGAAAGCATTTCATTTCAACATAGTAATCTATTGGAACTACCATAGGGAGTTAAAGTCTCTGGACAACAGAATTCATGAGAAGCATATGTTGGAATGAAGGAAGTGGGAATGATGAGATGCCTTAGGGTTTAAGAGCCCTTGCTCACCTTGGATATAACAAAATAATTTTTAAAGAGAAATAAATATATAACCTTTAAAGAAAGAAGAAAGATAAAGAAAGCACATACTAACAACAGATCAATTCATAAGAATATAAATGCTATAAACTGTGAATTCCATTAGTAATAAATATATTTATTAAAGATAAAAAAGAGAATTCTAAGGAAATAATTTATTTAGCTTGAAACATCTATTGGTTTAAGAAACAAAATTAGCAGTTTTGTAAATTATGGTTATTAATTCACAAAGGAAAAAATAATCAAGCAGAATAAAAAATTATTAATATATCATGAAGTACATCAAAATATATTTTAATATTTATGTAAGATTGGACATTTTAATCAAAGTAAAATATCTTTCTTAATGAATTCCAGAAAAAGGCTCAGGCACCCAGTGAATGCTCCTTCACCATCTCAGTGACACACGTAGAGCTTGTCCAAGCCTTCATGTCATGATATCAGCAGTCTGACTTCACATTCCAGTCTTTCCATAAGGGCTTTGTATTCCAAAGCCCTTGCTACATGCTTAAATTGATGTCATGCACACTCTGCATACTGCTGCCTTGTGGGTAAATCAAGCTGTCCTCATACTCTTACTCCTCTTCTTGCCATGGAGGCTTTACCTCACTTGATAGCAACTAGCACTGGATCAGTTAGAGAAAGTAGTTAATATCCTCTCAGCTAGCATTATTCCTGAATACATTCTTCTGTGTTGTCTAGTAATATTAAATTGTAAAGGTGATATTTATTAACCTTTCTGATTAGTATTGCACACTGGGTATAATTAAGCTGGAGAAAATTAACTCTGACTTTTTTAATGAATGATATAATTATACTTGAAGATAAATACTTAAAATATTAGTTTCTGGTCATTTTTCTTTTTTAAACAATCTATTATCTTTTTATTAAGAATAGATATTTTTAGACAATGTGTTCTGATGATAATTTCCCTCCCCCATTCACTTCCAGATTCTCCCCACATTGCCACACATCCAAATAAGCACTCTCTCTTCCTCTTAGAATACAAAGTCTTCTAAAAATAAAAATCAAAAGTAAAATAAGATAAAATAAAAAGAAACAAAGCAGAATAGAACAAAAGAGCAAGTAGAATATTGGCAAATGAAATAAGGGGAAGTCTTTGGTCCTGCCAAAGTTGGACCCCCAGTGCAGGGGAATATGGGGGGATGGAGCAGTAAACGGGATGAATGGGGAGAATACCCGTATGGAGGAGGGGAGGGGATGGGGGCTTATGGACAGGAAACTGGGAAAGGGAATAACATTTGAAATGTAAGAAATATATCTAATGAAAACTAAATCTAATAAAAGAAATATATCTAATAAAAAAAGAAATACCAATACAGAAATTTAGACACACATTTGCACTAAGAAAAACATATAAAGACGAAATAAGAATCCAAATATATGAACAAAATACCCATAAGTTTAAAAATTTGTAAAACAAAGCATTTTAGACAAACTAAGAAAACCTCTCAAAATACCATTAAGTTCACTGTGTTTTAAACAACTACTATTGGGCATGGGGCCTGACCTTAAGTATGGTTTGTGTAGCCAGTAGATTCAATTGGGAAAATTAATTTTTTTTCCTTTGTGGGTATTTATCAATTAGAAATGGCTTCAGAGAGAACACCAATGCTCAGGTTCTAAGATCAACAGTTGATAAATTTGACCTCTTAAAACTGAAAAGCTTCTGTAAGGCAAAGGACAATGGCAGTAGGACAAAAGGGCAACCTACAGATTGGGAAAAGATATTCAATAATCCTCTATCCAATAGAGGATTTATATCCAAATTATATAAAGAACTCAATAAGTTAGAATCCAAACAACCAAATAATCCCATTAAAAATGGTATACAGATGTAAACAGGATTCTCAAGAGAGGAATCTTGAATGGCTGAGAAGGCACTCAAAGGAATGTTCAACATCCTTAATAATCCAGAAAATGTAAATCAAAACAACTTTGATATGCCACCTTAGACCAATCAAAATGATTATGATCAAAAACTCAAGAAACAGAATCAAGCTGGCAAGGATATGAAGAAAGAGAAACATTCCCCCATTGCCTGTAGGATTGCAAACTGCTTTAACCGCTCTGGAAGTCAATCTGGAGGTTTCTCCGAATATTGAAAGTTATTCTACCCGAAGACCCAGCTATACCGCTCATGGACATATATGCAAAAGATGCCCCATCATACCACAAAGGCACATGCTAGACCCTGTTCATAGTAGTCTTATTCACAATAGCCAGAAACTGGAAGTAACCCAAATGTTCCTCAACCAAAGAATGAATACAGAAAATGTAGTTCATTTACATAATGGAACTGATTCAGAGCCTGACAAATACAGAGGTGGATGCTTACAGCCAACCATTGGACTGAGCTTGGGGATCCCAGGAGAGGAGTTAGAGAAAGGACTGAAGGAACTAAAGGGGTTTGTTTCCAATCCCATAGGAAGAACAACAATATCAACCAACCAGATATCTCAGAGCTAGCAAAGACTAAACTACTAACCAAAGAGTACACATGGAGGAATCCTTAGCTCCAGCCTCATATGTCTGGCATCAATAGGAGGAGAGGCCCGTGGTCCTATGAAGGCTCCATTACGCAGTGTAGGAGAATGCCAGGGCAGGGATGCCAGGACTGTGAGGAGAGAGTGAATGAGTGCAAGGGGACCACCCTCACAGAAGCACGGGGGGGGGGGATAAGATAGAAGGGTTCTGGAGGTGAAACCTGGAAAGGGGATTGTTGTTGTAAAAATACAAAAAATAAAAAAAGTAAGGTTGTCTTTTATCCCCCACTAGGTCCAGCACATCAGTGCCCTAAGATATCTGCTGGATATCTTGCCAGAGCATACATTCCAATTTTGTGGCAGACCAGACTAGTCGCCCCACACTCCATTACACTTAAATCTACACATGAAAGAACACACAACACAATAACTTTTGGCCCAATTGATAAGATATAATTACCCACCTAAACATACAAAGGCCAATATACATCCATCCCTTAAGAACATTAATAACAACCTGTAAATACACAGAGTGGAATCTTAACATCACCCGCCATTTTGTCCTGCTTCAGATTCTCTCCCTCTCCCTCCTGTCTTTTCCTCCTTTCTGTTTCAGTCTCCTCCTCTTCCTTCAAACTCTTCTCCCACCCATCCTTCCTTCTCATCCAATGACAGGCCTCCTTCTATCCTGTTCCTGCCCCCACCTCCATTTTACAATTTAAATGGGGAGAAGGTTCGGATGAAGTCATCTGAGTCCCGAGTAGTGACTAGGCAGCAGTCCTTGGGGAAGTGGAATTAGCATCAAAATACAGATAACTCCAGGGCAAACCACCACAGGGGATAAATATTCAATAAAAAAGGACTTCATGAATTTTGCAGGCAGATGGATGGAACTTGAAAATATTATTCTGAGTTAGGTAACCCAGGCCTAAAACGATATGCATGGTATATACTCACCGATAGATAAATGGATATTATCTAAAAAATACAGAATACCCATGATACACCGCACAGACCCAAATCAGGTAAACAAGGTGGAAGGCCCAAGTGAGGATGCTTAAATCCCACCTAGAAAGGGAGGGCAGAGAGAGGGAGGGAGCAATTTGGGTGAGAAAAGGGGGGGAAGGATAAAGGTGGGCAGGATCAAGTCTGGGGAGAGACAGGAGAGGCCCAGAGGGCCAAAAGAATGAGTGTAAATATTCAGCTGCCAGGGGTGGGGGTAGGGATGGAGGTAGGGGTGGGGTAATCTCTAGGGCATTCCGGAGGCTCAGAATGGGAGAGAATGTAATGTGAGGGATATTAGCCAAAATGCCCAACCTCGGGAATATGAAATCTGAAGAGACCACTTCAAGTAGCCAGGCAGGATCCTTAGTGTGGAGACAGGAATACCAATAACCTTAGCAATTGCCTGGGTTGTTTGTTTGTTTCCAGGAGTCCTTTTTGTCTAATAACTCAATTAGATGTATCTATTCCCCGTACTGGAGATTTTACTTGGTGAGTAGAAGTATCTACTTGGGCCATTGTCCCTTCCATTGTTTGGTGAATTAAGCTTAGATTGCTTTCATAAATGCAGATACTTTAAGAAATTCTACTGTATTAGGTTTCCAAATGTTTCTCAAGTGACTCTTGGCTGTCTCTCCCCATACTCTCTCCCTTACCTCCCTCTTTACTTTTGAGCAACATTTTCTTTTTATCTTTATGGGTGACTTGTCTGCATACATGTCTGTACACTTTATGCATGCAATGTCTGTGAGGCCAGAAGAGAGTTCAGATTCACTGTTCTGGAAATGGAGTTACAGATGGTTATCAGTTACTTTGTGACTTGTACTCCAAACAGCTAAGCTATCTCTCCAACTTACTTTTCTAAGATAAGCATCCATAGCCCCAGGGGATAGATAGTTACAAGTATAGCTTAAACAACACAAAAGAAAACCAGTAAGGGTGATTTCTGCAAAAGTGAAACAAGTCTCACCTAGATACATAGTGGACTTATACATGGACTAGTCCACAGAAAAGAAAGAAAAAAGAAATAAGGAAAGAAGGACAGAAGGAAGGAAGGAAGGAAGGAAGGAAGGAAGGAAGGAAGGAAGGAAGGAAGGAAGGAAGGAAGGAGGGAGGGAGGGAAGGGAGGAAGGGAGGGAGGGAGGGAGGGAGGGAGGGAGGGAGGGAGGAAGGAAGGAAGGAAGGAGGAAAAGGGGAAAGAAGAAAGGAATAGACAACAAACAAACAAACAAAAAAACCAAGAAAGAAAGAAAAAAGAAACATGATATTTTTTAAATTTTTTCCATGCAAGTCCTTTTCTTACAGTATAACGAATTCAGATGTAAAGTTATTCTTAAAGTTAATTGTTTTCTTATTTTGCACTTTATTTCTAATACTTTAAAATAATGCAGACCTGTACACAGAGTGAGATATATACAATAAAACATGGTAACACTTTTTACCTGACTCCTATACCACAAAGGTAATTGAAGACACTTAGACCTAAAAACATTTTTTTCAGCTATTTTAATGGGACTTCTCAATACTTTAAATCACACCTGGTTATAACTGTATGATGAATCATCAACTTGATATCCCTAAAAACTACTAATCTAAAATATAAAATAAATAATTTAATAAATAAATAAATAAAACAAAAACTAATTTCCTTACACTATTCACACTATTCCTATTGCTCATTCATAGTGATTACAGATTAATGATACTTAGTTCACTGGGTCTCTTTTACTCAAGTAATGAAATTTTAAAATGAGCATTTCTTGTTTAACTGAATATATGTGTTTGACATGCTATCCATAAGATGGGCTTATACCTTCTTCCCTGTTTCTTAGTACTTTCCAGTTTCCATTCTCCATTGTGAATTGACAGAACTAGTGAGCTGAAGAGTTATCTGGTGTTGCTTATTACCAAAATGAAAGAATATTCTTCATCAAAGGTCTAGATATATTTTTAATATTTGAGGCATGAGTTTCCCCTGTTTGAGAATCCCCATTACTGATGTAGAATGGTTAAATGGTAAAACATAATTTGCTTAAATGACCAGTTTTCAGATTCACCTGTGCATGTGCCCACACCCCAAATGCAGCTCTCTGCATAGAACTTTTGCTGGCCACCGGTTTGCATTTTGAGATATTTTATCAGAAGAGAGGACGGGAAGCAATTGAAGCTGTGCTGCCTCACTCTCTTCTTATTTGTGTTTGTTTAGGGTCATAAGGTTGTATGGCCATAGGCACTTTATATTTTAATTACAAGATTTTATTTTTTAATCTTTGCCTCTCCCTTCCCTGCCAAGGGTATTCTTTTTCCTCATTTAAAGAAGGAGTGAAGCATTCACATTTTGATCATCCGTCTTGAGTTTTGTTTGTTCTAGGGATCTAGGGTAATTCAAACATTTGGGCTAATAGCCACTTATCAATGAGTGCATACCATGTATGTCTTTCTGTGATTGGGTTAGCTCACTCAGGATGATATTTTCCAGTTCCAACCATTTGCCTACGAATTTCATAAACTCGTTGTTTTTGATAGCTGAGTAATATTCCATTGTGTAGATGTACCACATTTTCTGTATCCATTCCTCTGTTGAAGGGCATCTGGGTTCTTTCCAGTTTCTGGCGATTATAAATAAGGCTGCAATGAACATAGTGGAGCACGTGTCTCTTTTATATGTTGAAGCATCTTTTGGGTATATGCCCAAGAGAGGTATAGCTGGATCCTCAGGCAGTTCAATGTCCAATTTTCTGAGGAATCTCCAGACTGATTTCCAGAATGGATTTACCAGTCTGCAATCCCACCAAAAATGGAGGAGTGTTCCTCTTTCTCCACATCCTCGCCAGCATCTGCTGTCACCTGAGTTTTTGATCTTCGCCATTCTCACTGGTGTGAGGTGAAATCTCAGGGTTGTTTTGATTTGCATTTCCCTTATGACTAAAGATGTTGAACATTTCTTTAGGTGTTTCTCAGCCATTCGGCATTCCTCAGCTGTGAATTCTTTGTTTAGCTCTGAACCCCATTTTTTAATAGGGTTATTTGTTTCCCTGCGGTCTAACTTCTTGAGTTCTTTGTATATTTTGTATATAAGGTCTCTATCTGTTGTAGGATTGGTAAAGATCTTTTCCCATTCTGTTGGTTGCCGTTTTGTCCTAACCACAGTGTCCTTTGCCTTATAGAAGCTTTGAAGTTTTATGAGATCCCATTTGTCAATTCTTGATTTTAGAGCATAAGCCATTGGTGTTTTGTTCAGGAAATTTTTTCCAGTGCCCATGTGTTCCAGATGCTTCCCTAGTTTTTCTTCTATTAGTTTGAGTGTGTCTGGTTTGATGTGGAGGTCCTTGATCCACTTGGACTTAAGCTTTGTACAGGGTGATAAGCATGGATCGATCTGCATTCTTCTACATGTTGCCCTCCAGTTGAACCAGCACCATTTACTGAAAATGCTATCTTTTTTCCATTGGATGGTTTTGGCTCCTTTGTCAAAAATCAAGTGACCATAGGTGTGTGGGTTCATTTCTGGGTCTTCAATTCTATTCCATTGGTCTATCTGTCTGTCTCTGTACCAATACCATGCAGTTTTTATCACTATTGCTCTGTAATACTGCTTGAGTTCAGGGATAGTGATTCCCCCTGAAGTCCTTTTATTGTTAAGGATAGCTTTAGCTATCCTGGGTTTTTTCTTATTGCAGATGAATTTGCAAATTGTTCTGTCTAACTCTTTGAAGAATTGGATTGGTATTTTGATGGGGATTGCATTGAATCTGTAGATTGCTTTTGGTAAAATGGCCATTTTTACTATATTAATCCTGCCAATCCATGAGCATGGGAGATCTTTCCATCTTCTGAGGTCTTCTTCAATTTCCTTCTTCAGTGTCTTGAAGTTCTTATTGTACAGATCTTTTACTTGCTTGGTTAAAGTCACACCGAGGTACTTTATATTATTTGGGTCTATTATGAAGGGTGTCATTTCCCTAATTTCTTTCTCGGCTTGTTTCTCTTTTGTGTAGAGGAAGGCTACTGATTTATTTGAGTTAATTTTATACCCAGCCACTTTGCAGAAGTTGTTTATCAGCTTTAGTAGTTCTCTGGTGGAACTTTTTGGGATCACTTAAATATACTATCATATCATCTGCAAACAGTGATATTTTAACTTCTTCTTTTCCGATCTGTATCCCCTTGACCTCCTTTTGTTGTCTGATTGCTCTGGCTAGAACTTCAAGAACTATATTGAATAAGTAGGGAGAGTGTTGGCAGCCTTGTCTAGTCCCTGATTTTAGTGGGATTGCTTCAAGTTGCTCTCCATTTAGTTTAATGTTAGCAACTGGTTTGCTGTATATGGCTTTTACTATGTTTAGGTATGGGCCTTGAATTCCTATTCTTTCCAGGACTTTTATCATGAAGGGGTGTTGAATTTTTCAAATGCTTTCTCAGCGTCTAATGAAATGATCATGTGGTTTTGTTCGTTCAGTTTGTTTATATAATTGATCACGTTGATGGTTTTCCGTATATTAAACCATCCCTGCATGCCTGGGATGAAGCCTACTTGGTCATGGTGGATGATTGTTTTGATGTGCTCTTGGATTCGGTTTGCCAGAATTTTGTTGAGTATTTTTGCGTCGATATTCATAAGGGAAATTGGTCTGACGTTCTCTTTCTTTGTTTTGTCTTTGTGTGGTTTAGGTATAAGAGTAATTGTGGCTTCGTAGAAGGTATTCGGTAGTGATCCATCTGTTTCAATTTTGTGGAATAGTTTGGATAATATTGGTATGAGGTCTTCTCTGAAGGTTTGGTAGAATTCTGCACTAAACCCGTCTGGACCTGGGGTCTTTTTGGTTGGGAGACCTTTAATGACTGCTTCTATTTCCTTAGGAGTTATGGGGTTGTTTAACTGGTTTATCTGTTCCTGATTTAACTTCGGTACCTGGTATCTTTCTAGGAAATTGTCCATTTCCTGAAGATTTTCAAGTTTTGTTGAATATAGGTTTTTATAGTAAGATCTGATGATTTTTTGAATTTCCTCTGAATCTGTTGTTATGTCTCCCTTTTCATTTCTGATTTTGTTAATTTGGACGCACTCTCTGTGTCCTCTCATTAGTCTGGCTAAGGGTTTATCTATCTTGTTGATTTTCTCAAAGAACCAACTTTTGGTTCTGTTGATACTTTCTATGGTCCTTTTTGTTTCTACTTGGTTGATTTCAGCTCTGAGTTTGATTATTTCCTGCCTTCTACTGCTCCTGGGTGTATGTGCTTCTTTTTGTTCTAGAGCTTTTAGGTGTGCTGTCAAGCTGCTGACATATGCTCTTTCCTGTTTCTTTCTGCAGGCACTCAGCGCTGTGAGTTTTCCTCTAGGACAGCTTTCATTGTGTCCCATAAGTTTGGGTATGTTGTACCTTCATTTTCATTAAATTCTAAAAAGTTTTTAATTTCTTTCTTTATTTCTTCCTTCACCAGGTTATCATTGAGTAGAGCATTGTTCAATTTCCAAGTATATGTGGGCATTCTTCCTTGATTGTTATTGAAGACCAGTTTTAGGCTGTGGTGGTCCGATAGCACGCATGGGATTATTTCTATCTTTCTGTACCTGTTGAGGCCCGTTTTTTGACCAATTATATGGTCGATTTTGGAGAAAGTACCATGAGGAGCTGAGAAGAAGGTATATCCTTTTGCTTTAGGATAGAATGTTCTATAAATATCCGTTAAGTCCATTTGGCTCATGACTTCTCTTAGTCTGTCTACGTCTCTGTTTAATTTCTGTTTCCATGATCTGTCCATTGATGAGAGTGGGGTGTTGAAATCTCCCACTATTATTGTGTGAGGTGCAATGTGTGTTTTGAGCTTTAGTAAGGTTTCTTTTACATACGTAGGTGCCCTTGCATTTGGGGCATAGATATTTAGGATTGAGAGTTCATCTTGGTGGATTTTTCCTTTGATGAATATGAAGTGTCCTTCCTTATCTTTTTTGATGACTTTTAATTGAAAATTGATTTTATTTGATATTAGAATGGCTACTCCAGCTTGCTTCTTCTGACCATTTGCTTAGAAAGTTGTTTTCCAGCCTTTCACTTTGAGGTAATGTCTGTCTTTGTCTCTGAGATGTGTTTCCTGTAGGCAGCAGAATGCAGGGTCCTCGTTGCATATCCAGTTTGTTAATCTATGTCTTTTTATTGGGGAGTTGAGGCCATTGATGTTGAGAGATATTAAGGAATAGTGATTATTGCTTCCCATTATATTCATATTTGGATGTGAGGTTATGTTTGTGTGCTTTCATTCTCTTTGTTTTGTTGCCAAGACGATTAGTTTCTTGCTTCTTCTAGGTTATAGCTTGCCTCCTTATGTTTGGCTTTACCATTTATTATCCTTTGTAGTGCTGGATTTGTAGAAAGATATTGTGTAAATTTGGTTTTGTCATGGAATATCTTGGTTTCTCCATCTATGTTAATTGAGAGTTTTGCAGGATACAGTAACCTGGGCTGGCATTTGTCTTCTCTTAGGGTCTGTATGACATCAGTCCAGGATCTTCTGGCCTTCATAGTTTCTGGCGAAAAGTCTGGTGTGATTCTGATAGGTCTGCCTTTATATGTTACTTGACCTTTTTCCCTTACTGCTTTTAATATTCTTTCTTTATTTTGTGCGTTTGGTGTTTTGACTATTATGTGACGGGAGGTGTTTCTATTCTGGTCCAATCTATTTGGAGTTCTGTAGGCTTCTTGTACGCCTATGGGTATCTCTTTTTTTAGGTTAGGGAAGTTTTCTTCTATGATTTTGTTGAAGATATTTACTGGGCCTTTGAGCTGGGAGTCTTCACTCTCTTCTATACCTATTATCCTTAGGTTTGATCTTCTCATTGAGTCCTGGATTTCCTGTATGTTTTGGACCAGTAGCTTTTTCCGCTTTACATTATCTTTGACAGTTGAGTCAATGATTTCTATGGAATCTTCTGCTCCTGAGATTCTCTCTTCCATCTCTTGTATTCTGTTGGTGAAGCTTGTATCTACAGCTCCTTGTCTCTTCTTTTGGTTTTCTATATCCAGGGTTGTTTACATGTGTTCTTTCTTGATTGCTTCTATTTCCATTTTTAATTCCTTCAACTGTTTGATTGTGTTTTCCTGGAATTCTTTCAGGCATTTTTGCGATTCCTCTCTGTAGGCTTCTACTTGTTTATTAATGTTTTCCTGTGTTTCCCTAAGGGAGTTCTTCACGTCTTTCTTGAAGTCCTCCAGCATCATGATCAAATATGATTTTGAAACTAGATCTTGATTTTCTGGTGTGTTTGGATATTCCATGTTTGTTTTGGTGGGAGAATTGGGCTCCGTTGGTGCCGTGTACTCTTGGTTTCTATTGCTTGGGTTCCTGTGCTTGCCTCTCACCATCAGATTATCTCTAGTGTTACTTTGTTCTGCTATTTCTGACAGTGGCTAGACTGTCCTATAAGCCTGTGTGTCAGGAGTGCTGTAGATCTGTTTTCCTCTCTTTCAGTCAGTTATGGGGACAGAGTGTTCTGCTTTCGGGCGTGTAGTTTTTCCTCTCTACAGGTCTTCAGCTGTTCCTGTGGGCCTGTGTCTTGAGTTCACCAGGCAGCTTTCTTGCAGCAGAAAAGTTGGTCTTACCTGTGGTCCCGAATCTCAAGTTCGCTCGTGGGATGCTGCCCACGGGCTCTCTGCAGCGGCAGCAACCAGGAAGACCTGTGCCGCCCCTTCCGGGAGCTTCAGTGCACCAGGGTTCCAGATGGCCTTTGGTGTTTTCCTCTGACGTCTGAGATGTATGTACAGAGAGCAGTCTCTTCTGGTTTCCCAGGCTTGTCTGCCTCTCTGAAGGTTTAGCTCTCCCTCCCACAGGATTTGGGTGCAGAGAACTGTTTATCCGGTCTGTTTCCTTCAGGTTCCGGTGGTGTCTCAGGCAGGGGTCCTGCCGCTCCTGGGCCCTCCCCCATGGGAGCCCAGAGGCCTTATACAGTTTCCTCTTGGGCCAGGGATGTGGGCAGGGGTGAGCAGTGTTGGTGGTCTCTTCTGCTCTGCAGCCTCAGGAGTGCCCACCTGACCAGGCGGTTGGGTCTCTCTCTCACAGGGTCTGGGAGCAGAGAGCTGCTGCGGGCCGGGATCCGCGGGTGTGGGACATCCGGTAAACACGGAACGTGCCCGGTCCTAGAGGAATTCTGTTTCCGTGTGTCCCAAGCTCACCAGGCAGCTTTCTTGCAGCAGAAAAGTTGGTCTTACCTGTGGTCCCGAGGCTCAAGTTCGCTCGTGGGGTGCTGCCCATGGGCTCTCTGCGGTGGCAGCAACCAGGAAGACCTGTGCCGCCCCTTCCGTGAGCTCTAATTACAAGATTTTTTTTCTTTCTTTCTTTTTTTTTTTTTTTTATTAACTTGAGTATTTCTTATATACATTTCAAGTGTTATTCCCTTTCCCGGTTTCCGGGCAAACATCCCCCTCTCCTCTCCCCTTCCTTATGGGTGTTCCCCTCCCAACTCTCCCCCCATTGCCGCCCTCCCCCCATAGTCTAGTTCACTGGGGGTTCAGTCTTAGCAGGACCCAGGGCTTCCCCTTCCACTGGTGCTCTTACTAGGATATTCATTGCTACCTATGGGGTCAGAGTCCAGGGTCAGTCCATGTATAGTCTTTAGGTAGTAGCTTAGTCCCTGGAAGCTCTGGTTGTAGACATTGTTGTACTTTTGGGGTCTCGAGCCCCTTCAAGCTCTTCCAGTTCTTTCTCTGATTCCTTCAATGGGGGACCTATTCTCAGTTCAGTGGTTTGCTGCTGGCATTCGACTCTGTATTTGCTGTATTCTGGCTGTGTCTCTCAGGAGCGATCTACATCCGGCTCCTGTCGGTCTGCACTTCTTTGCTTCATCCATCTTGTCTAATTGGGTGGCTGTATATGTATGGGCCACATGTGGGGCAGGCTCTGAATGGGTGTTCCTTCAGTCTCTGTTTTAATCTTTGCCTCTCCCTTCCCTGCCAAGGGTATTCTTTTTCCTCATTTAAAGAAGGAGTGAAGCATTCACATTTTGATCATCCGTCTTGAGTTTCGTTTGTTCTAGGGATCTAGGGTAATTCAAGCATTTGGGCTAATAGCCACTTATCAATGAGTGCATACCATGTATGTCTTTCTGTGATTGGGTTAGCTCACTCAGGATTAATTACAAGATTTTTAATGTACATCCTCTGGCCCCTTACACTCTGCCAGAGGAGAAGTTGTTTGAGATTCATCCCATTGATGTGTCTTTCCTGGGATCCCCACAGCTGCATATGGCTGGGAAATGGACTTGAGGAATGGGCTCGAATTGGTGGCTCATGCCTGGGAAAACCCATCATGACTCATCAGGACTTGTGTTGCATGAAAGTCAATCTTTCCTGTTGTAAATCTTCCTCCTTCATGTACATATATTCTGAAAGTATGAATGAACATGAAAATTTAAAAGTAAAAAAAAAAAGTGAAAGAAACTGACCTATTCAAAATAAAGAATACTACACATCACAGTGATATGGCATTGCAGCAAAGGCATGTAGGGCAGAGTCTGGCAGTCCCCCTGACCTCAGCCAGAGCCCTGCATGGGGAATTGAATCTGTACAGCGGGCTCTTCAGTCTTCATACCTCTCACTGTCCTGCTAACTGCTTCCATCACACAGGTACGTGGAAGCATATACTGGGAATTCTCACATTCATTAGTCAATGAAGGCAGTATGAGCACATGAATTAGTGGCCCATCCTAATGACTTCCCTGCAGAAAGCTCACCGGGCTTAATTAATTGTTTACAGCTTTATCCCTCAGGGTACGATAGATATTATGCATGGTATTCTTACTTTTTCTATCACTGAACTGCTTTGATAAGACTATTATATTCAGAAATCCATTTTTTAAATATTATATTTTCTTTCATATGCATAATACTTATGGACTGAAATAAATACAAACATTAAGAAATTACTCTTATTTTATAATTGTTGATTTCACATGCTACTTAATTTCAAAATATGTTTAACGAAAATTGAAGTAACAAATATCAAATCCATTGTAAATGTTAATTGAATTTTTATTACATTTCAATGTTCAAGGAAACTTTCTCTAGATTCTCAGACACTGTAAGAGAGAAATTATTAAAATGATATCATTCTTATTTATAAGTGGCGGTTAAACCAATTTTTAGTAGCTGAAAACAAAGCCCTAACTGGGAAATGTGAATGGAAATTCTTTTGTGTAAGACTGTGGCTTTACATAGAGCTTTTGAAAGTAATTATGGAAGTGAGTCTAGCATGTGGAATTGCTAGCGTTAGGATTACTGAATTTTTATTAACCAGGGAGGAAGTTGAATAGAACCATCTCATGGAGGTCTCCAATCTTTAGGAGTTTGTTACCCTTCTTAGTTTGTACTAGGATATCAAAAATGACATCTGTAATAGTGTCCAAATGTGAAGAATTTACTTGATACAACTTTCTACATTAATAAAATGGTTCTTTAGTTGGTCATTTAAAATAAACAATGAAATCTTAAAATTTATTCTGGTTAGAAGTTACTTTCTGAAGAATGTCATAATATTTGGCATTCAGATAGATGATGTCAGAATCCCTCATACCTTTGAAAATTAACCCCATCTTAAAGAACAAGGCATTCAAAACCAGAGGCAATAAGAAATGACTAAAGTAGACATGGATCCCACCTGCCAGACATTGATAGCCTAGGCAATTGAAACAAGAAAAAAGCAAAATGAAAATAATGTAGATCATTTCAATCAAAAAGGTTAAAGATAATGTGCTGATTTCCCCTGCTTCCATTCTCCCAGGGAGGTTTGGACCCCTCCATGGTCAGGTGGGTTATATTGAGTTCTATTCTCTGGTAAGGATCCCTAAACAAAAATAACTACAATTTAGTGAAGTTCTGGCCAAAGGAGAGAAAGATCAGAGATAAGAGTAGAAATGTAAGGATTACTGAGTGTGAGTGGGTGAAGGATCTTCAAACCTCCTCCTCTTATCCATAATTAGGAGATTTTTGCCCAAGACTCCTATGATTGTTAGACTAGAAATCCAGATACTATAAAAATATCTTTACTTTCCAGAAACAGAAATGGCTCAAGGTGAAATATGCTACAATTACCATTATAAGTACCCTGGGTGGGGACAGGGAGGGGAAAAGGGGAACATCAGGTATTTGGGGGGAGGGGGTTAACAGGAGTGAAGCACTGAGGGCCAGCAGAAAGAATGGAAACAGGAAACTTTGGGAAGTAGAAGGTAAGGGAACCCTCTAGAATGTACCAAAGACCTGAGAGGTGAGAGATTCTCAAGACTCAAAGGGAGGGACCTAGGATGGAATGCCCTACAGAGGGGAGAGGGAACTTGTAGAGTCCACCTCCAGTAGAAAGATGCGGCATCAAGTAGAGCAATGGGGTTGCCATTCCAATTCTGGGTCAAAAACTCTGACCCAGAATTGTTCCTGTCTGAAAGACCTGCAGGGACAAAAATGGAGAATAGCCTGGGGAAAAGGAGGTCCAATGACAGGCCCATATTGGGATCCAGCTCAAATGGAGGCTCCAAGACCTGACACTAACTCATGCTATGGTGTGCTTACAGAAAGGAGCCTAGCATGGTAGCCCTCCTAGAGGGCCAACTAGCAGCTGAGGGAGTCAGAAGCAAATACTTATACCCGACCAATGGACAGAAGTCTGGACTCATGTGGTTGAATTAGGGAAAGGCTGAAACAAGCTGAGGAGGAGGGTGACCTCATAGGAAGACCAACAGTCTCAACTAACCTGGACTCTCTAGATCTCTCAGACACCGAGCCAGCAACCTGGCAGCATACACTAGCTGATATGAAGCCCATGGTGTGTATACAGCAGAGGACTGCCTGGTCTGGCCTCAGTCAGAGAAGAAGCACCTTACCCTTGAGAGACGAGATCCCAGGGAGAAGGGAGGCCTGGCTGGGTAGTTGGGTGGGGACCATTGTCTTGGAGACAGGGAAGGCAAAATGGGATGAGGAACTGTCAGAGTGCAGACCAAGAGGTGGATAATGACTAGACTGTTAAAAAAATTAAAGGCAATTTTCTTAAAGGAAAAAAGAAAGAAACATATTTCAGAAGACTTTGGAAAAAATAAACAAAATTTAAGCATCATATTGCATAACTATAGGTGTTGAATTTTTATTTTAACTGTTTCTTGGGGTCCCCTCAAAATTTATATGTCTGCTCATAAAGTTCTTCCAAAAGAATGACCTTATAAATGACAATTCCCTTAACTGTAGTTAACCAAATCTTGTAGGGCAAGGTAGATGCCCTCCATGACACACATTGAGTCATTGTAATTATAAACAAAAGAAACTGAAAACTGACACAAAAGATTTAACTGGAGTCCAGACTCCCTAAGATGCAGATACTACTCTCCCTGCAAGAAGCAGAATATCTTCTATTCTATTAGTCTAACTTTAAATTAAATTACTCTATTTGTGCAATAATAACAGTAGGTACGACCATATCCTTTGCAGGCCTGTACACATAAACCACAGCCTAGTGATTAATGTTATGATAATGGAGCTTCATATGTACTAATTAGTATTCTATAGTTATAATTGAGTGTGTATTTGCTTATTACTTATTTGTGGGTATATTATCCTATATCGTTTATCATTGCTTTCCTATCTGTGACAGCTACACAGTATAACATTAGCAGCTATCCTTTTGGCTCCTTATTTACAATTTTATCCCTACTTGTCTTGAGAGCCAGCAGTTCCTAGAAAGGCTTTATTCAGCTTTAGAATAGATCTTCAGCATGGGGAATTAGCAATGCTTTCCTAATACCCAGGAGATGAATGGGGTTGTGTCTCCCGAGATCAGCTTTACTGGGTTTACCCTGATCTGTTTGAACGTTCTATTTCTATAATTAGGACTTAACTGGCATTCATAGCCAGATAATCTCAACTGGATAGTATTTCTAGGTATCTTTACTCCAGTTATGAAATGGACATATTTTGTGGGTTGGTCAAGGATCTGGGGTACATTTTTTATGCAACAAAATTCTGTTTATGAAAACTCATGATGATATTTACTGATGCAGACATTGACACAAGGCATAGTCAAGCTGGGAAGGTAAAACATTTGCTATTTGACACAAGAAACATCGGCACAAATTAAAAACCAAAATATTGTACAAGATGAGCAGATAAATCAGAAGTAGAAGACCTGGAACAAAAATGATCTAAGATGGTAGGGACTGGAGTTGGGCAAAAAGAGATTACATAAGGATTGAGTCATAAGGCCTAGGCAACACCTATATAACTGTCATAGGAAGACACACTCTTCATTGGCTCACAAAGGTTATCAGTTCAAGTATCCATGGTCTTGTACTATTTCATCAGACAACTCCAGAAAAAGCAGCTTTTGAATGATCTTTATGTGCACCTTCTCGTTTTGTCTCTTTCTGCTCTTCTGTGTTACGTATACATGAATCTGTGCCTGGTGTCCTCAGGTGGTTTGAGACCCTAGTTCTCTGCTGTTGACTACAGAAGAGGATTGACAGCATGATGGATAATTTGAAAAATTTCTCCAAGGGGCTTACTTAGTTGATGTGCACTTGAGGCACAGGAATGAAGCTCAAGGTAGAATGACTATAGATACAGAGAAGCCATACTGAAAATTTAATATAAATGAGGCCACAATAGTGGAGTCCAAAAGATCCTGATAGACACAGATGAAAAACTGTGCCTCACAGTAATTCCACAGCTGGTGAATTCCCTTACAATTAAAACCTCTGCTATCTGCAACCTAAATTTGCAAAATTCAAAGGGGAAAAATGGTCTTAAAGACACAACAAATGCAAGAAGCAGAACGTATTGAAAGTAACAGGCATTTCATAAGAAAAATCTTTTCAAATAAAAAGATATACACCTAAAGTATTATAATACAAGCCATAGATGACCCAAAACTATGACAGAACTATGAATTTATTAAATATAGAAATATAGTAAACAAGAAGTTCAATAAATGAAAGATAAAAGGGGAAGAAACGGGTACTCAATTGCATCTCAAAAGATAAGTAAAGAGCTATATATCAAAAGTAAATTAAATATAATTTTTCAGCTTGATGTGTAATAGCTGATTACCTTTCAAAAAATACTTCTAAAACAACTGGTCAGAATATGACAATAACCATGTCCAAATTTGTTTCTCAGAGGTGCAGAATTTTCGGTCAGTTTCAAGGCCTGCCCTAGACTTTAGGATTTTTTGTTTTTGTTTTTGCTTTTTCTCTCCTTTTTTTAATTGGATATTTTTTATTTATATTTCAATGTTATCCACTTTCATGGTTTCATTCTAAAAACCACGTATCCCATCCCTCTCCCCCTTCTTCTGTGAGAGTGTTTCCCCCACCCATTCACGTACCCCTTCCAGGTATCCTGCCCTGACATTCTCCTACACTGGGGGATAGAGCTATGGCAAGACCAAGGGCTTTTCTTTCCATTGGTACCGAACAAAGCTACCTCTGCTGTGTATGCAGCTGAAGCCATACTCTTTAGGTAGTGATTTAGTCTGTGGGAGTTCTGGTTGGTTGGTAGTGTTGTTCTTATGGAGTTGCAAACCACTTCAGCTCCTTCAATCCTTTCTCTAACTCCTCAAAAGGGAACACTGCTCTCAGTTCAATGGTTGGCTGTGAGCATCTACCTCTGTATTTGTCATGCTCTGGTGGATCCTCTCAGGAGACAGCTATATCAGGCTCCTGTCAGCATTCACTTCTTGGCATCAGCAATACTGTCTGAGTTTGGTGGTTGTATGTATACGGGCTGGATCCCCAGCTAGGGCAGTCTCTGAATGGCCTTTCCTTCAGTCTCTGCTCCAAAATTTGTCTCTGTATTTCCTCCTATGAATATGTTTGCTCCCCTTTCTAATAATGACTGAAGTATCCACACATTGGTCATCCTTCTTCTTGAGCTTTATGTAGTCTATGAATTGTATCTTGGGTAATTTAAGCTTTTGGGCTAATATCCACTTATCAGTGAGTACATCCCATGTGTTTATTTGTGTGTGTGTGTGTGTGTGTGTGTGTGTGTGTGTTGTGTGTTTGAATTACCTCACACAGGATAATATTTTCTAGTTCTATCCATTTACCTATGAATTTCATAAAATCATTGTTTTTGATAGCTGAGTAATACTCCATTGTGTAGGTGTACGGCAATTTCTGTATCCATTCCTCTATTGAGGGACATCTGGGTTCTTTCCACCTTCCGGCTATTATAAGTAAGGGTACTATGAACATAGTGGGTTATGTGTCCTTGTTACACATTGGAGCATAGTTGCGTATATGCCTAGGAGTTGCTGGGTCCTCAGGTAGTACTATGTTCAATTTTCTGAGGAACCTCCAGACTGATTTCCAGAATGGTTGTACCAGCTTGCAATTCCACCAACAATGGAGGAGGGTTCCTCTTTCTCTATATGCTCACCAGCATCTGTTGTCACCTGAGTTTTTTATCTTAACAATTCTGACTGGTGTGAGGTAGAATCTCAGAGTTGTTTTGATTTTCATTTCCCTGATGACTGTTGAATGTTTTTTTTTAGGTGATTCTTAGCCATTCAGTTTCCTTAGCTGAGAATTCTTTGTTTAACTCTGTACCTCCATTTTTAAAATAAGGTTATTTAATTCTCTAGAGTCTAACTTCTTGAGTTCTTTTTATATATTGGATATTATTCCTCTATTGGATGAGGATTGATAAAGATCTATTGCCAATCTGTTGGTTGCCATTTTGTCCTATTGACACTGTGCTTTGCCTTACAGATGTTTTGCAATTTTAAGAAGTCCAGTTTGTCAATTCTTGATCTTAGAGCATAAGCCATTGGTGTTCTTTTGGGAAATTTTCCTTGTGACCATATGTTTGAGGCTTTTCCCCAATGTCTCTTTAATTTGTTTGAGTGTAGCTTGTTTTATGTGGAGGTCTTTGATCCACTTGGACTTGTCCTTTGTACAAGTTAATAAGAATGGATTGATTTATATTATTCTACATGCTGACCTCCAATTGAACCAGCACCATTGGTCTAAAATGCTCTTTTTTTCCACTGGATGGTTTTAGCTCCTTTGTCAAAGATTGAGTGACCATAGGTGTATGGGTTCATTTCTGATTCTTCATTTATACTTCATTGATGAACCTGCCTGTCCATGTACCAATACCATACAGTTTTTTTTTCTCCATCTTTATTAACTTGGATATTTCTTATTTACATTTCAATTGTTGTTCTCTTTCCCATTTCTGGGCCAGCTTCCCCCTAACCCCTTCACCTCCCCTTCTATAACCTCCCTCCCCAACCTCCCCCCATTACTGCCCTCCCACCAACAATCATGTTCACTGGGGGATTAGTCTTGGCAGGATCAAGGGCTTCACCTTCTACTGGTGCTCTTACTAGGCTATTCATTGCTACCTATGCAGTTGGAGCCCAGGGTCAATCCATGTATAGTCTTTGGGTAGTGGCTTAGTCCCTGGAAGCTCTGGTTGGTTGACACTGTTGTTCATATGGAGTCTCAAGGCCCTTCAAGCTCTTTCATTCCTTTCTCTGATTCCTTCAATGGGGGTCCCATTCTCAGTTCAGTGGTTTGCTGCTGGCATTCGCCTATGTATTTGATGTATTTTGGCTGTGTCTCTCAGGAGAGATCTACATCTTGTTCCTGTCAGCCTGCACATCTTTGTTTCATCCATCTTATCTAGTTTGGTGGCTGTATCTGTATGGACCACACATGGGGCAGGCACTGAATGGGTGTTCCTTCTGTCTCTGTTTTAATCT
This sequence comes from Rattus norvegicus, assembly GCF_021556685.1. Classification (NCBI taxonomy): domain Eukaryota; kingdom Metazoa; phylum Chordata; class Mammalia; order Rodentia; family Muridae; genus Rattus; species Rattus norvegicus. Next base: position 37,797,023 of record NC_141549.1, read on the forward strand.
TTGCCTCCCTATTTCCTGCCAAGGGTATTCTTGTTCCCCTTTTAAAGAAGGAGTGAAGCATTCGCATTTTGGTCATCCTTCTTGATTTTCATGTGTTCTGTGCATCTAGGGTAATTCAAGCATTTGTGCTAATAGCCACTTATCAATGAGTGCATACCATGTGTGTTTTTCTGTCATTGGGTTACCTCACTCAGGATGATATTTTCCAGTTCCCTCCATTTGCCTATGAGTATCATAAAGTCATTGTTTTTGATAGCCGAGTAGTATTCCATGCTGGCGAGGATGTGGAGAGAGAGGAACACTCCTCCATTGTTGGTGGGATTGCAGACTGGTACAACCATTCTGGAAATCAGTCTGGAGGTTCCTCAGAAAATTGGACATTGAACTACCTGAGGACCCAGCTATACCTCTCTTGGGCATATACCCAAAAGATGCCCCAACATATAACAAAGACACATTCTCCACTATGTTCATAGCAGCCTTATTTATAATAGCTGGAAGCTGGAAAGAACCCAGATGCTCTTCAACAGAGGAATGGATACAGAAAATGTGGTACATCTACCATACAGTTTTTAATCACTATTGCTCTGTAGTACAGCTCAAGGGCAGGGAATGGTGAATCCCTTGGAAGTTCTTTTATTGTTGAGGATAGTTTTTGCTATTTGAATTTTTTGTTATTGAAATGAATTTGCAAATTGCTCTTTCTTACTCTATGAAAAATTGAGTTGCAATTTTTATGGGAATTGCATTCAATCTACAGACTTCTTTTGACAATATAGCTATTTTTACAATATTAATCCTGCCCATCCATGAGCATGGGAGATCTTTCCATCTTCTGAGGTCCTCTTCAATTTCTTTCTTCAGAGACTTGAAGTTCTTATCATACAGATGTTTTGCTTGCTTGGTTAGAGTCACACCATGGTATTTTATATTATTTGTAACTATTGTGAAGGGTGTCATTTCCCTAATTTCTTTCTCAACCTTTTTTCCTTTGAGTAGATGAAGCTTACTGATTTGTTTGAGTTAATTTTATACCCAGCCACTTTGTTGACGTTGTGTAACTTTTGGGATCACTTAAGGAGACTATCATATCATTGCAAATAGTGATATTTTGACTTATTGCTTTCCAAATTGTATCACTTTCACCTCTTTTTGTTTTCTGATTGCTCTGGCTAGGACTTTGAATACATATTGAATAGGTAGGGAGAAAGTAGTTATTCTTGTCTAGTCCCTGATTTTAATGGCATTGCTTTGAGTTTCTCTCCATTTAGGGTGATGTTGGCTATTGGTTTGCTGTATATTGCTTTTAACATGTTTAGGTATGGGCCTTTCATTCCTGATCTTTCCAGGACTTTTAACATAAAAAGATGTTGTGTTTTGTCACATGCTTTCTCAGCATCTAATAAGATGTTCAGGATTTTAAAGCTTTTTCTTCCTGATTATTTTGGAATTCAAGACTTATAAGAATATAGTTTTGTTAATGCTGTTTTTCAGTTCTTCATATACTCGAGATACTCTGTCAGACAGAAAGAAATTTAGCCATGTTGAGGAAGCCCCTTTTGCTGTCTCGACCTTTTCAGGATCATTTATTGTTTATCAAAGCCTGTGTTCTAGGAAGAGTATTCAGAAAGTCCTTTACCTTGACAATGAGGTCAAGCACATTCCCTACATTTTCTTCATGTTAACAGATAATCTTGTAGTTTTCGACTCATTTGGAAGCGTGTGTGTGTGTGTGTGTGTGTGTGTGTGTGTGTGTGTCTGTATGTGTGTGTATGTGTGTATTGTGTATGTGTGCATGTGTGTATGTGTGTTGTGTGTATGTGGTTTGTGTGTGTGTGTGTGTGTGTGTGGTGTATGTGTGGTGTGGAGTGTGTGTGTGCGTGTGGTGTGTTTATGTGGTGTGTGTGCGTGTGAGTGTGACGTGTTTACAGTGATAGTTGTTGACCTTATTTTCATTCTTCCATATGTTCTTCCATATGTAGCTATCCAGTTTGACCAGCATTTTCATGGAAAAAAATCATATCTTATTTCCCAGTGTGTATTTTTGTTTCTTTGTTAAAAAGCAGGTGCCATGGACCTCTAGACTTAGACCCAGCTTTCAACTTTATTTGATTGATCAATATGTCTGTTTTTATGCTGCTGTACTGCTCTTGTTATTACTACAGCTCAACTGTATTCTTAAAATCAGGAATGCGGATATCTACAGCAGGTATTTTTTTTTATGTTTACTAGTTAGGATTATTTTATGTGTTCTGGTTTCTTTTTGGTTCCATATAAATTTTCTTATCAGTTTGCAATGAATAGTTTTAGAATTTCGATGAAGATTCTACTGCTACTTTATATTGCTTTTGATAGGATTATTAATTTTGCAATATTAGTCCTACTAATCCATGAGTATGGCTGGAGGTATTCTGGTCCTCTGAGACATTCTACAGTTTAATTTTCAATTATGAAATACACTTAGTGTTACATAGGACTATGGATTTTCCTTTATTAGAAAATAAGGAAGTGTTATGCTTTCAAACTGGATCAGATGAGATATGGGAATAAATTGTGGGTTGAGATATGATTGGAGCGCATCAATATATCTCTCAGATCTGATATATCAAAGGCCTCTAAAGAAAACAGATGGACTGGGAGAAAATGTTTGAAAAAAGCAGTGATCACACTTTCAAAATATTTAGTCACCAGCATTTTTAAAATAGCAAAGACAAAAGTGCATCTATTTCAGGAAGAGCTAGATGAGTCAACTCTCTTTTTTTTTTCCTGCCAGAAACTTCCTAGAAAGTTGTCAGAGAAATCCTACACAAGAGCTGCCAACCATTTAGAAAAAAACAGGAAAGACTACAGTGGTTTAATATGAAAGTCCCTTTGATTGCACAGAATTGAAACCAAATCATTACATTCATTCTGTGCTAAATTTCATGTTAAAAATACACTAATTTTATTCCTGATTGCTCATATATAAAATGTGTTGTCTTTTCATACAACTTGCAAGTTCAGATGGTTCCCTTCAATCTGAATAACAAGCATCAATCACTAGCGAAAGTGATAGAAGGGCAAGTGTTTGTGATAATGTAACTAATGTTTTCTTTCCCAAACCTAACCTGAACACTGGAAAAATGGAGAACAACACATTTTTACTCTTGAAATATTTTGAGGAATCACTTTTAACATGTTTACAATAAAAACAATTCTATTGAATTGTGAGCAGAATACCTTTGTGGACTATTTATTTTAGGTTGTAATTAGGCGAATTTGTGATTACCAAAAAGTGTTTGTCATACTTGTTTTGATGGTGAGACAGTCACAGATCAGGTTTATTAGAAGAGCAGAAGATATTTTCCAATGAAAATAACTTTGGAGAATCCTAAAGATAATACTCCAAAGTAAGTACATTTAGATATCCTTAAATGCATACTGATAAAGTGCCCCTCTTCAGATTTAAGTCAGACATCAGTGCCCACTAACCACCTTGGTTTTTAACATTTTACCATATCACAGCATGGACATATTCCATATGAGTTTTCATAACAAGATCACTCGCTAAATTAAAATGCACACTGAAAATCAAAACGTCATTTTCTTTTAGATTTCTTGAAAAACATGAACTTTTAAAACTTTATGAAAAAGAATGCATTAAAATCCTTATGTTATTTTTCTATCTTTCTACTTAGTATGAGAAAATTGGCAATTTCCCCTGTCCTGGTTCTAACTTTTATTATATTATAAGCTAAGATTTTTAGGCTCATTTTATTAATATACATTTACCATAAACTTGGAATTTTTATTTCAGTAGTTATGGTTTTGAAATTGTGCTTTTACAATTATGTGATACTTTAGGGGCCATTTTATATTTTAGATGTTCTATCGTTTGGCTTTATCTCTGTTACATTATTTTTATTTGAAATAATTATAGCAGTTTTAAGTTTACAACAAAAATGAAATGAAGGCATAAAGTTAGCTCAAATGCCCTCTTCTCTCAAACAGGCACACCCTGTGTCCTACGATGATCACTCAATACAATTGTGGTACATTTACTTCAAATACTGATTCTAGGGTCACTATCACAATTCAGCCAAAGATCACATGAGGATTTCCTGCCGCTGCTGCATGCTGTATGGTTTTAGATAAACATGCTCCCACCATTGCAGTACTATTTCTATTTTACAGTTTTATTTTACTTTCTTCATGTTTTGAAGTATGAGGGATTGGATATAGGCCCTCGTAAAGGCTAAGCATGTATTCAAGCACAGATATACCTCCAGGATTTTTCTTACTTAAGAAAAGAACTCAGCCGAATGCTGCCCAGATCAGACTTGAACTCAGATCCCAGGTGTCACCTAATTTTGATCTTCAGTTCTCCTGTGTTAGCGTCAGCATGCAGGGGGTAAAGGTCTATTCCATAAGATCCAGCCATGGAGAAGACAATTTCAAATGTACTAGACACGACTCATTCAGCTCCTCACTGAATTCTTGATATTTACTACATTTTTTGCCCTGTTTTCATAATTTTTCTTAAAAGTCATGCCATTGTAATCATACATACATAGCCTTTGAAAGGTTTTCTGTCACATTAGATTATATTTAAGATTCATCCACATATTTTTCAATCTTGATATTTCATATTATTTTATCACTGAGAAATTTCACATTAACTGAATTGTCCATACCCTACTCATCTCCTGAGTAAATACCATATAATTTCAATATAATTTATGAAAATTACGAATAAAATTTCTATATATCGGTTGCTTTTGGTGTGGATATAAATTTTCGGCTCTTGCACTAATTACATTCACATCCCTGTGTCCAAAATACTTGACAGAAACAATTAAAGAAAAATAGTTTTATTTTGTCTCAGGGTTTCAGAGGATTTTGTTCTATCATGAAGCAATTAGTTCTGCTCTTGATGGCTAGAATGTTAGGGAGATATTATTCACATCATCAACAGTGCCTTTTACTAAAGGCTTTACAACCAACAGAAATAGCCTAGGCAGCTTGGTAATAAGTAATGAGTCTATGCAGAAAATTTTATACTCAAATCACAACTATTTTATTTAAATACAAATGAGCATAATCTCTATGTTATTTATTAAATATATGACTAACTTTGTATACTGGCTGATTTTCTGTGTCAACTTGACACAAGCTGGAGTTATCACAGAGAAAGGAGCCTCAGCTGAGGAAATGCCTCCATGAGACCTAGCGGTAAGGCATTTTCTCTATTAGTGATCAAGCCGGAGGACCCAGCCCATTGTGGGTGGTGCCATCCCTGGGCTAGTAGTCCTAGGTTCTATAAGAAAGCAAGCTGAGCAAGCCAGGGCAAGCAAGCCAGTAACATCCCTCCATGGCCTCAGCATCAGCTTCTGCTTCCTGACCTGCACAGTCTAAGCTCTTGGGAAGTGGAGGCAGAAGGACCAAACGTTTGAGGTCGGTGTATTTCCTGGTAAATCCAAGCCACGCCTCGGTTGTACAGTGAAGCTGCCTCATCAGTACAAACAATAGAACCAAAACTATTAATTTTGTAAGGAATTTCCAGACGCTCTTCTAAAGTGCCTTGCCTTTGTGCTTCTACCAGCCATGGGTGAGAGTTCCTGTTGTTGACATCTTTTCCTGTTTTTGGCTTTTCAGTGTTTTGAGTTTCACTGTTCCAATAGATGAATAAATATATCATACTGCTGTTTAGTTTATATCTCTCTAATGACATATGATGTGGACTATCTTAAGTGCATGCTAATAACAATATTTGTGATCCCCTGTAAAATCTTCTCCACAAAATGAGATCCTAAGCTTGAAGGTAACAGGATTCTGGAGTGTGACCTTTGATAAATGGTTAGGTAACTATAACATTGTCACCATGACACAGTAGCAGAGAGGTCACTAGCTTTTTTAACCTTGCTAGATAACACCCAAAATTACAGCTATGCATCAAGAGTTGGGCCGCAACCATACAAAAATCAGTGGGCTACTTTGAACTTTGACTCTCAGCCTCTAAAACTGTAAGCAATAAATTCCTATTGTTTATATACCTTCGTCTCTAGAATTTTATTACAGCAGACAAAACAGAAAGACACTGAGCTCTTTATTTGTTTTCTCTTTGACTGAGAGTACTTATGCCTTTTCATGAAACTGACTTATGACCTCAATATAATCATATGGACAAAACAGAGAGGAAGGAACCTATATGATTTCCTTTTGTTCCCTTAAATAACATTTTCCTTTGTAATCAGGCATTCTATGTTATGATATGAAAATTTTTGTCATATAAAATGATTAAATATTATCTATCTATCTATTATTAACACTTAACCTATTCACCATTGAAGAATGACAAACAAGTAGGGAAGATTGTAGTTGGATATCCACAGGAGAAACATATATATATATATATATATTTAAATTCAAGTCCAAATACAGTATTACAAACATTTTGCCTGATTATAATAATTTAATAATTGCAGAAAAGATTTAAGGCTGTGTAGAAGCTTTGAAAGGGGGTGGCAAGGAGATGTCATAGAGGACAATGCTGTTTGGCACCCAGTGTTGAGGACCAGAGTTCAGTCTCCAGATCACTCATAATGTAAGGGAGAGTGATTTCCCCAGTTTTTTTTTTTTTTTTTTTTTTTTGTTACATCAACTCCACGGCATGGATACCCATGCATACACAGAAAATAAATAAAAAGAAAAGTTGTTTTATTAAGACATTATGAAAAAGCATTACTATTAAGCTTATTTTTAAATGAAAGCTAACTCTAAGAGTGAACAGGCATCCTTGACAGAGAATGAAGGTATTTGAACAAAGGAACCAAGCCCCTAGTCTTCACAGTCAGTTTTCAGAAGATGATAAGTTGTATCCTTTTTAAAAACATAAATATCACCTGGATTTCCCAGCAAGCACCTGTCCTTATAATAGTCACTCACTAGCAGGTTAATCTCAGTAATACATGCTTTACTTTACCTACACTACAGCAGCAGCTATGTATCTCTAACTACAATGTATGAACTTAAGCCCACTGATCAATTACAGCTTTCACAACAAAGCTAAAACACTCACTAAGTTTTCTTATAGTAAGATTCTCTGATGTTTGGACAACAGAGATCTCAAATATGATATGCTCCTAGGTCCAGTGAAAGATCACACTTCTAAAAGTTTATTTCAGCATTAATTTTTGCTTAATGTTTCTTTTTTTAGGAAAAAGTTTACGTGATAGATAATATAAATCTAGAACTGGGAAAAGTTAAGGTAAATGAGCATGAAACTGTCAAAGAATAAAAAACTGAAAAACCAAGTTACAATTCAGTGGTCTGAAGATCTGGATATTGGTAATTTACTCAGTTTAATTACGTGTGTTTCCTTAACAACTAAAAAGGTGATGAATTTATTATCAGATAATTAAAGTCAGAAGGAACAGGTTGGCCTCATTTTTAGATCTTTTCATATTTTTATTTTAGAGTCAACACCTAAAATGTATACCATCATCCTCTTGGATGATTGAGTAAATATTGTTTGTGTCCTTATACTTTAGTACATATGACAAGTCCTCAGGACTATACACATTTCTAGGATTTGAAGTTCAGGGAGAAAATAATCTCTTCTCTCAAAGTGGCTTAGGTCCATTTTACCCTGGACCAAAAACCTTGTCCACTGACGTTTTATCAATTTAAGAACTTTACTAATGGTTTGCAGATTTGTGCGGGTTACTTCGCAATTTTGCCCTGTGAATTGTACTTCTGACTCTATATGTATCTGAGTCCTTCTCTGTTTGAAGATAAATGAAAACTTACCAGGCCATATGACATAAAGCATTTGAAGACATGCACAGGATATTTGAGACTCAGATTAGACACCACAACCATTGTCAGAGTCTTCTTCCCATGGCCAGAGTTTCAAATTGAATTGTAAGTACCTATCTCTTGGTTAACAATTATATATGGGACAAAAAGTAAAAAAAAAATGGAATTTATTTTGTGGTAGTTATGTATATAGGGTATTATGATTATCCTTAAGTTTTGTTAATATACCCACAGAGACTACATTGAATAAAACTATTTTTTCATTTGCAAGTACATATCAGTTAGAGATATCTTCTTGGTTATGGATGAGAGCTCAGGTCCACTTTTTTTCCTCAATGCTGGGACCCTATTGGCTTGAAGTTGTACAGGCCCTGTGTATAATTTGACCAGTCTGGGGGAGTTCATATGTGTGTCTGTCCAGGAAGGAGTGAGTTGTTGGAGGGGAAACTATGGTGAAACTATATGTGTGTATTCATAAAATTATAAATACATACATATCATTAATATTATGAAAGATAATTAAATATTCTGAAAACACCTTTTGAGAACTTTTTTATTCTTTTTTTACTGTTCTTTAATTTTTAAAATTTTGTATTAGATATATTTTCTTTACTTACATTTCAAATGTTATTCCCCTTCCCGGTTCCTGTTCATAAGCCCCCATCCCCTGCTTTCCCCCTCCCCCATATGGGTATTCCCCCTATACATCCCCCTATTGCCCCCCATATTCTCCTGCACTGGGCATTCCAACCTTGGCAGAACCAAGGGCTTCCCCCTCAACTGGTGCCCCAACAAGGCTATTCTCTGCTACATATGCAGTTGGAGCCCTGGTTCAGTCCATGTGTATTCTTTCGGTAACGGTTTAGTCCTTGGAAGCTCTGGTTGGTTGGCATTGTTGTTTTTATGTTTCCTCCTTGATGATATTGGACTGAACCTCTGAACCTTTAAGCCAGCCCCAATTAAATGTTGTCCTTTACAAAAGTTACATTGGTCATGGTGTCTGTTCACAAACCCTAACTAACTCAGTGTTCTTAAGCTCTGAGGCATCTCTGAAGCCCAGATGGGTTATTTTAAAGATGTTGGAAAGAATAAATAATGAGTTATGCAACAGTTAGTTCGAATAGATGCATAAAAATGTTTTAACTAAGGTTCATGTGTTGGAATCTTGATTTCCACATAGCCATTATTTAGGAGTTGAGAACATTTAAGGTCTGAGGACTATTTCAATGCCCTAGGGACATTATATTCAAGTGGATTAGGTGGTCCCAGTCTTTTCCTCTTCCTCTTTGCTTCAGGGTTCATGATGCCAGCTGATTTGCTTCTCCAAACATAATCCAGTGCCCAAACAGAGGCCCAAAGATATCCCAAATCACCAGCTGGCAAGTCATTTTCTAATAAGTTACCCATCTTGAATATTTTATAATAGTGTCTAGAAACCAACAGTTATTAAGAATATGCTACAGATAGTCATCAACAAAGGAAGAAATCACAGTGAGGAATAAATTCTCCATTAAAAAGGAAAATTCTTGATTTGTTTCCTTTACCTTTTAAAAATAATTCTTCACAGCAATGCCAAAGAGGACAGGCAGACACAGGGTTTCTGCCAAGCCTCCGTATATTTGACTCTCAGAGATAAGATTGAACAGAATATATGAATAATGTGGCATTAGCATTTAAACTATCTAAAATGATTTAACAAGGTTATTTTAAGAGCCAGTACTTAAACCTTATGTTATTCTATTATTAAACTATCCTATATTATCTGTGATTACCATATATAATGTGTGCACTCTTTTTATGCGGAAAAAATCTGAGAAGTGAAAAAGTTAAGTTAATAAATCAGCAACGTCCTACATCAAATCTAGGTTCAAAAGTCAAACTATTTCCAGAAATTAAATGTAAGTAGTTATTAGAGTATTAAATTAATTAGCATATATCATTATGTAAAGAAATGGGCAAAACAGCAGGCCATGTGTGAAAGGATGAGGTATGTAGACTATGATTATGCCAGGTTGTTTTGAAGGCCAACTTAAGTTCGAAATGCGTGTCTAGGACAGGCAAAATAGCATGGCCACTATGTTCCACAGCTGGCTTACAATGTAGCAAGTGTCCCATTCATGTAACAGCATGTTAAGAGTAGCACTAATATATAAGACGATATATATGAACGTATGGTTTATTTCTTTTATGGGACTAATGAAGTGCACCAATGTAAAATAATTAAATACTTAAAAAGACTCTTGTAATGTAAAATATATAAAATGTTCCTGCACAAGAACCAGGTGCTGTAATCACAAGCCTATAGCGTTTGAACTTGGGATGCCGGTAAGGAAGAACCACACGTTGCATGCTAACGGAGTTTAAAAAGAGAAATCATGCCTTCAAATAAGGAAATCAATTAAAGTTCTAAACACAAAGAGGCTACATCTTTCCTAAATACCTACTTTAGGGTCCATAAAGATTTAAACAATAGAAAAACTGTAAACATTCCATCGCAAGAACATTTTGAATGGTCTCAAGATAAGAAATAAATTTTGAACATTATAATCAAAATCAAAATGAATCGATTATATTTGTGCATTAAACCAGTGCTATGTTTTAACAATTTTCTGTACAATATGGTTACTGCTTACCCCATGTTTATGTTCAGGAATTAAAGTATGCCAAGTACAGATTGAGATGTGAGGTCTGTCAATTTAATTTTAACATTATTTAGATCACATGTTGCATTAAAACTTTATTTTGTGTTATATTTTTGCATATTGCATGTGGCAAATAGAACATTAGGAATGGTATGCATGATTGGGTGCCATGACACAAGCAAGCTAGTTGAGAAACTGAGGCAGGCATATGAATTTGAGGCTAATCTGGACTTCATAGTAATATTCTTTTTCTCAAGCAAACAGCAGGCTAATTGGTGCCTTGTGTGATAAATATGCTCACTTGATTGCACTGATATGCAACTTTTTATTGTTCACGTGTAGAATAATTTCATCACAAAATTGAGGAAAATTTTCCCTACAGAATGCATATTTTGCATTTTTCGGGCTCTCCCCATATATATTTAAGAAGGTAGGCATAGGAGGAAGTGGATCTTTGAAGAACTTAGTATGCTGTAAAATGAACTGGGGAGTGAGACTTTATTTCTGATTTTCCTGCCTTATTGTTCCAGTCATATTCTTCCTCATTTTTCTACCTTCCTCTATTGTGGAGAGAATTCCTATTTGTCCAGTATTGGAAGTTAATATGATACCACTGTAGTTTAATGCAGTACCATTCATGTTGCTGCTGAAATGTAAGTCCTGAGGCTGTTGCTGCTGAAATGTAAGTCCTGAGGCTGTAGGAGACTGGATAATGGAGCAATTGTGCACTGACTACCCCACAATGCTTTCTTTCCCTTGATCTGTGCACAGATGTTCTATGGCCTTGCAATATGGATCTACTCATAGGCTGACTCTCATAAAAGTGACAATCAACTCATGACCATCATGGTCTAAGAAAGACCTTTGACTTCCTAGCTGTTCCTGAAATACACCACTGCTAAAGCAGCCATCTAGCTCTGAATGTTTCCATTTTGGGGCTCCTGCTGGCTGGAGATCCATCTTCCCTGTCCTTCAGGCAAATTTCTACCTACACCTGCAGTTATTGCAGATTATTGATCATTCCTTTAACTCTTTGCTCCATGAAACATAAATTTTCAAATCCTTAATTATTACTGATCCCACTGTCAAAGGAGAATTTAAATACACTGTGGTATTAGCATCTAAATCATGTAATCTCTATAAGGATAGGCAAGAAAATCAAATGAAAAGCAAGGTGCTAATACGGAAACACATTTTTATTTGAAATTTGCTCCCCAGGTACAATGGTATTCCAAAGAAGAATAACGGTTTTAACTACAGAGCAAATTAAAATCTGAATGCTAAAAAATTCAAAAGTGAAACTATTTATATCATTTAATATAATATTTTCAATTCAGATCCATAGTTTTGACTAAGGAAAAGATTGTAGTCTTTCAGTAAGTTTTACAAATATGATTTTAAAAAGAGAAACACATGCAACATTTTAAAGATTATATTAGTGTGATTTTTAGCACCAAGCTAAGTATTAAATTACTTAAAATAAACTTAGATTGATGATTATTTTTCCCTAGGAATTGTATTCTTTATACTCTTCTACTTACGGTAGTATTTTTATGCACATGTGTGTTTGTGTGTGTATGTATAAGATACTTCATTTATTTACTATTAATGTGTTGCCACAAAACCTTTAAGTAGATCAACTAGTAAAAACTTCAAGAATTACCCTCTAATCCTAAAATATAATTTAGGAGCACAAAAGAAAAATCAATGCAGTAAATTATTACACAGTTGTGGCTCTAAGACTTGCTTAATTTTATATCTCCTTTCTACACACATATATAAAGAGTAACTAATTTTTTAAAGCATAATTTTCTTACAAGATGAACACTTAAAAATTTACATTGGCAATATTGTGCTATGAGGTGATAACCTATTGTCTAAAATTTTATTACATCTGAGTCACTATATATGGTTTATATTATATTTTCTATTGCTAATATCAGAAAATAAAAACTGAGGCCCAAGCTCTTAGCAGTATATATATATATATATATATATATATATATATATATATATATATATATATAAAGAGAGAGAGAGAGAGAGAGAGAGAGAGAGAGAGAGAGAGGAAAAATTAATTCAGAATAGCATTAATATATTTTGTCATTGTTGCTTATCTTATAACATATACAGAACAATCCTTGAATCAATATTCGTTCTCAAAAGTATATTGTTTAAAATAATTCAAATATCTATCAACAGCAGAATAGAAACAAAGACTGGGATAATCACATGATTTAAAAGCACTGAACAATAAAATAATGCAAATTACATATTAGTGTAGAAGGGTATGGGTAACATGATATGTATCAGAGCTTGCTACTGTAATGCATCCCTGTAGAGGCAGCTATCTTAAGTTTGAACTTTATATTTTGTTTTGAAAATAAAAATTAAGTAAATGGCTTATCATATAGAGCTGCCTGCCATCATTGTTGATGAAATGAGTTTGTCTCCACATGGTAGAAGGAAAGAACCAAGCCCCACTCTCTATCTCTAAAGTTACACATGAATCCATGCTACACATTTACAGAGGCACACAACACAGATTCTCTCTCTCTCTCTCTCTCTCTCTCTCTCTCTCTCTCTCTCTCTCTCTCTTTCTCCCTCAGGCAAGAGAAAGTAAAAGAGTCACTGCTGCAGGTGTGTGGTCTGGCAGAATAGAGCGGATAAATAAAAAAGACTCAAGTTTATGCAATAAACAACTTTGATCCAACATCAGACAATTTATACTATGAGGGTTGAGAAGTGTCACATGAGTAGTCTAAAACCACAAGGGCAAGCCACATCTGACTGGCAAGCCACACATGACATGCAAGCCACAAATAGTGAAAAAGCTGTAAGTGGGAAAGACATTTTTTATAAAGGCATATAAACAAATAATCATATAAACAAATTATAATTTATTGTAATAAATAATCTGAAGTAAACTCACTCTCTGCAATACATGCGAAGGGCACAAAAGAATAATCCAACAGCAACTCTGTGTTTTGAAGAACCTGAGGTCAAAATAATCATGTCTGATTTTCTTGGAGTTTTCCCACAAGCACTCAGAATTCTCATATGACTCCTTTCTTGGAGTATGCTTTACTTGCAAGAAAACATATTTTGCATATACTTAAAATAAAATAAAAATAATAAAACATCTGTTTGTATTTTAGTAGTAGCACTTTTGCCTTGGCCACTGAAGGACCTGAGTTGGATGCAAATCTTGGTTTAAGGATGGGATCAGACCAATTGTTTCCTTTAGAGATTGATAGAAGCATAGTAAAAATTTTAGAATGAATAATTTCAGTCTTGTCCTAAGACTGAATTTTCTTCTCATTTTTATTGCATAGTTTATGTTTATACATTTCAAATGTTATTCCATTTCTCTGTTCCCCCCTCTTGCATACTTGTTTCTCCTATTTGTATGAGGATGCCCCTCCCTCATTCACCCACTCCCAACTCAATACCTTGGCATTTCCCTACATTGGTAAAACTAGCCTTCCCAGAACCGAGGGCTTCTCCTTCTATTGATGCCAGACAATCCATCCTCTGCTACATATGTGGCTGGAGCCATGAGTTCCTCTATGTGTACACTTTGGCTGATGGTTTAGTTCCTGGGAGCTCTGGGGGAGGGTTCTAGTTGGTTGATATTGTTCTTGCAAACCCATTTCAGCTCCTTCAGTCTTTTCTCTAACTACTCCATTGTGGTCCACCTGATCAGCCTGATGGTTAGCTGTAAACATCTTAATCTATATCAATAAGGCTCTGACAGGCTCTCAGGAGACACCCATATAAAGCTCCTGTCAGCAAGCACTTCTTGGCATCAGCCATAGTGACTGGGATTGGTGACTGCATATTGGATGGATCTCGAGGGGGGGCAGACTCTGAATGGCCTTTCCTTCATTCTTTACTCTTTGTCCCAGTATTTCCACCCATGAGTATTTTGGCCCCCCTTCTAAGAAGGACTGATACATCCACATTTTGGTCTTCCTTCTTCTTGAGCTTCATACGATATGGACTGTGAATTGTACCTTTGGTATTCTGAGCTTTGGGGTTAATATTCACTTATTAGTGAGTGCATACTACGTGTCTTCTTTTATGACCGAGTTACTTCACTCAAAATGATATTTTCTAGTTTCATCCATTTGCCTAAGAATTTGATGAAGTCATTGTTTTTGATAGCTGAGTAGTACTCCATAGTGTAAATGTACCAAATTTTCTCTATCTATTCCTCTGTTGAAGGACATCTGGTTTCTTTCCAGCTTCTGGCTATTATACTTAGGCTGCTATGAACATAGCAGAATGTGTCCTTGTTATATGTTGGAGCATCTTTTGGGCATATGCCCAGGAGTGGTATAGCTGGGTCTTCAGGTAGTACAATGTCCAATTTTGTGAGGAAATGCCAGATTGATTTCCAGAGTGATTATACCTGCTTGCAATCCCAGAAACAATGTAAGAGTGTTCTTCTTTCTCCACATCCTCACTAGCATCTGCTGTCACCTGAGTTTTTGTCTTAATCATTCAGACTGGTGTGAGGTGGAATCTCAGGATCATTTTTATTTGCATTACCCTGACAACTAAGGACGTTGAACATTTCTTTAGGTGCTTCATATCCATTCAATATTCCTCACTTGAGAATTCTTTGTTTAGCTCCATACCCCATTTTATTGTTTTAACCACAAAATACTACAAGATACTATACTCAACACATCTGTAAATTATGAACAATTTTCTAGACCGATACCAGGTACCAATTTATCAGGATCAGATAAAGCATCTTAACAGTCCCATAACCCCTAAAGAATTTAATGGAGACAGATGAATTTAATGGAGAATTCTATCAGGCCTTCAAAGAAGACCTAATACCAATACTCTTCTAACTATTCCACAAAATAGAGACAGAAGGAACACTACCCGATCCATTTTTTGAAGACAAAATTACACTTATATGTAAACCACACAAAGACTCTACAAAGAGAACTTCAGACTAATTTTCCTCATGAATTTCAATGCAAAATACTCAATATAATTCTCTCAAACCGAATCCAAGGATACATCAAAAGTGATCATTCATCATGACCAAGTAGGCTTCATTACAGGGATGAGGTATGGTTCAATATACAAAAATCCATCAATGTAATCAACTATATAAAAAAATCTCAAAGAAAAAACACATGATCATCTCATTAGATGTTGAGAGAGCATTTGACAAAATACAATATCTATTCATGTTAAGTCTCGGAAAGATCAGGAATTCAAGACCTATACTTAAACATAATAAAAGCAATATACAGCAAACTAGTAGCCAACATTAAACTAAATGGAGAGAAACTTGAAGCAATCCCACTAAAATCAGGGACTAGACAAGGCTGCCCACTCTCTCCCTACTTATTCAATACTTGAAATCCTAGCCAGGGCAATTAGAGAACAAAAAGAAGTCAAAGGGATACAAATCAAATAGGAAGAAGTTAAAATATCACTATTTGCAGATGATATGATAGTATACTTAAGTGACCCCAAAAGTTCCATCCGAGAACTCCTAAACCTGAAAAACAACTTTACCACAGTGGCAGGATATAAAATTAACTCAAACAAATCAGTAGCCCTCATCTACTCAAAGGATAAACAGGCTGAGAAAGAAATTAAGGAAACAATACCCTTCACAATAGTCACAAATAATATCAAATATCTTGGTATGATTCTAAACAGCAAGTCAACAATCTTTATGACAAGAACTTCAAGTCTCTAAAGAAGGAAATCGAAAAAGATCTCAGAAGATGGAAAGATTGCCCATGCTCATGGATTGGCAGAATTAATATAGTAAAAATGGCCATCTTGCCAAATACAATCTACAGATTCAATGCAATCCCCATCAAAATTCCAATTCAATTCTTCATTGAATTAGAAAGAGCAATTTCCAAATTCATTTCAAATAACAGAAACCCAGGAGATTGAAAACTATTCTCAACAATAAAAGAACTGCTGGGGAAATCACCATCCCTGTCCTCAGGCTGTATTATACAGCAATTGTGATTTTAAAAAAATGTGTAATATTCATACAGAGACAGGCAGGTAGATCAATGGAATAGAATTGAAGATCCAGAAATGAATCCACATACCCTATGGTCACTTGATCTTTGACAAAGAAGCTAAAACCGTTCAATGGAAAAAAGGCAGTCTTTTCAACAAATGATGCTGGTTCAACTGGAGATCAGCATGTAGAAGACTGCAAATCAATCCATTCTTACCTCCTTGTACAAAGTTTAAGTCCAAGTGGATCAAGGACCTCCACATAAAATCAGATACACTGAAATTAATAGAAGAGAATGTGGGGAAGAGCTTCAAACACATGGGCACAGGGGAAAATTTCCTGAACAGAACACCAATGGTTTATGCTCTAAAATCAAGAATTGAAAAATGGGACCACATAAATTTGCAAAGTTTCTGTAAGGCAAAGGACACTGTCAAAAGGACAAAACTTCAATAAACAGATTGGAAAAAGATCTTTACCAATCATAGGTCCAGTAGAGGGCTAACATATAGAAAGAACTCTTGAAGTTAGACTCCAGAGAACTAAAACTGAATTTTAATGTGGCAAAGACACATTTACCATTAGAAACAGGATGCAAAGTAGCAGAGATGCAGAATTGGAAATTATAAGAAATGCTTTTATGGCAGCACATTGGGACAGGTTCGCTAGGTATAAGTCAGAACTGTACAACTATGTTTTATGCATTTCAATGATAGTTTACATAAAAGAAAAGAAGTTAACCCATTTTTTTAAATTCACTAGTAAAAAGGATGGCACATGATATAGAGTGTTGAGGTTAGCCAGGCAGTGGTGGCATATACTTTTAATCTGAATAGAGATTTGAGGCTAACCTCATCTACAGAGCAAGTACAGTGACAGCCAGGACTACACAGAGAAACCTTGTCCTGAGAAAGCAACATCAAAAAGCAATGTTGAGGCTGGACTTAGGCTGTATTTTTCTACAATTTTTATTTTTACTAAACAATTTTTATAACTTCCAGAAAGACTGAGTCAATCTATCTGACATAATAACTTGAATAAAATTAAATTGAAGTTTGATACCAGTTGAAAACCTGAACTCTTCAGTTCCTACAAGAAATTCCCGAAGGAAATTTTTAATTTAAATCCAGTGCTAATGATGTAGTTTTTGTATAAAGTATCTGTTTATGATAACAACGTTTGTGGTCTAGCACAAAAAAAATACACAAAAATAAACCCTGACTCTACCTGTTATTTTATTTACAAGAGAGATGGATGTGTGTTGTAAATTCCTAATAGACACAATATTCATTTTAAACCTCTGAGATGAGAAATAAACAATGTTTCCAGCATCATATCTCAACATTTAGGCTTCCTTGAATAGCAATTTCCTGTGCATATTAGATACATAGATAAAACTTTTTTAATAATCCAGTCAAATCACCTATCACAATACAGTTATTTCCAGACTGGGTGCGTGCCCTTAATAAAAACTGTGCTGGGTAAGTCCAGTGTGGGCTGTGTAAACAGGGTGTGGGCAGTGATTTCAACATTAAGCTATTGTGTTGCTGATAATGCTTCAGAAAATGTTATTTGCAATATATTCATATGAGGGCTAGTACAATCTATGGGGTCACTTTATTGCTCATTCCTAGCTTGTATCAGTTTTAAGCTATAACAGCTTATTTCATTCCACAATTACATGCGTGTGCACTAATCGGAGCCATAGAAATACTCTTTTACTTTGACACATATTAGAAAGCTAAATGGATTCATTATTTGGTTGTTACCCAGTCCTGATTCTGACTTTTGATGGGTTTTCATGGAATACGATATAATGCATTCAGAAACATCGGAGAAGTCATATTTAGAGAGAAGTAGTCTACCTAATGCATTGGCTATTTTATTCCTGTTTTCTCGAACATTTATAAAGCCTGAACTTTTTCACAGTCTTATTTAATACCCAATTTTAACATTGGTATGTAGACAAGGATCAACAACTGTGGCTGACATAGGCCAGTCAACATTTAGACTTTTCTGACTATAAGGTCTCTGTTATGTACAAATCATAGGAGTAGGCACAGCTTACTGACCCCAGTGTAGATTTTTTTCTGAGTCTACGTTGTTTTTCCAGTGTCTATCATTTCTTTATCCTATATTATCAAGTCAAATTTTAGGAATAAGACACACAGAAGAGAGCTGTTTATTTGCTCGTTTCGGTGTTATGAATGGAATGTGAAGTAGATAAGAAAGCCACAAACTATTAGTTGCTGTTATTGGAACATGCTGCTTTAATGAGGTAAAGAAGCATTTACCATTCGAAACAAGATACAAAGAAGCAGCGATGCAGAATTGTAAATTATAGACAAGTAAGAGAGGAGACTGTTGATGAAAAATGATGCTAATACAAATTAAAGACTGTACATTTTTGGTGGTGGTGATGGTGGGGATGGGGGTGGTGGTGGCGGTTGGTTGTTTGGTTGTTTGGTTGTACGATTGACATGGCATTTTTGTCTTTTTACTTTTTAATGAAAGTAGATTTTTTCTCACATAATGTGTCTTGATTATGGTTTTCCCATCCAATTCTTCCCCCAGTTTCTCCCTATCTTCCCTCCCATTTGGCTCCACTTCCTTTCTGACTGTCATTAGAAAAAAACAATAAAGTTTATAAGGGATAATAATAAAATAAAATGAGATAAAAATTAAATTGGATTTGGACAAGACAAATAAAGAGAAGTAAAAAAGCCCAAGAGAAGGCACAGGAATCAGAGACCTGCTCCTTTGGACACTCATAAAAACACTGGACTAGAAGCCATAATGTATGTAAAGAGGACTTGGCACAAACCCATATAGAACCTTGTCATGCTGCCTTAGCATAGAGACTGAGTTATGTCAGCTTTTATCATGCTGGTTTAGAGGGCCCTGTTATTATAAAACTACCATATAAGAATAGTTAAAAATAAAATGTGTGATTATAATTCTCTGTCTAAAATAGGTCGTTTTAAACAAAAAGATCTTATAATTTATAAAATGAATAAAGGCATTGAACTTTTATAGGGATTGCTTTGTATATTTGACATAAATGTAGCAGAAATGAACACCCTGCCAATGTGTTTATGAATTTTTATACTCTCTACATACTGCCAACCATGATGAACCTTCACTTAGTATTTTAATTTCAAACTACATTACTTATTTAAGCTCAGCATCTTGGAAATATATATATATATATATATATATATATATTTATATATATTCCCTACCAAATGTTTAATTTGAAGAGGTATGTATTTTTATATTCCTCTGTTCTTTATAAGAAATTATAATTTTCACAAAATTTATAAGTACTGATTTAGTTTAAATCTTATTTATTTTTAACTATATGTTTGTTTACAGATTTTATGTATTTACACCAAGCACGATTCAGGGTAGAACACATGAACATTTAAAACTTGAGTCACAGGTAATTCTCGTCTGTCTAATTTGAGCTAACATCTGAAGAGCAAAAGCAATCACTGAGTGCTCTTAACCACTGAGTTGACTCTCCACCTTCTTTGAGAATCACTTGGGCTGGAGAGATGGCTCAGCCGTTAAAGGCTAGGCTCACAACCAAATATATAAGAGAATCACTTGTAAACAAATAAACAATCCTTTTGTGGGAAAATTTGTACCTCCTACAGTAAAAGAATCAACTTTGAAGAAGAGGAGGCTCATACTAACAGAAAACTGAGGCTAGCATAAAATGCCTTTTTATTAAAAGAATTTCACCTGTGTTTTCCTAAAGTAAACTACATAGGATTTTTTCTGTCTTTCTCAGAGACACATGTAACATGCTCCTGTTCATTCTGTTTTCACTATTTGGGTGCAGTTAGATATTTTCTTCACTTTAAGATAAACTGATCCAAAAATAAATTTTATATCATGAAAATAATGCATTTCTAATCATGTTTATTATCAAGGTTAGCATTGCCATCTATGGCACATATGGCATCATATCGGACTTGACTTGTCATGCTCACTGTAACACCATATTCTCAAGATTCAGTTCATGTTCTTGATGCTGGTGATAACATACTATTTTCTTATTCGTCTTAGAATACCCATTGCTTACTAGATCCCTGTCGTTGTCGTCGTCTTCTTCTTCTTCTTCTTCTTCTTCTTCTTCTTCTTCTTCTTCTTCTTCTTCTTCTTCTTCTTCTTCTTCTTCTTCTTCTTCTTTTTCTTCTTCTTCTTCCTCCTCCTCCTCCCCCTCCTCCTCCTCCCCCTCCTCCTCCTCCTCCTCCTCTTCTTCTTCTTCTTCTTTCTCTTCCTCCTTCTCCCCCTCCTCCTCCCCCTCCTCCTCCTTCTCCTCCTTCTTCTTGTTTGTGTGTTTGTTTCTGTTTCTGTTCCTGTTTTTGTTTTTGCTTTTATCAACTTGACACAAATTAGAATTATCTGGGAAGAGGAACCTCAGTTGAGAAAATGCTTCTAACAAATTGCCTGTAGTACATTTTCATGAAATATGTGAGAAGGTCCAACTCACTAAAGTTGCTACCATCCCTGGGCAGGTAGGTGGTCCTACATGGTATAAAGAAGCATCCTGAGCAAATCATTATTAACGAGCCAGTAAACAGTGTTCATCCATGCCCTCTGCTTCACTTCCTGCTTCTTTCCTGTCTTGAACTGTTGCCCTGACTTCCTCAGTGATGGAATGTAGAAGATGAACCTGAGTTGGAAGATGAAATAAATTCCTTCTTCCCCATGTTGCTTTTGGTCATGTGCTTTATCATAACAGTAGAAATGCCAAGACAATCTTAATCTATTCTCTTGGAATGCTCCTCAGACTCAAGGTGTTTGCAGCTGGTTTCTGTTTTATGATAGATACTTAGTAAATCAAATACTTCACTGTGGTAACTCTTCAGACATCTATAAATCTCATCATCTAGTGTGTGTATTTTTTTAAATCTCACCTCATAAAAACCCTCATTCCACCTCTCATTCCAACTTATTTGGCGCTGTTAAAAGTTTCCTATAAAATCATACCAAGTCAACCACTCAGCTGGACATAAACACTGTTGTTTCCATAAGAAAACTTCAGTAACCATAAGTAGGTTTGTTCAACAATTTGTGGATCTAATTATTTCTTCCATTTACATTAAAGGGCTCTATGCTTCCTATACTGTTCAACAATGTCCTGACTCTCAGAAAACAGAGCCTAATTTTAACTATTTTAAAAACCACCCTCTTTGATCCACTAGAAAGACCTAGATGCCAGGGATACAAATGGTTCCCAGGACTCAACCATACTGACATTAGGCAAAATACCCAACAAAGGAGAAACAGAACCTGTAGAGACCATATCCAGAGGTTATGCACCACCCCCCGGTTGAGGGATGGGGCCACCCACCCATCTCAAAAATATTAACCCAGAAGTGCTCCTGTCTAAATGAAATTCAGAGACAAAGACTGAAGGAATGTCCCTCTAGAGACTACCCCACCAATGGATCTAATCCCATCTGCAGACACCAAACCCAGACACTATTTTTTCTTTTATTGAATTTTATAATTTAAATTTTAAATGTTATCCCCTTTCCTGTTTTCCCCTCCAGAACCCCACTATCCCACCCTCCCTCCTTCTATGAGGGTGCTCTCTCACCTTCCCACTAACTCCCTACCACCTCCAGCCCTGACCTTCCCCTACACTGGGGCATCTATCCTTGAGAGGACCAAGAGCCTTTCCTGCCATTGATGCCCCACAAGGCCATCGGAGCCATAGGTTCATCCCTTTGTACTCTTGGGATGGTGGTTTAGACCCTGGAAATTCTGGGGTCTGGTTGGTTGATACTGTTGTTCTTCTTATGGGGTTCCAAACTCCTTCAGTTCTTTCTCTAGCTCCTCCGTTAGGGACCCAATTCTCAGTTCAGTGGTTGGCTGCAAGCATCCTCCTCTGTATTTGTCAAGCTCTGGCAGAGGAGACAGCTAAACCCAGACACTAATGCTGATGCCAAACAGTGCTTGCTGACAGGGGCCTGGTATAGCTTTCCCCTGAGAGGCTCTGCGAGAGTCTTACCAATACAGATGTGGAGGCTCGCAGC
The DNA here is from genome assembly GCF_021556685.1 of Rattus norvegicus. Lineage (NCBI taxonomy): Eukaryota > Metazoa > Chordata > Mammalia > Rodentia > Muridae > Rattus > Rattus norvegicus. The sequence continues at coordinate 37,819,531 of NC_141549.1, forward strand.
CAAACATTGGACTGAGCACCAGCACCCCAATGGAGGAGTTAGGGGAAGGACTAAAGGAACTGAAGAGGTTTGCAACCCTATAGGTAGAACAATATCAACCAACAAGAAGCCCCTGAGCTCCCAGGGACTAAACCACCAACCAAAGAGTAAACATGGAGGAACCCATGGCTCCAGCTCCAAATGTAGCAGAGAATTGCCTTTCTGGCATCAATGGGAGGGGAGTCCCTTGGTCCTATGTAGGATAGATGCCCCAGTGTAGGAGAATGATAGGATGGTAAGGCAGTCATAGATGAAGTCACAGAAGCAGGGGGAAGGTGGAGATAGGATAGGGAGTTTGTAAAGGAGTAACCAGGAAGGAGAATATCATTTGAAATCTAAATAAATAAAATAACCAAGAGAAAAAGAAATATTCAAAATAATAAAAACAAAAACAAAGCAAGACAAAAAATTACTCCCCTCCCCCTTTAATTTGGTGCCATAAAAGTGCAGCTACTTTCTACATAGTTTTGAAGTTTGACTTTACTTGTAGAATATCAAGTATCTCTTTTTAATATAGTCACCAAAGTAGATCATAAATTCCTTAAAAGTAAATTTATGCTTATTTAACACATGTTAAATTTAAGAAAGTAGCATCATTACCATTTTGAAGATATATACAGTTCAACTTATGACCAAGAGTCATCCATCAACCTGCCAGTGCTTCTGAATTGTAGAATGATGTTCTTATAAAATAATATAATAGTCAAGGGTATTATTTGAATATTTAATTTTTTCTGAGATTTGTATGACAAGAAAACCAAAATATTCCTTTCAAGGAAACTCAGAGTCTTGGAACACGTATTTTATTTTGATCCTAATGCATACAAGATTGAGTTAGCCCATCTGGTTATCGACAAAAATAGTTTATTAATGTTGAAAATTTTGATGTAACCAGGATTTGCTATGTTCTCCAAAATCTGTGCAGTAATGAGTACTACTCTTGCTCTTGACTGGAGCTGATATTCTATCACTGGAAAGGTTCTGTGAACATTCAACTGAACATAATTGCTGTATACCTCTATTTTATGTCAATTTTGACTTCCAAAACCATTTAGAAACTTTTGTTGTACTTGCAAAACCATATTATTTAACTCTGAGATGAAAAATAAAGATCATATTTATCAGTTTAGGCTATTTCTCATGCCCTCAAATAGGTTTTATGCCTGTTAGTATCTTAGAGGTTGATTTGGTAATGGTGTGAATAATATTAAAATACATATTTATTTTGCATGGGATTTTTATTTTCATCATATCCATTGTTAAAATGTATATTAACGTACATATGGACATAAAGATAAAAGCTTCACCATCATTTTTTTTCTGTAGATAAGTCATGTGTTGTTATGAAAGTACCATTCAAGAAAAGCCAAGCATTTTGTCTTGGTTATGGTTTCTATTGCTGAAATCAATCACTAAGACCTAAAATCAAAGTTGGGAAAGAGGAGCTGATGCAGAAAGAATGGATGGGTGCTGTGCACAGGCTTGCTCCCCATGGATGACTCAAACTGTTTTCTTACAGAACCCAGGACCATATCTGAGAGATGGTACCACTCACAATGGGATTGGACCACCCGATGAATTACTAATTAAGTTGGAGAGGCTTGTATACAAACTGATCTTATGAAGGCATTTTCTCAGTTGAGACACTCACCTTACTAGTTATGCTACATTGATGTGAAACTAGCCAGTAAACATCTAAATGATTTGTTTTTGCTTGAGACATGAAAAGGAAACCTTACTTTATTAAAGGTGTCATTTATGGTGTTGTGGTATAATTCATGGTACATTCTTTAGTTTTAATCAATTTAAACACTCATTTAGCATCTATCTGTATGTATATACAACCCCTCTTGCTTTCACATATAAATAATAATATGGCAGTATTATCTAATGGATGTTTTAATCTACCTACTCCTGTATATCCACGATAGAAACAACTTCTATGACTTTCATTGAAAATTACAAATGAATGGCTTAACTGAGAAATGTACTTTCAAATGAGTAATGGACTAAGCAAACGAAGAGCAGGAAGAACATTAATGTACATTTCCTCTTAAACTTCCCGCAATTCTTGACTGCCCACTAGATTATCAGTTCAGCACGGCCACACACAAGGTATATTAATCAACTATGGCTCCAGCTTTTCTCCCTTAAGTATCTTTCCAACTTAGTAGCTAATCAAACATAATGATGTCAGAGTTAATGATTTGCGAACAGAGGCTCCATAGACCTATGTCTATGTATGCTTGTATAAAACAGCTGTGAGAGTTGTATATTTCAATTTGCTGAATTATTGTAGGCTATTATTTTGGTATCATTTAGGTATAATAATTTATTTACTGTTTGTGAGTGTATATATGTGTGATTGTATGCTGTGTATACAAATATGAACATATACATGTGTATTTATATGTACATTCATATAGGTATGTGTGTGCATATGTATTTGTGAACACCAGAGGTAGGACATGTTTTTCAATCACTATCCACTTTATTATCTGAGACAGATCCTCTGACTACACCAAGAATTCATCAATTTGGATAGGCTGAGTGTTCAGCATGAAATAGGTTTCAGCATGAAATAGCTCAAACTGTTTTCTTACCTAACTCAGGACCATATCTGAGAGATGGTACCACTCACAATGGGATTGAACCACCCGATGAATCACTAATTAAGTTGTAGAGGCTTGTGTACAACCTGACCTTATGAAGGCATTTAAAATATTTACCTATTTGTTTAGTACCAGGTCTACATACACCTACCAGAGTGACCCTTTTTATGTGAATGCTGGGTATGTGTGCTCAGTTCTTCATTCTTGAATGTTCTGTTAACTCAGCAACATCTCTAACCTTCTCTTTGACTAATCATTTCAACACATTTATTGAGAATCTATTTAGAGTGAAGGATATTGACTTTAAGTAGAGCTTGCTGTCAAGTGTTCTGCACCCTCATGAAAAAAAATAGTAAAGATAAACAAACCTGGCATACTCTCGTGACGTATTTTTTTCTAAATGTAATGTATATTCATCAGCATTCAGGACAGTAGGCAACACACCTCACCAAGGCAACTCAGTTGTGCTCACCCTGGTAGCAACGGTGAGGGTGAGCTGATCCAAGAGCATGAAAGCAAGAAAGCCAATGCTGTCCCTTGAGAGCTGTAGCATTGTGTGAACTAACCGGGGTAGGGCTGGAGTGGTTGCCCTGGTGGTATGGATATGAGAGAGTTAGCAGGCTGACTAAGTCAGCTAGCTCCCAGGCCTACTTCTGGGTGAACCCTCTCAGGAGACAATTAAATCATGCTAGGTTCCTATCTGCAATCATAGAGAGCATCATTAATAGTGTCAGCCCTTGACTCTCTCACATAGGATGGTTCTCAAACTAGGGCAGTTGGTGATGGGCTGTTCCCTCAGTCTCCATCCCATTCTTGTCACTTCATATATTCTAGACAAGACAAACTTTGAGATGAAGGTTTTGTGGGTGGATTTATATGCCCCTTCATCCTCTGGAAGTCCTGCATGGCTACAGGAGAGGGCCACTTCAATCTTTATATCCCTCTCTGGTAGGAATCTCAGGTAGGGTTATCACCATAAAATCCCTGTATCTTTATGTATCTCAGGATTTCAGTTACTCAATACATATATCCCCCACTGCCAAGTTGATTTCTATTCTCAGTTCCAGCCTCTCCTGCCCACTCTCATGACATACCTGAACACCAACCCTTTTCCCCATCACAATATCTCCAACCTAGATCTCTTTCCTCATCCACCTCAGATAACTATATAGTTTGCCCTTCTGAGTGAGATTTGAACATCTTCCTTTGGGACCAAATTTCTTTGGGTCTGTAGGTTTTAGCATGGTTTTCTTGCACTTTATCGCTAAACCCACTTACAGGTGTACATTCCAAATACATAGTTTTGGCTCTGTGTTACCTCAATTCAAGATGGTATTTATAGGTTCCATCAATTTGCTTTCAAATTTAATGATGTCTTTTTTTAAATAGTTGAATAGTATCCCTTTGTGTATATGTACCACATTTTTTATCTATTCTTCAGTCAAGGGAGATCTAAGTTATTTCCAACTGCTGGCTAATATGAATAAAGCTGCTATGAACCTAGTTGAGTAAGTGTTCCTGTGGTATAGTGGGGCATTGTTTTGGATATATTCTCAGGAGTGATATACCTAGGGGTGAGGTAGAAGAATGATTCTGATTTTTCTGAGAAACTGACAAATTGATATCCAGAAAGTTGTACATGGTTTCACTCCCACCAGCAGCAGAAGAATGTTCCTATTACTCTACATCCTCACTAGCATGTCCTTTGACCTGAGTTTTGATCTTGGTGATTCTGAAGGGTGTAAGGTGGAATCTCAGGGTCGTTTTGATTTGTGTTTCCCTGAAGACAAAGGACATTGAACATCTAAGTGTTTCCTAGTGATTAAAGATTCCTCTCTTGAGATTTCTATTCAGCTCTGTACCCAATTTTTAAAATTGGATTATTTAGGTAGTTGGTATATAATTTATTAAGTTCTGGATATTAGGTCTCTTTCTGATATAGAACTGGTAAAGATAGTTTCACAACCTGTAGGCTACCCTTTTGCCCCATTGACAGGGTCTTTTGCTTTTCAGTTTCATGAGGTCCCATTTATGAATTGTTGATTCTACAGAGAGAGACATTGGTGTTCTGTTCAGGAAATTGTCTCCTGTACAAATGCATTCACTTTGTCTTCTATTAGGTTTAGTGTATCCACTTTATTGTTGAGATCTTTGATTCACTTGAACTTGAATTCTGTGCAGGGTAACAGATTTGGACCTATTTTCATTCTTCTATATGCAGACATCCAGGTAGACAATCATCACTCTAGAAGATGCTTTCTTCTTTTTTTTAGAACATTTTAATTGATAAATTATATTTTAAAATTCAACTCTTCTAAGATATTTTTTGCTAAATATCTTACAATGAGAAATTGTAATAAAAGATTTGCAAGCAGTGATGGATTAGAGATAGCATGCACTGACTATTATTTGATAAACTGAAGAAAAGTTGGTGACTCATCAACATTAAATAAGATGGGTTGTGTAGTAAGAAATAATATTAAAATATGAATAAAATAGCATAATAAAATATATTTCTCTTTCATGCACTTTTACAACCTAGAATTTTATACTCAATGATCCTCAAAACTTTAAGTAGCACACTTCATTGTTTTATCTTGCTTTTCTGGCTCCAGGGCCTTAAAATCTTCTTAATGCAAAGAAGAATTTAAGAAAATATATTATACTAGAAGTAACTTTCACACATATCCCATGCTTGTATCTCAAGAATATCATCACACTCATGCATAAGAGGGCTAGGCAATGACATTGGTACATGTGATTTTAGTGGTCTTGACTCTGTGAAATCTTCCATTTTATCATCTTATATTTATCTGTAGAATCACAGTCTAGAACATTGTGAAGAGAAAGTATGAATGTTGGGAATTTTTAAAAGATTAATAAAAATAAGTTAAATATTTTACAATGAACTATAATTTTATTTAAAAATATTTGTTTTATTTTTTTCACTTAGTTTGCTCAACAGAAAGCCTTCCCAAGAAGTTATATAGACTTAGAATAAATAAATAAAGGATAACATAAACATTTCTTAAATTCAATGTTCAGAATGGTTAAGTTTACATTGAATCAATCATCTTAATATTGTTGTATTACTCAGAGCCCAAAAATGTATCTTTCATACAGGAAGAAACAAACAAAATCATTGGCCCTCATGGAACATCTGCTTGTACATCTGAATTAAATTATTAACAAATTCTCTCTTACTAATTGATATCAACAAGTCATTAAATCTTGAGTCATTAAATATTTTATAAAGCTTAAAGAATAAATGTTTTTGTGTTCTCCGAGCTATCTCATTGTTTTGTTCCTTTATCAAATAACAGTAGTAGTTTTTCCCCTAGAGTTTTAGACCTAACCACTAGAATCCTTCACCAACTTAATCAATTGCTGCAGTTACTACAGGATTGTACGTAATTCTTTTCTGATACAAAATAGGCAAATATGAAATTTCTCTTGAACAATGAGTCACATAAAAAGTATAATAGCATGGGTCATTTTAGAAGAAACTTACAGTATCATTTCTTGATATATGATATGCATAGATGTGTGTACATGTATGTGTATATGCATATATACATGTACAAATGTATTTGTTTTACTAGTGCAGTAATCAGCCCTTTCTCCAAACTGAGCTCATTACTACTGGAGTACTGTTGCTCTAAGGCCTTTCAAAAGATTAATACACAAATTACATGTTTATGCTAACCAATGTTTACATATGCATGGCTATGCTGTTTATATATGATTATCAATATATGTTTTTGTTTTGTTTTGTTTTCATTGTTGTTTTTGTTTGTAGAGTGCATTTTCTAAGTTCAAGAAGCTAATTGTTTGGAGTAGAGATGAAATGCCACTAAGCCAAACTCTAAGATCATATAAGAAAATGATGATCACACGTGCCAAGTACAAACAAAAGTATGCTTTCCTAATTAAAAGAAATCTACCTATAGTACTATAGAACATTGCGTTCTTTCATTTTCTAGTTCTTTATTTTAACTTATTTTCATATACTATATCTTGATCATATTTTCTCTTTCCTTTACCTTTTCAAATCCTACCTGCAACCATAGGCACCACAATGGATCCCCAAAAAATGATAGCAACAGGCTACTGTCAAGGCTATTGATAACTTGATTGTAAGGCTCAACTGGTAGAGATTCAGCTCCTATATGCAACAAACATAGATAATATGAGCTGGTGCTGAACTAGAAGCCATATCCCTACTTAATAGCAGTCACAGCACTGTAAAGTACTTGACACGCTACCACAGAAGAAAAGAATTTACCAACAATAACCAGTTAGCTACAAAACCTGCCAATCACCACAGTAAGCTTCGTTTAAGATACACTTGTACATTAGTGTCACAGATGTTAAGAAGGTAACCAATAACTTTCTAATGAGGTATAAAACTTACACCATGAGATAGAAACTATGTCTCACACTAAAACATCCAATAACCTGAGACTAGACAGGTCATTGGCTCTAGGGGAAAAACTACTACTGCAATGAGATAGCTCTGAGAACACAAAAACATTTATTTTTTAAGCTTTATAAAAGATTTAATGTTTTTTTATTTTTAATATATAAGATTTGATCTCTTTTCTAGGTATTTATAGCACAACTTTAAGATCATATTATCAAAAAATATTGGATTTAGTTTAATTTGCAAAAATATGATCAAATAGTATTCATTGAAAAGTATGTTAATTTATTATCAATATAGGTAAATATATTAAAATAAGATGTACATATTTTCTTTTCTTGAACATGAATCCAGTGCCTGTTTATGTGGGTTTCTCTTGCTGAGAAAATTTGGCCTCTAGCCACATTACAATATTTCTAAACATTCATATACATATATATATACACATATGTATATATGTATGTATATATATATACACACACACATACACACACATATATATATATATATGTATATATATGAAGCTATTTGTAGTATTATTGGCTTTGCTGGATTTTGAAAAATATAATAAGAAAGGCAATATGTGTGTGTGTGTGTGTGTGTGTGTGTGTGTGTGTGTGTGTGTGTGTTTGCATACATGAACTGCAAAAGAAACTGATGATATGGAAGTAGATATTTTTAAGACATGCCTAATTGATGTTAGATTTTAACCCTTAACATGAGTTTTGTATACCTATTCAAGGTCTTTGATAGAGGTCTTTGATAAAGATATTATTGAAATTCATGAAAGAGGTTAAGAAGGCAATAATTATGAGTATAATAAAAAATAAAGTTTATGGATAAAGATTTATTCTTTGTAATGATTAGAGTACAAAATATCATTATAAATAGAGTCTTGGTAAAGTAACAGTGTACACCTAAATTTGATTTATGACTAGGGCATGTCGCCTGATTAAATTGGTCATTGGATTGTTGAGTACAGCATCTACACCCTTAACAAATATATTGAAAGTCGCCTCACACTGTCTACTTGATTGAAACTAAATATGTCTTACTTGATTCTCTGTGCCACTAATTGACCCAGTTTACTCACAAATGTATCCACACTCCAGCTGTGCTTTCTCTTCCACCCTGAGAACAACTAATTTCCAAAGTTCAAATTTTCATTCTGCAAGTTTAAAGGGTCAGAAATATTAAGTGGTTATTCAGCCATAAAAATGTACAAAGTCTGTCAATTGGAGTCCAAAACATGAGACTGAGGGACATTATATTGGATTAAACATCACATAATCTCACTTAAATATGACAGGTAAAATGTTAGTCTCACAGGCAACACTAATTACTAGAGTCTGGGAAGAATATAGATGGGTGGAGGGAGGGAAAACACATGGTTAATGGAGAAGTCTGTAATATAGCAGGGTGTAGTATAACCATGGCTGAAAAATAATCCAGTGAACATTTCCAAATAACTAGGGGAGAAGGTTCTAAATATTCTCAGTTCACACAAATACTAATTATTTTAGATGAAGGGACCTGTAAGTCTCCATAATGTGATAAATACATGTTGAATAAATCCTGAAATGTTAGTGTATTTTCTTAGTGGAATTTATGCAGATACACGTGGTACATATTAAAGAGGTCAACTTAAATTACATCTTACTTTATCAGTGTAGATGAATATGGTCACATGAAATACTTGAATATAATACTGTGTATAGAAATGTATGCATATATTGAATAAATAATTCACGATTGATCAAATAATATTCACAACAGTCTGTTCACTTCCATTCAATAAATTAAAAAAGCAACAGCTAGAGAGAGAGAGAGAGAGAGAGAGAGAGAGAGAGAGAGAGAGAGCTGTTAGCCTGTAGGATGAGAGATAAAATCCATCCAGAAGAACAGTGTACTGTGTTCTGACTTCCCCCTATTAGACATGAACTGCCTCCTTTATTTTCTTCCTAGACTAGTGAATTTTTATGTTTCATTTGCAAAAGACAGGAGATTTTACTCTACATACAGTAGTAAAAGTCTTGGTTGAATCCACTTAGAATCACATCTGTAGAGAGAATATAAGCAATAAACCTGGGATAATTTATTTCTGAAATATATATATATATATATATATATATGTGTGTGTGTGTGTGTGTGTGTGTGTGTGTGTGTGTAATCTAATTTATTCTAATTTTACCATCAACTCCTATTAGGAATAATTGCTTCTTATTTTAGTATGCAAGGTCTATTTACTTTAATATTTTTTCATTTCCTATGTAAACTGAAGATGCTCCAAGAGAAGAAAAGCAATGCTGTTTTTTAATCAAATTTGATTTACACTTTACACTAAGAAAATTCAGGAGAAATTTTATTTAAAAATATCGACAATGCATTCCTTAAGTTTAATTCTACATAGTACCCCAAATTTTTTTTTTTGGTTCTTTTATTTCGGAGCTGGGGACCTAACCCAGGGCCTTGCGCTTCCTAGGCAAGCGCTCTACCACTGAGCTAAATCCCCAACCCCGTACCCAAAATTTAATATTAGATTTCATTACACTTCAATTCTGATAAAAAATGAATTAAATTTGTTTTCAGATCATTTCTCTGACCCATAAAATGACAGCACCTAAGGAAGAAATTAGAAAAACAAAAATAAATTGTACCTTAAGAAGAAAATCTATATAATACAGAGCCTATGACTGCTGTGTTAAATGGTTATCCAGTGGAACACAGACACACACACACACACACACACACACACACACACACACTTATACACACTCACACACGCACACTCACACACTCACACATAGAGAGAGACAGAGACTCACACACTCACAGAGAGAGAGAGAGAGAGAGAGAGAGAGAGAGAGAGAGAGAGAGAGAGAGAGAGAGAGAGAGAACTATAGCCATATGAAGACAGGAAGTTAAGGTTAAGGGCAGGGAAGTGGGAAGGTCCGTGGGTGGGGAAATACCTCATAGAAGCAGAGGGAGGATAGATGGAATAGGGGGTTTATGACGGGAAACCTGGAAAGGGGTAACATTTGAAATGTAAATTTGGAAAAAAAAACAAAAATAAGGAAAAGGAAAGCATTTTTCTTCTAATTCCGTTATTCTACACTCAAACTCTAATCTGTGTCTGATTTTTTCTTTTGAAATAAACAACTTTTAAGAATTATACTTTATTTTACTTTATTTAAACTCTCAGAATTGGACCAATGAAGTTGAAAGTCATGTTAAGGTCCCTGATGTCAAAACTGAAGATTTGCCTTCAATCCCTGGCATCTTACATGGTGGGGGGAAGGAAACAACACCTGCAAGTGTCCTCTATTTTATAAAAGTGGGTGGTACACACACACACACACACACACACACACACACACACACATGCACACACAAAATATAATAAAATTTATAATTCTGAGAATTATAATATTACTTTCAAATTTTTTAAAAACATTACCTCTTACATGAATGGAGAAATTCTTGGAAATTTAAGAGCATCACCTCTGAACTAAAAGATGATGGTAGAAGACCTAAGGAAATGAGAAACTAAATGGGGCTTAATGAATATCAGGTCGGTGTGTTCTAGGAATGTGAAATCACACATGTGATGAGGCAGGGCCAGTGAGCCAGTTGACAGGGCAAATGCCGTGCCTGAAGGGTTAGAGTGAAGCAAGATTGGACAGCACTTGAGGATTAAGGATGGTTTGAAATTCTTTTGGCGTTTGTTATTTTCACTGTTTATTTCTCCAATGACTTTAAAACATTCCCATTCTTAAGGAGAGAGATGTTTAATAGTTATTTTCATTGATGGGTTGCTAAAAAAACCCCACACATTTCCATTAAAGGCTTATACCTTTCAAATGTAAATCTTTTTTTAACAAATAGGCATTTATGAAAGTCTACAATGCTAACTAGTTATTGAAAAACTTAAAGATAACACCAATGAATTACAAATCTCATGGATCAGAACAGCTGGAAATCCTGAGCATTAAGCCAGCATACATCACTCATGCAGCTTTGATTCCTTGAGAGGAATTTAATGTAAACAAACCAGCTTCTCACTCTCTGAGGACATAGTTTAGTTTAAAACACGTGAAAGTTTATCCTAAACAATGGACCATCTGTAGCAATCTGTAACAACCTTTCTTTAACTTCCCAAAGAAGAACTGTCACACCGTTACACGCAAGCACACACTCAGGCTAGTTAGGAAAGTTAATAATACTTTGCTTTTCATTGGTTCAAAACCTTGTGTGAATTCTCTGCTGTTTATTCAGATTTTTTTCTTTTCCTCTTTTTTTGTTGCATATTTTATTTATTTTCTTTTCAAATGTTATATCCTTTCCTGGCACATGGGTCTCTCCATGTGTACTCCACATGGTGAGTTTGTTGATGGTTTAGTACCTGGAAGTTTTGGGGATTCTGGTTGGTTGCTATTTTTGTTTTTTCTATGGGGTTGCAAAATCCTTCAGCTCCTTCAGTCCTTTAACTACTCCATTGGGGACCCAGTGCTCAGTCCAATGGTTGGCTGTGAGCATCCAAGTGTGTATTTGTCAGGCTCTGGCAGAGCTTCTCGAGAGACAGCTATATCAGGGTCCTGTCAGTAAACGAGTCTTGGCATCTACAATAGTGTCTGGGTTTGCTGTCCTTATATGGGATGGATCCCCATGTGTGGCAGTCTCTGGATGGCCTCTCCTTCAATCTCTGCTCTACAATTTGTCTCCTGATTTCCTCCCTTCAGTATTTTGTTCCTCCTTCTAAGAAGGATTGAAGCATCCATGCTTTGGTCTTCTTTCTTCTTGAGCTTCATGTGGTCTGTGAATTGTATCTTGGGTATAACAAACTTTGGGGATAATATCCATTTATCAGTGAGTGCCTACCATGTGTGGTATTTTGTCTCTGGGTTACCTCACTCAGGATGATATTTTTCTAATTCCACCCATTTCCCAAATAACCCTATTAAAAATAGGGTACAGAGCTAAAGAAAGAATCCTCAGCTGAGGAGTACTGAGTGTCTGAGAAGCACCTAAAGAAATGTTCAACATCCTTAGTCATAAGGGAAATGCAAATCAAAACAACCCTGAGATTCCCCCTCACACCAGTCAGAAAGGCTAAGATCAAAAACTCAGGTGACAGCAGATGCTGGCTAGGATGTGGAGAAAGAGGAACACTCCTCCACTGTTGGTGGGATTGCAAGCTGGTACAACCACTATGGAAATCAATCTGGTAGTTTCTCAGAAAACTGGACACAGTACTACCTGTGGACCCAGCTCTACCTCTCCTGGGCATATATCCAAAATATGCCGCAACATATAACAAGGACACATGATCCAACATGTTTATAGCAGCCTTACTTATAATAGCCAGAAGCTGGAAAGAACCCAGATGTTCTTCAATGGAGGAATGGATACAGAAAGTGTGGTACATCTACACAAGGGAGTACTACTCAGCTATTAAAAGAAATGGCTTCATGAAATTCTTAGGCAAACATATATTTATTTGTTTTATCAATTATATCTGTTAATATCATAGAGACAGGTTTAATATTACATCTTCAATATACTTTTATGTGCTTTTTCAAAAAAGTGTATCAAAGACCCTTATTTTAAAGGCTTAGTTATGGTTTGGTGACATAGACAAATAATACTCTATCATTGTAACACTATTTTTAATCTATTAAGATTTCTTTTAATATTGTTTGTTTACTGACTATTAATATTTGTTAACAGTTCTATTTATTTAATTACTTGAACCTTCTACTCATAATTCCCAAAAAACCTTATATTGATTTATTAAATCAAAAAATTGAAATCTCACAAAATTATTACATTTCATTATTCTTGATAGTTTGCATATTTAAAATTACTTAAAGTTTAAGAAGTTATGTGGTTTATGAGAAGAAATAATGTTTTAAATTTTAAATTTGGCCACATGAGTGCATAAAATTCTGTGGTACAGGAATACAGTTAGGATATTTTCTAAAATTGCCCAAGAGTTAAAACCTTATTAAATTGATCCCATATAAAATAACATGGTCTTTCCATAGGTCTTATTTATTTTCTATAATGAACATGTATATCGACACAGTTAAGACACAATGCATATGAATTTCATACAGTCATTGTTTTTCATAGCTGAGTAATATTCCATTGTGTAGATGTACCATTTTCTGTATCCATTCTTCTGTTGCAGGGCATCTGGGTTCTTTCCAGCTTCTGGCTATTATTAATAAGGCTTCTATGAACATAGTGGAGCACATGTCTTTGTTATATGTTGGGGCATCTTTTGTGTATATGTCCAAGAGAGATATAGCTGGGTCCTCAGGTAGTTCAATGTCCAATTTTCTGAGGAACCTCCAGACTGATTTCCAGAATGCTTGTACCAGTCTACAATTCCACCAACAGTGGGAAAGAGTTCCTCTTTCTCCACATCCTCTCCAGCATGGAATACTACTCAGCTATCAAAAACTATGACTTTATGAAATTCATAGGCAAATGGATGGAACTGGAAAATATCATCCTGAGTGAGGTAACCCAATCATAGAAAAACATACATGGTATGCACTCATTGATAAGTGGCTATTAGCCCAAATGCTTGAATTACCCTAGATGCACAGAACACATGAAACTCAAGAAGGATGATCAAAATGCGAATGCTTCACTCCTTCTTTAAAAGGGGAACAAGAATACCCTTGGCAGGGAATAGGGAGGCAAAGTTTAGAACAGAGTCAGAAGGAACACCCATTCAGAGCCTGCCTCTCATGTGGCCCATACATATACAGCCACCAAACTAGATAAGATGGATGAAGCAAAGAAATGCAGGCCAGCAGGAACCGGATGTAGATCTCTCCTGAGAGACACAGCCAGAATACAGCAAATACATAGGCGAAGGCCAGCAGCAAACCACTGAACTGAGAACTGGACCCCGGTTGAAGGAATCAGAGAAAGGACTAGAAGAGTTGAAGGGGCTCGAGACCCCATATGAACAACAATGCCAACCAACCAGAGCTTCCAGGGACTAAGCCACTACCCAAAGACTATACATGGACTGACCCTGGACTCTGACCTCATAGGTAGCAATGAATAGCCTAGTGAGAGCACCAGTGGAAAGGTAAGCCCTTGGCCCTGCCAAGACTGAACCCCCAGTGAACGTGATTGTTGGGGGGAGGGTGGTAATGGGGGGGAGGATGAGAAGGGGAAGCCCATATAAAAGTGGCAGGGGAGGGGTTAGGGGGATGTTGGCTAGGAAACCGGGAAGGGGAATAACAATCGAAATGTAAATAAGAAATACTCAAGTTACTAAAGATAAAAAAAAAAGACAAAATGCAAACTCAGTTCTGTACTATTCCAGCAATGCTGGCATTAAAGCAGTGAGCTACATGCATCTTGATACATAGTTCTTAAAAATGTATGTTCATACTGTACAGAATTCACTAACTGTACATATCATATCAAAATTATACACAATATTAATTTATGAATTATGATATCTTATTGTTTAAAAATTATATTTCTTGAGTTGGAAAAGGGTAGTGACATGCCTCTTTTACACAGCATTGCCACAAATTTTGCTGCATTTAAACATACTCTCTTCTAAATACCTGCCAAATTAATTCCTAAAGCATTTTGTGGTAACAGGTATCATTATTTGAGGTGAGGGTATTATATCTTACAGTGGTTAAACATGTTTGTCAGTACTATCAGCATTGGCATACACAGCACTCAGGCCTGTACAAGCTGCATCCAAATTATGCACTCTCCCCCGTGGTGGTGTTCTCACAATCTTTGATTTTTGCTCTGCCAATATGTTCTCAAAAATTATATCCATTCAACAACAGGTTGAATAACGAATGTGTAAGAACAGAAAATTGAATCAAGAAATAAGAACTTACAAGGTCAACACACAACTTTAGTTTTCTGGTAAGACATTCAGTTGGGTTGATGTCTGTCAAGTACTACTGACATTAAAATTATAATGACAAGAAAGATAACAGTTGTTATCAGATAACAGTGTGTTGTGGCAGAATTATCTTCCTTTATCAAAAAATGTAATATAAATCTGACATGTCCTCTTAAAATTCTGAAAGAACAAATGTACAGCAACTGTCTCTGGTTTCTGTACCAATTAGGTAGCATTTATTACAACCCTACTCACAAGTGTAGTGTGATTAATCTTTGCCCTTTATGTAAATTAAGTTAGCTTTAGGGCACCAAAGAAAAATGGTCCATGAAGTGCAGCTTTGAGACCTTAAGGTCAAGAATGAGTCTGTGTGGAGTAACAGTGAGAAGAAGAAAGTGTATCCAGAGTGTCTGCATAGAAATGGCTTCGGTATAAGCAAAACCATATCTACTTTCTCAAATTTATCCGACAATGCCAAGTCAGAACTTTATTAGACTCT